>NW_019525097.1:3192211-3294480 GCF_002814215.2 Seriola lalandi dorsalis | reverse complement strand
CCCCCCCCCCCCAGATTCTCATGTTTGCCACTTGTGTCCAATCTGCCACCAGGACCATAGCCCTCTAAAGTTATTCCCATGCCCTACTCGCAATTACTACTTAGAAGATGACATGGAGAATTTTTCCCAGTCAGCAGCTCATATTTACCATAAATCCAATATGGCATGAACTCTGCATTTGCATTTGATCCATCATCAGCGAGCCGAGCAGCCGAAATTCTGGGTCAGGGCAGAGCAGGAAACTGGAACAAACAGGAAAACAGGGACTGGTTTCTTTTTGCATTGAGTAAAAATTAAGTTTGTCTAGAGCTAAAGTGATTAGATGATTAATCGATTGCCAGAAAATGCAAAAAGCAACAATTTTGTTGATAGTCAGTGTTTCAGTAATTTTATTGAAGCAAAAATGCCAAACATTTATTCGTTCCAGTCCGTGAGAATTTACTGCTTTTCCCTGTTGAATATAATTTTATCGTTGGGTTTTAGACTGGTTGAAGAAAACAAGCAATGGGAAAATGCACCTTGAGCATAACAATAACCATAACAATTGTGAGGGTCATTTTTTACACTATTTTCTGTTATTATTTTCAGAAAATAATTATTTTCAGCACTACAGTGGAGAGATCCTCTACATGGAGCTGCACACAGGTGCTGAAGTGTGTGTTTGTTGTTCAGCTGGGAGGGACCCTGCCTGAGGTCACACACTCCCATGGGAGATTACTGGTGTTATTGCTCTGTGCACAATGCAAGACCCAGACAGACAGACAGACAGACACTCACACACACACCGCCAACCCCCCCTTTGCTTCTTTACGGCAATTAACCAACACAAAGCACACAAACACAAAGGTTCAATGGGCAAATTATCCCCATATACATTCACTTGTCAGCACTGGCAGATTTGAAAAACCTTGCTCTTATTGAAATTAATATCTGGTTCTTGCAAAACTTGCTAGGTATTTATTAACGCATGTTGCTTTATGGTTGGAAGCATTCAATGTTTTGGTTTATAATTCTGAACAATGAAGTGACCATTTGCACTTTCAGTCCATATGGGACAAACGCAATTAGATCTGATGCATTCTTGAGCTAAAAATCCATTTTCTGGCGATGCAGACCCAACAGCTGACCACCTGTGCATCTCTTTCATTGGGTCCCCTCCCTGCTCGCACTAATTCCTAATAAACTACTCATTGGAGTGTTCACCCATGACATTACTGTGCCCGAGCCAGGACCATTAGCCGGCAAAAGACATTGGTTGCCGCAGGCTCAGCAGCTCAGTGATTTCTAAATATCTAATAGTGTCTAGGAATGTAGTCTTGATCCAGTTCCATCTTCAGCCTATTAGGAGGTCACGGTGTGCCAGCTTCTTTTCATGGGCGTCCATGGACAATGTAATTTGCATTCCAGAGCTCAGTGGGTTGGGGGAAAAAGACGTTTGGGTGTTCTGAATCATCTGATATAATTGCTGCTGAGAGCGTAACTGCCGATTCTATTTAATTCTAATGGGGCCTCTAGTGAAATGTTTTCCCCAAATTTGGCAAATTGATACAGCAGCAGCCTGTCTTGACCATTAGTGATGTTTCAGCTGTTAACCAGCTGTTTATTGCTAAAAAAAAAAAAGCCACTCATAACAGTGGAATTACACACGCAGCAGGGCAGGAATGACAACTTTTTAATCGATTTCTTGGTCCGTTGGCTTCAATATTCACTGAATTCATTAAAAATTAGGGACACATGCTCTTTTAATCAAGTGCAGCGACGTTGTTGATTCACAACCCTCATTGATTTCACTCATTACTAAAGTATTTCCTGTATTAAATCTATCCCTAAGGAGGAGATAGAGTTAAACAGTAGCAGACAGTTTACAAACGCAGGATGAAGCATTCATACAAATATTGTAGATTTTAATTTTCATATTGCTTTAGATACACACCATAGACTGTTGATGGGCTACGTAAGGTCAATCACATCTTTTTCCACATTTAGATCTTCCTCTGTTTCAACAAGACTAAGCGTCTACAGCCGTGCTTGCAGCATTATGAGGCTGTATTTATCCACAGTGATGCTTTGTAGTAAATGTTAACATGGCCATGCTAACAGTCTGAGAATGACAAAGTTAACCTGCTGATGTTTAGCAGGTGTCATATCTTGTTCACCATCTTGGTTTAGGGTGTTGGAACGCAAACTCTTGCTAATTGGCACTAAAAACAAAGTACAGCTAAGCCTGATCTGAATTAGTCATTAGTTTCGCAGGTTTTCCGTCACAGTTTTGACTTGATGATGGCGTTAGATGAAAAGTCAGAGGATCACCAAAATTATTACAATTCACTCCCAGGCAGAATTGAATGTCTGTAAAAAAAAATGTAATTGTTGAGACATTTTGCTCAAACAACAAATATCAGCCTCATTGTGGTGTTATAAAGTCAGAGAAACAGCAAAGTCTGTACAGTTCATCCCCTGGAGGTCATGAATGTCTGTACAAAGAATCCAACAAATCCATACTACAGATTTTGACATATTACAGCCTGGACCAAAGTGGTGGAACAGCTGACCACATCACTCGCTTGATTATTTTGTTACCATAGACATCATTTTTGGAGAACAGTGTCCGTCTTTTACGGCTCAACACACATTCCTCCGGTAAACAAACACAAACTGTGGTGACCTGGGCAAAAGCAGCAATAAACAACTGTCAGTGGGCCTTATTTGGAGATATAGAGAGGTCACCTGCCACGTCCACATTCCTGACATACCTCTACAGCATACATAAATATCCCGGGAGCCCTGTTCCACATGCCCTGTCTATTTATCTGTCTAAGGGCCGGACAGAAATCATTCTGATTGCCTCTCATCTCACTCAACACCACAAAAGGCTCTACAATACCCCTCCTTGTCATGCGTCACCAGTGAAAGCAAATCTGAGCTCATCAACGATGTTTTCACATAGCTGATTCTGATGGACTTTGTTTAAAAGACCTGTCACATTCAACAGCAGCAGCACAGTAACATAGTTTTGTTCAGGAACATCTTCAAACAATGTTTTTCCTGCACAATTTGCAGTGACGTAAATGTTGCCATGTCCCAGAAGCTCATTCCCAGAGAGAGTAAAAAAAAAAAAAAAAAAAACTTGCAGTGTAGAAATGGAGGCATGGGGGCATGGACAAAAGGGAAGATCAGTCCAGACCTGCGCAGCCAAAATCAAGCAACACACAATTAGATGAGTGTTTCATATGCCAGCAGTTGCAGAGAAACGGGTGTGGATCAGGACCTGGCAGTGACATGCAAAGACCAAAAGAAAAAAGAAAAAGAAGCCTCTCAGTGAGGGCTGTTTGCGTACTACTTGCAGGTATGGGCACTTCACACCCTGGCACAGCCCTGTCCTAATATCCTGGGATTGTTTACATCAGGTGTAAAGGTTTTACTCAACGATCTGCACCACACCTCATTTGTCTTACCGTCAAATCTGTCATACGCTGAACGCAGCCTGAAGTGGCTCATTCTCTTTGGATGACTGAGATCATTTTTAGTGGCCCCCGGGCCCTCAGAATAAACTGCACAACATGTTCAGGGACCAGTTTGACCCGCAGTTCTCATCCTATTTTTTCTCAACCAGAACTTTGAGATTTTTTGGGCTGTGAAACACTTTGAGCCTGGTTGTTGAAAGGTGCTATACAAACAAATTTGCCTTGCCCCTTAAATCTTCAATATTTGTCTCTCAGTGCTTTGTATTGACCTTTTATTGATACAGAAAATCAGCAAAAGACTACATCTAAACCATCATCTTGCTGTTTCTGATAAATTCGTCTGTGCCACACTGCTTTTTAAACACTTTTTTACAACCTTTCCTTTGTCCCCCTTGTGACCTCCCCCTGAGGGTCACAGCCACCAGGTTAAGAGTCTCTGAGTGAGACGACATCTTTCAGCGGCTATTTAGTGCATGAGTGAACAAATGACGGTTCAGTGAGTCCTCCCACCACCTGCTCTCTGAGGAGCTGCTCACTGAGACATCAGTGTCCCTGGAGCAGTCCCAGCAAATCCTCCAAAGTAAAAGACAAAAGATATTGTAAGTGATTGCGTTCCGAAATAATTCACGTGATCATTGTCCTTTGTTTGCCCTCCAAAACTGTTCATTCATTCATATGATCATTTTCTGATCTGCCACCTCTTGACTTAATGTTTGGGTAGTTTTAGGCCCGGAAATGACTCAGTTTTGGTGATGGAAAAAGCATAACTTGAGTTAACAAAAACAAACAAATATTCGGTTAAAGTTAATGACTGGTTGGAGACGTGATGTGTCCCACATAGTTTGTGTTGTGAGTGTTGTTGAGATAGTTTGTTCCTGACTGACAAGAGCGCAAATTCACATGGCTTCTGAGGGTCCTTCTCCATAAACATACTGTAGGTCATTTAAGGCATTTAAACAAATGACTAATGCTGCTGTCAGTGGTGGTGACGACAGTCTGACTCATTCTAAAATTGAACATAAGTTTATAGGATGTAAAAGCAAATGGTGAGACAATCGATGGGTGCTACTTTAAATTGTCCAGTCCTGCTATCTCCAGATAAGAACTGTCTCCAGAATCAAACCTATAATCACACATCCTGATCTGGAAAAAAACATTCACTCGTTTATTTTCTCAAGACTCGACTACTGTAACTCCCTCCCGTCTGTCATGAACCAAAAGTCACTCTCCTTCCTCTATCTAGTTCAGAATGCAGCAGCCCGGCTTATCTTCATTGGCTCCTTGTACTTGTTAGAAGTGATTTTAAGATTTTACTGATCTCTAGCCTATAGCCCCGAGATACATGACAGAAATGTTATCCCCATACGAGCCAGTTTGCAGCTGTAGCTCCTCGGGTGGGGCCTTTCTGGCAGTTCCAAAGTCCAGGTTTAAATCTAAAGGTGGTTATTGTTACTGCGGGTTGGCAATATGAATTACATTTTCTTTCATGATACAGGCGCTATCAACTTGCGATATCAATGTTGTATATATTTTAATAAAGTACATTTTCTGGAAATTCAGTTGAGAAACATATAATTCAGACAAAATAACCTGTGAGGAATGAATTTGTTTGCCAAATCTAATGAATTAATAACTTGACAAGTCAGAAATTAAATGTCTGGCTTCCTTGTAATAAACAGAATGTAAATATATTTCTGTCATATTTCGTCTTGTAATCCAGCCTAAGTTGCTGCCTACATCAATTTTGTAACATTAATGCTTTAAAATAGTTTCCACAATTGTTTAATGTGACTTTTTTAAATTTATTTTCAATAGATAGATAGTTTATTTATCCCCTAGGGGAAATTCATGATAACGTGTTGTATTTTTTTCTTAGTTGAGCATCAAGTGATGGATGGCAATCTTCGAGAAGAGATAAAGTCCCGATATCAGAGCAGTGCAGTGAGGAAAGTTTATTTATGTGCTGATTTTCCACTTTATGTTTTCAACACATGTGTAAACTGTCACCATTCATTCAATATTGAGATAAGTTTGCTAGCTGCAAGCAACATCCTGACTGTCATGTTACTTCATGTTATCAGAGGGATTGGAGATTCAGCGGGACATTAGAGGTTATGTGTACATGCTCTGGAGTTTAATGTCTATACAAAAGGGCTTATGTGAGGCGAGTTTCTGATGCTGAGAACCTCTCAGTGTGTTTGGTCTCAGAGGGAGAAGTCTTTTGTTTACTAAATCTGTCTGACAAAACAGATGTTAACATGTCTGTCACGCAGACATTCATTCAAGTGTTTGTGTAAAGCTTCCCCTATTTGTAGTTGCGTTTTTGGTGTCTTATCCTCTGGCTTTAGCGTAAAAACCGTGCTGGATATAGGCTACCTGTTTCCAAAGTTGTTGTTTTTGTCTCAGCTCGACTTATTCAGGCACAAAAAGGAAAAACAGGCCTCTGTAAAGTCAGTTTCAAAGATTTTGACTGACATTGGAAGCAGCTGTTCTTTTTAACAAGTGTGACTCCTAGCATTGAAAATTAAACAAAAACTGTTATGTTGGCTAACATCCAGGCTTAAGGTGGAAGGACTAATCTGAGATCTCCCTGCAGTGGCTTATATAATGGCTTGTAAGCTTATTAAATTTACCAAACTGCCTATGGATGATGGTAGTGGCGTAGCAGATTGAGATAAAAGCCTCTGCAGTGTACAGAAACAGCTTGACATCACATAGAAAAGCTCTGCTTTAAAGGAAAGGAAGTTTCTCGTTTTTCAGTATCAGTGCACACCGTGACTTCCCGAGCAGCTACTGCATGGTTCAGTAAACCCACAATCATCCACTTACCTGGGCGCTGCTTTAAAGTATTTTTTGCCAGAACTAAATGATCCA
The DNA here is from genome assembly GCF_002814215.2 of Seriola lalandi dorsalis. Lineage (NCBI taxonomy): Eukaryota > Metazoa > Chordata > Actinopteri > Carangiformes > Carangidae > Seriola > Seriola lalandi. The sequence goes on along the minus strand of NW_019525097.1, from coordinate 3,288,142 downwards.
TTTTGAGTGACTATTCACATTTTTTAATATAATTTGATGTCGGTTTCCATATGTGAAAGGCTATGCAGTTCCACACACTTCTGCATCCTTTTCTCAGCCCCTGTATGTTTAGCTCTGCGCGTCAAGTGCCAAGTATTTTTTGTTGATTATTTGTATCACTTATAGCTTGGACTGCAACAAATGATTATTTTCATTATCAAGTAATATGCGTAATCTCATTTTCATGAATTGTTGGATCTATAAAATGTCAGAAAATATCCACAACTGTTTCCCCAGGCTCCAAGGTGACGTCCTCAAATTTCTTTATTTTGTCTGATCAACAGTCCAAAATTCCAAAAATATTTTTGGCATTTTAGCTTTAAAAATGACTCAATTATCTAAACAGCAAATTCATTTCCACTCACTCTACTTATTGATTAATCGACTAATTATTTCAAATCTATTTTTAACCTAAAAGTCTCCAAAGGTCATTTTAAAATTACTGGGAAAAACATGACCACTTGATCCTGGATCAGTTAAGTTTGATGTAACATCTTCATATTTGGATTTGTGGGACAGTGTTTGTATAAAAAGAGTCTACAGGAACTATTAGACTGACACGTTTCATCAACAGCTAAAATTACAACGATGTCTCTTTTAAAACCACGTTTCCAAATAAACAGTTTATTTTGTTTAATTTGGCAAACTGCAAAAAAAATTTCTTCACAGTAGCCAAAATATTTGCAGGAAATGTGATAAATGATTCCCAAAATATCTCACGCTGTTCCTCCTCTTGAGTCATACAGTAGTTGATACAAACCAGGCTTGTATCAGTGGCCTTGTTGATGAGGTTGCTGAGCAACAGCAGGATACAGGAGGCGGGTCGGACTCCAGGGTGACAGAGGAGCTGTTTCAGGGTTATGACCCGAAAGAAACGGACATGAACCCAAAGAGATAGGCTGAGATGTTGACATGTACACAGTCCAGTCTTTCCTTGTCTCAAGGATTATAAAAACTGGAGTTTGAGCATGAACTCTTTAAACTCCACAGATAAACTCTACTGAAAGTTCTGATACTGTCTGTTCAGAAGATGAATTGTAAAAGCTAAGAGCTGCTAACTTACTGTCAAGAATGCAAAGTTGGTCTGGTATGTTTCATGGGCGAGACTTCGTAAACACAAAGCTGGGAAATAATTGCCTGTATCCACCCTCTCTAATGCAAGGATTTACTGTTTTGATATTATTCAAATAACTTTGGATTTTGGATTAATGGTTGGACAAAACAAGCAGTCTGGAGATGTCACTTTATTTTCTAATCAACATTTTTTTTACATTTATAGATGTAGGATGAGGAAACCATACTTAAACATTCACTCTTGACATGATTATTCCTTTTTGAGCACATGAGTGAACTGTGTAGTTCTCACATCTCTGATTGTGTTGTCAACTGACCTGTTTTAAGCTCTTTAACATATCTGGGTCACTGAGAACATGTCAGGCAAGTTGCCTTTTTACTTTCATCTGCTGCAACCTCCTCCTGAGGACATGTTGTGACACCAGAATGGATGTTTCTGTTGATACTTTGTTTTTACATGTACTCACCTGACCACGAAGCACTAATACATGACAGAGGTTCATGTTTTCAGGACATGTTGACTGACCTCTGACCTCTCGTGTGAAGCTCAAACAACACCACCAGTTCTGGTCTCTTCAGCCCATCTCCCAACATTTCCACAGGCTGGTCTCACCTTTCTTGAGATCATGAGTTCAGTGTGTCAGACTCAGCAAGTGAAGGAAGAAAAAGGTTATTTCATGTCAGACTTGTGTTACTGCCCCACAATGAGGACAAAGTGTACTGTGTACCCAGCTGCTGAGGAGCGGGAACAGAGTATGTGGCAAAGAACACTCTCTGTAGGTTCACTCACTAGTCACTACAAGTGATCCCTTTCACATTGTAACATTGTTTTCACATTTTCATTTGATAGATTGTCATTATAAAAAGAAAATGATAGGATAGGATAACTTACCAAATTTGTAACTTCCTGTTTTGCATCTGAAAACCCCTCAAAGTCATGGATCTATTGTTCTAACTGGACATCCTGAATCTGCTCATCAGTCTCTGTAGCTCCTTACGTTTTTAACACAGTACTATTTTGGTCTGTTAAACTATTGCATATGGAGGTTAAAGGGCCACATTATGAATGTCGCTGACGTGCGACCTTTCAGTTATTCAATTAACAACTTCTACTGTGCAATCACAGTTCCAAACACTTTTTGTCTGGTTTATTTTTCCTTATCCTTTGCAAACAGGAAGTGACGCATTTTAAAGTTTTTGTTTGTTTGTTATAAGCAGGAAAACTTATAATGAGCAGTTTTTTTTTTTATAACACAACAGGAACAAGTATCTCAAATATTACCATTTTAACAATGTGCACAGGTTAATCAGGTTTAATCATTTTCAAAATGACTTTTCATAATGATATCACTAATTACTGACCAGTTCACGCCCCAGATGTAATAACAAAATGTGTTAATCAGATGACCTATAGAACGCCATAAGATACATCTGACGTTAATACCATTGTGGTTTATGAAACAAAGTGTTGTTGTTGAAGAAAGACATGCATTAAGCTATGTAAACATCTTTGTCTTTTGCCATCAGCATGTCAGCGTGTTCCTTTCTCTCTTGGGTTCCTCTGTGTGATTATTACATTCCTGAGGAAAGCCATTAGCAAACATGACTGGGTGGAGTGGCTCCAATGAGACTTTGAACCTTCGCATGGCAGCAAATAAAACCAATCAGAACATTCACTGTTGCAAGTGTGGATGTGGTTTTGTGCAACATATATCACAGCCAACTGGAACCAAGCGCTCCTTTCCCCTCATATGATCTCCAGTGATTTTCAAAGAGAGAAACTGTATTTGTCATGTATAAATGTCACCGAGATGTTTTTGTTAACGGCTTTTACTCGTTAGCAACTTTTTTCCTCCAGTTTTTCATGAAATCATTCTCTGTTTGATTTTCTTTTTAGAAACAGACATCGCAACCATTTCTGCCACTTGCTCTTGTTAACCAACCACAATGCTAAAGCCCTGATTAATTCATCTTTTTTTGTAATGGCTCTAATTATTTCTGCAAATGCTTTGCAGGAACAGTGGCAGCTACTTCTGCCACTGCTTCTTGTAATCCTTTTAGTGGATCAGAAGTGGACCTTGGCTTAGGTCCATACCTGTGTTGCAGAGCAGCAGGAAAGGCTGATCACTGCTCCTGTAATACAAATCAAAGATACCAAATAATTTGACTTATCTTGGATGGATGGTAGAAATGTGAAAGATTCCCATGTTAATGACTTGTAAGGGTTCACATCTTAAGTTAACTTGAGTTTGTTATAGGTCGCTATAAGTTAAATACTGTGCATTGAAAATATATGACTATAGAGAGCCAAACCCATTTCCACATGTCCAGACTTGAGCATTTCCCACTTAAATGTCAGTGTAGCTTACTTTTGTCATATCCATAAAATTCAGCAATGATCTCTTCTTAAGTATTTATTTTAACTCCTTAATCTATGAAAACACTTCTGTTGTTACAGACATGTCTAAGCTAACTGTGACACCTCAACTCGCTCCTGGGCTCACCTCTTTTGTTGAGCCATGACGTTTAGCTCATGAAGTTCTAGGATTTGTGGGAAATGGTGGCATTAAATGCTGCTGAAAAAAAGCAGATCTTTGTATAGACATATAAAACAACATGCTGAATGTTTAGTTACCAAGATTGTAGATTCTGTATCCGTAAAATTTGAGTTTAATTACATTGAACAACAGACCTTGGCGGACTTGAGACATCCATGTTTGTTTAGTTTAATTTTAAGTCACTTCCATATTATTACATAACAAATTGGATCTACCAGACCTTACAGATAAATCCAAAATGTCAAAGTGTGATTACAACTTGGATCTTGTTGTAATTGTTATTTATGAGTCGCAAACACAATAACTCTGATATGACATGAGCACAGCATAATTCCTAGGGATACTGGGCTGATGAATGTATTGTAGGAATGATCAGGAATTATCACTGCAAACGGTAACAACAGTATCTAAAGTTGTGCTATACAGTGATCTTTAAAGGCAACATTAAATTTCTTTTGATGCAACAAATTATCATCCGTACATGGTAATATGACATCATATCATATCATATATCATATCATATCATATCATTTCATATGATATTTGCCATATTATCCACATTCTGTACAATTGCTGATTTAGTTTTTTTTTTTTTTTTTTTCGACCTAAGTACTGACAAAAACCATTTTCTTCAGCTCCTTTGGTGTCCACCAAATTTCACTTTTTCTCTGTGGGGGTCTCCTGAGAAATAGCTGCAAAATAATCACCCTTCATGGTGCTGTGGCCCGGCCCCAACAGCAGCAGAGTCCTGAATGGAAATGTCTGTAGAGAGGTTTATGGTCCTGCCTCAGAGGGGTCATGTTTGTGTGGATATCAACAGGATTTACGGCACAATAGCAGTCAAGTCCTCTGCTTTGATCCAGCATGTGTGACAGGTGCAGGGTGAATTTGTTTCTGCAGGGCTCCCTGTTGCTTTTTGTCAAGCCTCCTTAACAGGGCAGGGAGTTATTTTTAGTAGAGCTGTGAATAAAAAGGTAATTTAGCATTTGTTATTTTTCATTATGGGGAGTCATCTGTCAAAGGTAGCAAATGTATCACGCTTATTAGCATTGTAATTCTTGAAGCAGTGTCACTCACAAGCTGTAATATTAACTGCATTTAGAGCAGCAGGTTTTAACCCACTGAAAAAATAATGCAGCCCAACACTGTAATGTTTTACCAAGTAGAGTACATGAAAACCATTGTAAATATGGTAAATAGAAAAGTCATCTGATTAAACGTTCCTGGATATTATCACGTTGAGCTTCACTGAAGGATCTTGACATGACCTGACTTGCATTAAGTTTATTTGTGGATTGAAAACATTGATATGAAACTCGGCAAACAACTACATACCATAATCACATGCCAACAAATCATAGCTTTATTTATTTCAAAACATTTGTCCATGTTTTCCTTCCACAATGTGGCCAATTTAAGCTTTTGCATTTCTATTATACATTCCATGCTTTTGATTTAAGTCATGGAAATCACCAAATAAGATTCATTAAAAACTTGGATTAAGGCTTTCAAAGTAAATATCTCAAGAGTAGTCAGTGTCCTTGACATTAGGCCAGTATGATGTGTTTGGAAACTCTGAAGGCTGAAATGTTCCCCACTTCAAGTACTATTTGAGTTCCTCTAATCTGTGTCACTTTTGTGTTTCTCCATGGAAATGTCAAAATAAACAAACCGTAATCTTCGCCCGAGGAGAAACAATAGAGCTAGAAGAACACGACCTTGCAGTGATACAGAGGTGCACTGATTTGAAACATAGGTAGTTGGTGGACTGTTGTTGGCTGTCCAGAGAACAGTCTCATGTGATGATGTAGGCCATGAAAAACAAAAACATTTAAAGTTTTGATAACCCTGTAAATTACAGGACAGACATGTACTTTGAATTAAAAAAAAATTAACCTAAAACCTTTCAGAGTTTTATAGTAGCTATGGAAAAAAAACACCTTAAATTATCAAGATATTTATTATGTAATTTTGTGATATGTAACATTTTTTTGATATGAAAGCTTTGGGCCAACTATTGTTGAATACAGGGTGACTTTCAAGAGATACCAGAGTTGAATGAATGAATGTCTCAATTCTTGTTTTCAGATATTTTTCTCACTAAGCTATAAATAGTGCTTCAGTCTCCCTTTATAAACAGTCCTTCGTGAGGGAGATAGCAGGGCAGCATTAGATTTACAAGCGTTACACAAGGTGTCAGTGTCTCTTTCTGTCTCACTCCCTCACATAACATAACACTGAGGGTTGATCCTGTTAGAAACTCGCATCAGACTCATATCGTTGTCATGTACCTTCGATAAGATGTTCCAGGATGTACTAACATGCAGTGTGATGTTGCAAACAACAAGATGTCATGGGGGTTGGCACTCTGACTTTCGCACTCTGCTATGAACAGCAAAGAGCTGCACGGTGTTGTGCTCTTGCTCTTTGAGCCTTGATCAGTCCATCACATGGATGCATGGTCTAAAATCACATTTTTGCCGTGCACTTTGTATTTGAATGTTTAAACTGGGGGGCCGTCCTGGTCTTGAGGTCGTTAGATGCACACCAGTTAAAAGCAAAAGCCCTTATTCGATTCTCTCGCATTTGACCCTGCATGCCATCCTTTCGGTCTGTCTACCATGCTGTCTAATGAAGCCAAAATGTGTGGCCATGACAACGCATACATTTTACATCAAAGGCTGAGGCAGAGTCACCACAGACCAAAATAATTAGCTGCAGTGTGAAGACACAGAAACAGATGCAGTGATTGGTATTTGTGAGGATGAACTCAGTCACAGAAACAACATAAATCCAATGTGACAGTAAACATGGATGTGATGCCTGTTATTATTGTTATTCTGTGTGATTTGTTCACTTGTTTACTTATCATTTTACATTCAGTATCTTTGTTAATTGTTTTACTTTAGTATGTATTCCTTTAATGCACATTGTAACTTGCATTTAAAAATGCTAGCATCAAATCAATATATCAATTCATTATAAAAATAATAATAATACTAATAAAGTTGCATACAAAGTCCAGGACTTTGACCCCAGACACCAGGTCACACATTCTGAGTCCCATTCGTGATGAGGTTTGGGCAACAGAGCTGTTATACACCTCTACAAATGCTGTAAGTCAGAGTATCGGCTTTATCTCAGTGATCACAATGGTAGTATTCTGAGGTGTGCACTTATTTATGTTGTCAGTAATGGTGTTTTGCCCGTAAAGCAGAGATAGTAAACATCAATGTTGGTTCACAGCCAATGACCTTTGCTCACACCAAATCGGTACATTCTCCTCCCTCCACTCCTGCCCCATTGCGTAAAGCCAGAGGATTGCCATTCAAATTCTAAAATTGCCCTTTCTGCAGGTGTTTTGGCTGTTTTGATACACCTGGGATAAGGCCCTTATCGTGGTCCCGGCTTCCGATCTGCTTTCCTGCATCAGTTAAAACCATCGTTTGTTTGGGGATGGAGCTGTGTTTGGCCCTGGGAGCCATCGTGATTTCTGTGAAAGACTGTCACGGTCACGGCTAAGGAATGCTTGTTGACTCGGAGTATAGGAAAACCTGCTGAGATATGATTATTAACACAGTCCTGGGTATTATATCAGGTTACACCGGCCCTGATGGAAAAGATAGCAAAATCTTAATACTTCAGTGTTAGAAGTGTCTTGTTTTTACCAGCATCTATGGAGGGATTTAGCTTACAGTGAGTGATGCACAAAGGATTGAATTTCCACTGCTAATACTGGAGACAGAAATCTGATTTTAGCTTTACATTCCCTGTTTTGCAGATCATGAATTACTGGTATATTTTTTTGGGTTCCCTCGGGAAAACATGACCTAACACTGTCAATACAAGAGTCATGCTTTACTCATTAAAGGCCCACCCCAGTGAAAAGCACAATTTTCCACCTTTTTCTTTGGTTGTAGGCATTGTCTGTAAATTACTGTGAAAAGTTTATTATTATTTACACATACAACAGTTACAGAACAATATTATCGTTCATTTGGAGGCGTGTTTTTGTGCACCTGGTGAACATCTAATATTCACTCTCTTTTCGCTCTGCTTTTCGTCTCCCCCCTTAATCCTAAACGGACTGTCTGGCTCTTTAGCTGCTAAATGCTCAGCTGTGTTCACCAGCTGGTCTCTAACTGTGTCCGTATGTTTGGTGCTGATCACATTGTCATTAAATATATCATTATTACAAAAATATTAAAGGCACTTTAAGTTACTGCTGAAGCAAATCAAAAAATGTTCCACAGGTGAATCATATTAAAAATGGCCAAACGGTGACTTTTCTTGTGAAGGAACCAGAGGAAATACATTATATTTGTCACTGTGGTTAGCACTGATGACGTCCTTAAAATGAGTTTTCAGCACAGGTGCTGATTTGTCCATGGATCAGTTTTGAATAATGAAAAGGAGTAATGAACCTTCTTAGCATAACTCTTTAAGTGTGCCATGCTGTTGTGTAGAAAACTACTGCGATTCACACAGCATGAGATCTGATTCCGGTTCCTCACGTCATGTTGGTAAAAAGGCATCGAATCCTGTCAGTTCATGGTTTGTTTTGCTGCTTTGTAAACAAATGCAGGAGTTTTCACACAGCATGAGATCTGATTCCGGTTCCTCACGTCATGTTGGTAAAAAGGCATCGAATCCTGTCAGTTCATGGTTTGTTTTGCTGCTTTGTAAACAAATGCAGGAGTTGTCTTTTGATGCCCTCAGTGATCCACTTGTGTGATTACGAATTATAAGTTTTAATTTTGAAATCATTCTGATTCAGCATACATGGAAAGGAATTTAAAACCAACCTCATTCATTCATTCATTCATTCATTCATTCATTCATTCATTCATTCATTCATTTTCTCTTCCTCTCAGTTTTTTATCCATGTGCTTTTGTGTGATGAGACAGCATTCACCCAGCACGAGCTGGTCAGAGCCAAGAGGCAACAACACAATATGGGTTAAATTTCTGCTCGTCTCTTCGTTTATGGGACCATCTAAAGAGAAACCTACTCCATGTGCTAACTGCCAGATCATCTCCTCAATCATAGGTCCAAAGCCATTTGGCTCAAAGATTGTCCTCCGCCCAGGTATGGGACCATCTAAAGAGAAACCTACTCCATGTGCTAACTGCCAGATCATCTCCTCAATCATAGGTCCAAAGCCATTTGGCTCAAAGATTGTCCTCCGCCCAGGTCCAACATCTTGAATCAGCATCTCCACTGCACTACTTGGCTTTTAGGAGCACACACCAGCAATACCTTTACTGATAGATACCTTATTGCATAACCAACACACATGTGCCCCAGCTGGTGAGTTTGTTTTTACTGGTGATATGGAGTACCGTTTGGCATCTCCTGTTTGTACCTTTTCATCACTCAGCACCGATGTTGTTTTATTGAGGCTCATTGGGATACAATGTCTGCAAAAGGTCTGTAGTTTGTCTAATTTAGGTAAATTATCCTTCTTTATATCTGGTACATTCCATTAGTAATGGAAATAGATTACAAGCAAGTAATTTTCTGTGGATTGTGCCATATATCTAACAGAAATCGTTGCAAATGAACATGAAGTTGCTCATAAAACCTGACCTTAGCGTTAGACTCCTCTGGCATAAAGTATGCTTTTCACATGGATATGATTCCAAAAGTAAAGTTATTGTGCAATAAATTCAAATAAATTGACTGAGGATGCCATCAGCACAGTTCAAAGAATCACAATGCCTCCTTTGTTCAGCATCAAGTAGCATCAAAGAAAGAATCCGCTCAAAGATGTCAGTAATTCCCATACTGATGCTGAGCCTATGAGCAGTTTTCATCATGTTTGGAACTGTAAGGCCAAGCAGGCATCTGAAACAGAGCCACTGACAGAGGCTCAGTGATTATGGCTGTAGGCATAATCAGGAGCACTTCATTATCTTCAACCTTTTATCAGCCTCTAGTGGTGAGCGGTGGCAAAACTGCCAGCAGAATGTCATAGTAGGTCAAATACAGGTGTTACTGATTAACCGATTACTGATGGCGCTGTTGATATCCTGCCATCTCATGTCAAAATAACTTCAGTCACTGGTCAAACCCTAAATCCTTTCAGTACCTTATCCTCACTGTATCTGCCATGATCCCGATGTTTGCATTGATATTGTAGAAGGCCAGAATTAAAAGTGTTGGCAATGGACGTACAAAAGCCATCATCACTGAGCGTAATTTCACGTTTTACAGAATTGTTGATTAGAGATGGAGTTGCACAAGCAAGACAGCTAGCTAATTTGCTTCTGTAATTGCCAAGATTAGATACAAACTCTGTGTGTGTTTACAGTAGGTGGACTGGAGGGTCAGAGCTTGAGGAATACCTTGAAATTTAAAGCACTTTTAATCAGTTCCTTTGACATCCCATCAAAGATGTCTGCATATTCTGTAGAGATTTGACTCTCGAGATGGTTTCAGATCTGTGACTGATTACACTTTCACAGAAGAGACATGACATAAAGAAAAGAGCTGCACTCAGCAGCAGTAGCTTTGAGCTAGCGGGGTTTGTACATTGTTGTAACCAGGGAAGTCGTGCTAAGCCACTGAACCCCAGTGATTTACTACCATGCCTTTGGCCCTGTTATTGTATGTGCAGGTAAGCTTATTTCGCTCCAGCCTGCCATTTACACCCCAGGTGGATAAGCCCCACAGTTATGCAGGGTATTTGTCACAGAGATGGAGCAAGTAACAACTCAATTTCGAGAACTGTGGAGAGGTTGAATGACTTACATATGGCCCGACTCCAAAGAATGCTGGGTATGATGTACTGGGTATGGATCAATGCAAGAGACACCTCTCTGCACAGTGAAAAGCAAATATTTGGGAAACTCCGGTGGGTTTTCATTGGAGAAGTGATTACATAAAATGAAAAGCCAATTGTGTAACTGTGATCAGAAAACAGGCAGAAAAAAACCCGAAGAAGATAGAGAGCAAGAATGAGCATGTGGCTCACATGTGTCTCCCAGCTCCAGCCTCTTGTTGTGTGGATTTGCATACAGAGCGACACATGAAAGACGCAGCAGGCCAGACGAACAACGGGCAGATGACTCATTAGATGCGTGAAGCTGCTGTTAGAGAAAGTCGGAGCAGAAATCAAACGCCACTTTGAGCACCCAACTGGTGTTTACTGGAAGGGAGCAAGAATGCCAAGAATGTCTGCCGTCTGAGTTTGTCCCTGAATAAAAGGTGCTCATAAAACGTGTCCCAGGCAACCTTTAAAACAGTCTTCATTTCAAAGGATGGATGTTGGGAATCCCCGTCTTTCTATATCCCTTTACGGATTAAATAAAAAATCTCTTCCATGTATGAGACGGGAATCAAGAAGTGACATTTGAAGCTGAAATGTAATGCAGACAACAAGTCAACTTTCACTGGCTCCCATTTAAAATGTAAAAAATCAAAGGTAGGGGTTACAATCTCTATTTGACAACAATAAAGTTAAGAGCAAGACCGCATTCGCATTTCTGACCTACAATTAAACTGTTAAGGGTAAAAACAAAACAAAGCTAAAAGCTTATGTCCATTGTGATCATGGTTTGAATGGTCACACGATAACAGCTGAACCATCTCCATGACAACTTAGCAACTCCATCAGCTGAGGAAGGTCACAAATAGGGCTGCAACTAACGATTATTTTCCTTATCGAATAACATTTGGCGTATTTAATTAATTGAATGTTTAAAGATTCTCATTTTTTTCTATAAAATGTCAAAAAATATTAAATTCCTTATATAATTTACCTCGAACCATGGAGTCCAAAACCCAAAGATATTGAGTTTACTAACATATATGACAAAGAAAAACAGCCAATGTTTGGTATTTTTGTTTTAAAAAACTGACAAAAATGTTTATTAGATTATAAAAATAGTTGCCAATTCATTTTTAGTCCATCACTAATTGATTAATATTGATTAATCATTGCAGCCCTAGCCACAAGATGTGGTTGAAAGCTCCATCTTATGCATCCTAACTGCATCCTATTTTTTAGATTTGTGTTGACTTGTAGTGAAGCAGCTGGCCAATCATGACTCACCCGCAAACAAAACTGGGTTCATTCAAAACAAAATTCAGTCACAATCAATCGCTTTGACTTGTGTTGTGTCCATTTTTGCTGAAAATATCAAGATATAGGTTTAAATTGAGATCTAATTACTGCAATCTTGAGACAGCAAGTTTTATTAGTCATGTAAATGCATGCTCTGTGTCTCTAAACGTTACAACTCAGCACTGATAAACTAGCCACACTCTTGTTGGTTGACTAGCAGCAGTTAGCATAGCAAGCTACAGTACAGATGAATGCATGAAGATGAATTTCCCCTAGGGGATAAATAAAGTATCTATCTATCCATCTATCTATCTATCTAGATAGCTACAGCTAGACAGAGAAGCAGCCGGGTATAATCACTCTCTCTCTCTGTCTGTCTGGTTTTGACTAATCAAATACAACTGCCAATGAAAGCAAGAATGCTGTGCTGTGTTCACCAGCAGAAAATGGCGACATTAACAGTTATAGAAATAGTTGACAGTATTTTTTCACCACATTACTGGCACAGGAGCACAGTAACAGCTTTCTTCACTTAATCTGCTTTGTATTGATCTGTCACGTTGTATTTTTTCATTTCATGCCTTTATTGGATAGTGACAGTGGAGATAGACAGGAAACACAGGGAGAGAGTAGGAGAATGACATGTAGTGAAAATAGCTGGGAGTCGAACCAATAACTCGCTACTCAGGGTATAGGCCCTAACCTATCAGGTTGCCATTGACTTGTTGTCTTTTAACATGATGATCAATGTTAAAGTGACTGGAAGCACATAGTTCTGGGACATCCTTTATTTTAATAAGTAAAGACTGCATATGGTTCATATTTTGCATTTGGCCCCTTGACAAGTGCTAAGTTTCCTCTTCCTTGGTTGAAAACTCCTCCTTAATCTGACTCAGATATATCCTGAGACTTTTAGATGCCACATAGTGCAATGGTTAAATCTGAGTCGCCACTTAATGTCCAAAAATGCTAAACCAGTGGTGGGAGACTATCACTGTGACGGCTGTGGAAAGATTATATTGTGACATGCAGAATATCCATGCAGCAATCCACCCTGTCATATTGGTCAGGATGCTTTGTCTGCAGGGGATAGGACGTCTCTCGAGCTGTTAATTTAAGCTTATATGAAACTGAACTCAGTGAACCTGAACGTAGATGGACCCTCCCTCATTTTGTTTAGTCAACCTGAAAATACCTGATGCTAGGGGCATATTACAGCATCCCCTGATCCTTACCAGGACTCTGCAGCTTTCCAAAATAAAGTTGGCCTCTTTCACCTTTCTTAGTTTGGCAACTGGCATGCATGGTTCAAATTAAAAGATGCCCTGAACACAGTCAAAGTTATGGTTGGAACAGTGAATCAGCCCAGAAATGCTGATGTGAGCAGAGCCTCAATATTTAATCAATGTCTAAATGTTTAAAGTCTGGCTCAGTTTAGTTTTTTTCTCACAGTTTCATGAGTACAATCAACTGTAAGAGATACGTTCGTTTTTACCTCAAGGTAAAGAGAAATTGTCCTTTTTGTATTTCTACTTGAACATTTTTATATTGCTGCTCTAAACAGCCTGTCTGAGACCTCTGTCACACAGGAAGTGATGCATTTTATGTTTCCAGCAGCAGTAGCAGCGGTTTGACAGAAACAGGGCAAGGCCTACAATTAACTAAGCAGTGGTAGTCACAGTGGCTGAACAAAGCAAAGAGCTCCACCCACAGAAGCATCAACACTTCATCAGCAAAAACAACCCAAAGAAGACGTCACGTACTGGACAAAGTGTTTGACCAAAACGTTGGCAGAAAGAGGATAAAAAAAATGCAAGGCTTTGTTTGTCATACTTGTGGGATAGAGTGAGTAATCTTTTCAAGCAGTGGTTCAGGGAATGGATTTGAGTTTGAGTCACATCCTTCTTGCCCAGATAAACTGAGAAAATGAAGAATTAACTTAGATTGATTTTACTGTGAATTTAACTTAAGGACAGAGGAGCACTTATCATTTACTCCTGTTTTTTTCTGCTGCTGATGAAAAGTGACTCATTCAAAATGCAGATGTTATTTGAATACATACCTTGATGTAATTGGGTGCGATCCTCATAACATTCCTTTTGCTTTCTTCTTTTGTTTTTCTTTTCTCTTTTTTTTTTTTTTTTTTTTTTTTTTTTTTTTTTTTTTTTTTTTTTTTTTTTTTTTTTTTCAGGCATGTTCCATTCACCCTGCCCATACAAGCACAGCAGTCACGTTGCTGGCCCTGTGACTTTGCTCCAGATTGAGACATATTTTGAACAGCTAATTTAGCAGGAGTTGGAACGTAAATAGCTTAGCGCCCACTTTATTTGAATGACTCATGTTGGTTCTCATGCTTGTCATATATTACATTCAAATCCTGAGAAAAAATTAACTGAAGATGCCCTCACAGTTGCTACACCAATTACCATGCTAGCAACAGGTCATTAATTAGAAGATGAGAAACAGACGGAGAGAGAGAAACTGGAGTGGAAAAAGAGAACGTCAGAGACAGAAATGGAGAAAATAGTGAGCGGGTTGTTGACGTTGATGACTCCTGTTTGTGGTGTGCGTGACTACTGCAAGTAGAGCCTGGCAGACAGGATCAGAGATCAGTGGCCTTCCTAAGGCCGGAGCTTCAGTCCTGATATTACCTGCTGGGAGACTCTCTGTTTGCTCGTTTCCGGGGGTATTCAGAAGATTCCCAAGCTGATAAAATAAAAAGAAGGAGGACTTGACATCTTGCTGTGTGTTAGTAAATCCACTCATCCAGTTTGTGGTTCCCTTACAGTATCACCAACAACTGTTTGTTCATTCCTATTTTTATAGTCTTTAGTCTTGTTGCAGCTATAGTTGTTATGCATTGTATCAACTGTATCCAACTACAGATTTGAATGCATGCAAATTACTGTATTTGTTTGTTGCTACTTGTAAATACAGGCTTATTTGCGATTATATTAGTTGAGTCTCTATCTAACACGTTCACACAGTGTTGAAAAAAATAACCCACCACATGCTCACACCATGCACCAGCATCTTCATTGCTGGACACTTGTACCCACTTTCATTGGCTTTAAGGGGCTATGAGATGAGACAGAGTCCAGATTTAGTCATTACAGTCTGCACTCCAATGTGTCGATAGCACCAATAACATAATCAAGGTGATGACAGTCATAGTGGAAGGGGATGAGAGACACAGTGGTAATCTCCAGAGAAATCACAAGAAATTCAGCATCTCTACGTCTGAGGCTGAAACCTGGTGATTACAGTAATAACGAGTCACTTCTTGAATTGGGACGGCATTTATGAAATAAACGGTGAAAATCTATGATTACAATTCTGCTTAGTTGAGCAAAGTTACTCAGATACTTTCAGTTTCAGTCCTATGTACCAGATATTTACCAATTATGTGTCATTTGTGATTCAGTGGTGTCCATACCCGCCCTAAACCTGCAGCCTGTAATGACCCCCATGTCTGACATTTTCTGTTTCCAAAGCATAAAAACTTACAGCGATGTCTGTTAATGTCTGGATGCCACAGTTCAGCAGAAATCAAGACCTGATACACCACAAACCCGAAGAGCCTGAACTGCACCTATATATCATGTTTTCTTAAACTTGGTTTGATACTGAGGCCTTGTTTAATTTGGCTACCTCAAGGCCTCAAGTTTGTGTTGCATTTTTCTTTAATTTTTCTTGCTCATTCCTTCTTTGACTTCCAGGATGTTGGGGATGATGGACTTACTGAAACCATAGCAGCCCCGAACAGACTCCAAGTTGCAGTTGAGACAATTCTACAACTCATTCTGGAGCAATGTAATTTCAACTACATACAGTGCTGCGGCCATTGCTGTCTTTCAGTCTCTCACCACTAATGATAGTGGAGGATCCCACTTTTATAATTGTGTTTGCATTGAAATTACAGCTTGCGTGCCGCTATAGCATTGGATCATCGGTTGTAACTTGCTCCAGGGAGCAGTGGGAAACCACAAGTTCTGGGGAAATGTTATACACAAACATATCAATTTGGGATTAAATATAAATATTTGGATACGCCTTTTCCTTTTATTTTCCACTTAATTTTTGTGTGGGATCTATCATTTTCCATTTAAGTCGTCAGTCACAGATTACCAGCTGCAGTAAATGTTTGAGTCCCAACTCATTTTGGTTGCATTGTTTGGAGTTCAGGCCCACACCATGGCACAGTTCTTTCCATGAACAAGAGTTGAACAGATTTCTTTTAAGTATTGTCTATAAAAAACATGAGCAACCATGTCACAAAAACAAAGTACAGACCATCTTGTGATGGGATCATGCCAGCTGCGACGCTCGACAACGTGTTGACGTTCCCATACTTGGGCACTCGGTACTCATGGGTTGGACCTCCCCGAGTTCAAACTCTGCCTTCATTTTGATCTCAACTGCACACCTGTAAAGTTTGTGAAAATCTGACCACAGACATAAACACCTTCCACAGTATCCAAAACCACCACACACACACACACACACACACACACACACACACACAAACTACAAACAGACTCACAATGTGAAAACAACATCAGGAGTTTGCAGAATCTAGTAAGCCATCTAGGTTGAAGACGGTACAGAAGTTACAGTAGTCACCAGCTAGCCCTGTGGGTGGTGCCTACGTCACCAAGCTTCTAGCACCGCCTGTTTTACAAGGAGATATGAACGAACCTCTCTGAGCCACTTCCTGGTGCTACCTGAACTGGTAATGAGTCACTCTACTCTATCACAGACATACGCTGTGATAGAACAAGATAAGATCTGTATATTTTAGTGCAGGCCACACACAGTTGAGCAAAGTTTCATTGTGAGTCATCTAAGATCAAACTTTCAAATAAATAAAGGACTCTTCTTTTCCTGCCCCCCCCTCTTTTTTTTCTCCCCGACTCTGTACCAATCAAGCTTTCTATCTGTAATTCTTGCAGAAGGGGCAGAGTGTGTGACTGTTTCTCAGCAGATCAAAGAGGCAGTCACCCAGTCAGAGGAAACATTGTTAATGCTGCTGATACCGTGCCGTCAGCCTATTTGCAGCATGTTCTCAATAACAGGAAGCCAGGAGAAAAGAGTTCTCCCATAATTACGTTGGGCTTGTTTTTCTCTTCCTCCCCATATAGTATTGTGGGGGTAAACCAGTGCCGAGATCAAAGACTGGAATGTTGAATCTCGATCTTAAATCAGAGGGGGCTTCCAGGGCACTGCGCCGCTAGTTTAATAAAACACTAATACCACTTCATGAATGGGGCCATCCACTGTATATGTATACAGAGCTGAGATCTGCTCATGGATAGGAATACAAGCTTGGATTGCACAAGACTGATCAGTGTAGGAGCAACAGTAGAGTAAGACAGAGCAGGATACAATAATGGATATGCTGTGAGAAGGTTTTGCTTTGAAGCATTTTAGGCATTTGAACACACAAGGGATCCACCGATATGGCTCTTTCTTCCAGAACTTGTTTGCAAAGTGAAATTGTGCTTGTGGTGGCCGTCCTGGAATGCTAATAAAATTCTTGTACACCTGGCTGTGTCAGGTTCTGGTCAATGAAAAGAACAGTGGAGATGGCGAGTGATCGCTACCTGCTGTGGACTTGGATCAGACATTGTTGGAGGCTGCCAGACTCAGTAGACCCAGATGTGTGAATCCTTCTTACTCACGCCTCTGATTTCACCTCTGAGAAAACTTGTGCTTTAAAAGGGAGGTTGGGGACATGATGTCAGAATGGACCCTGTTCAAAACTCCCATCATGAAAACAGCTGCAAGGATCTGTAGCCAGAGGGTGGTCATTGCTTGTCATGGCAGCAACCCAAGAACCTGGTGGTGGACTCCAGCAGTGAGGGAGGCTGCCATGCTGAAGAAAGAGACCTCCCAAACCTAGTTGGAATGTGTGAGTCCAGGCTGAGCACAGAGGCACTGGCAGGCCAGAGGTGTACGGCTGTGGTACTCAGATGAAAGACTAGTGTGAGGAGGATTGTAGAGGCTGTGGTAGATAACTTTTGAATGTCTTTACAGACTCTAGAGGAGGGCTAATGCAGTTGGTACACAGCAGGGGCAGGCAAACGCTGACTTCACCTGCAGATATTGTAGGAATGTGGAAGAAGTATTTTGATGAGCTTTGAAATTTGACAGACATGTCCTCCACACAGGAAACACAGCTGAAATAGTTAGAGATAAGAGAGCATGTCCATGACAGAGATCACTGTGGTAGTCAGAAACCTTCCCAATGGCAAGACTGTTGACTATCTTCACTAGCTTCTTGGGGTTTGGAGTCTTGATAGGTGGTTGGGCATGCAAAGGGTGTGACTTGAACATGGCCTTTTTGCATGCTACCAACAGTCAATGTTGTTTTCTTCCATGATGGTGATGTTTTCTCTAACCTCAACTATGACTATGATCTTTCCATAACTGTAACCATGAATTCTTCTTATTTGCATAAAGTTTACCATAAACGTGAAGAGCTGGAAACACTTGAACATCTGAACTTTTGTGCCATTTTTCTTTGCTGACTGTTTGCTGAACTACTCGACACCTGGATAATGTGAAATACTAATCGTCAAGGAGCATGTAAAGCAGCCTGTCGCCTGTGTTTTCCTCTAGAAGTAAAAAATAAGAGTTGGTGGAAAGACGGGGAATATGAGCAGTAGAGGATTACATCTGGAAGACAGACAGATGTTGCTCTTCAGTAGCTGTAAGCTGTTTTCCTATTGATTTCATTGTTTAAAGAATCACACAAATACCCCAATAACAGACACACTCAGACAGAGAGACGTAAACCTGAGGCCTTTCCAACTTTTGCTGTTCCAAATTTGCAGAACACACACACACACACACACACACACACACACACACACACACACACACACACACACACACACACACACACACCAACATCATCTTAATATCGGAGGTGGAATCCCTTGTGATTGTGGCTCTTTGTTGTCTTTGCCCCGTCTGCTCTCCATTATGCGTGTGGTTAACCCTCTCTCACATTCGAGTCTTTATACACTGATTACATAATGCAGGATAAGCGGCTCATTAGGACCACGATTACCACAGTCTTTGAACGGCCTAATTACTCCATATATGTTGAATTATATGATTGTATGCTTACCTGTAGACAAATGCCACTTTTACACTTGTTCAGCTGACCTGCTGGGAGCCCACTGTTTACCACAAACCGATCAGTGTCATCCTGCACCAGGGAACACACCAGCTTTTAGTTTTGTAGAACCATAAAATCTGTGTGAGAATCAGCATGAAAACCAATCTGCTCCATTAAAAGAAAACTGTATTTCTCAGTAAAAATAATCTGTATATGAATTTGGTGGATATTCTACAACCAACTTTTGTTTGTGCGCATGTGTATTTGTATGTTTATG
The DNA here is from genome assembly GCF_002814215.2 of Seriola lalandi dorsalis. Classification (NCBI taxonomy): domain Eukaryota; kingdom Metazoa; phylum Chordata; class Actinopteri; order Carangiformes; family Carangidae; genus Seriola; species Seriola lalandi. Next base: position 3,268,999 of record NW_019525097.1, on the reverse strand, counting down.
TGTGTTTGTGTGTGTTTCAAGCTGAGTGAGGGGTGGAGGGGGGGTTAGGAAGAACTTGAGGAAGCAATTACCAGGTGCCACTGGCTTGATAAGTGCTACAGGCTGAGTACTTGACATAACAGCATCTGTGTGTGGAGACACATCAGTCTTGTCTGTCATAGGCTGTGAGGAGTTTGTCTCAAGGGTGCACTTGGTGTGTCGGCCCTTGTAGAGAAGAGGGAGCTGACAAGCTAATCACTGCCTCTTCACCTACTGACCTCGCAAAGGTCTGAGGGGGATCTGCTGATAGCTCTGTTTGTTTGTGTGTGTGTGTGTGTGTGTGTGTGTGTGTGTGAGAGAGAGAGAGTAGTGATGCTTGTACTTATGTTTACAGTGTAGAGATAAGGTGAATCCAAAAATCCCGCGATGTCTTCTTTAAGACAGCAGTGTTTCTGTCAGGGACTGAGCAGATCCCACTTCACAGACTGAAATGGAAAATGTGATATCCATTATCAGCGAGACCAGGTTTGATAAATAAAAGCTAAATATACAAATAAGTTTATTGATATGCTATTGTATTCACACAGCTCAGATAGCTGTTTTAAATACCAGTGCACATGTTCAGCAACAAATTCTTATAATATTCTTATATTATATCTAATATATATATCATCATACATCAATAAATATATATATATTGATGTATGATGATATATATACATGATTGAGCTCAGCATGAAACCAGAACAGACTAATGACTACAAGCGTTCACACAGACAGACAGCATTCACAGCTGATAGGAGACATCACAGTGAAGTCTGACAGGGAAACTTGTCAATGCAGCTCCTCACCCCAAAGCCTTATCAGCAGGAAACACCACAGACGTCTCAGCTGATGCGTTCACTGTATGTGTACATTCAGAATATTCCTAAACAGACACTTTACTGATACAACGCTCTGGACAAACCTGCTCACGAAACATCCAATATGGCCAGTAAAACGAATCCTTAGAGGTGAAAACATTTCCAGTTATCGGCTGAATCACATCAGGTAACTATAGTGGCCTCATTGACCCTCGCTCTGGTTTGTATTTCTACAGGTGTGACCTACAAGTTGTGAGTTACACTGGATGTTTTTTTTTATGGCCCAGCCCAGCAGCAATGAGGAAAACGTCCTCTTGAGGCAACTCTGTCACATATGAATTACAGTCATATACAGCCAATCTACCCTCAGCCATTCGTCCATAAATAACTCTGACTGATTAGTTTATTGTGTGTTTCCTCACTAACATGTCAGCTCTGACAGCAGCAAATGATGTTGGACACCCACTGTGAGTCCAGGGAGAGGCATGTTTCCTCTGGACATGACATAACAAACTCAAAATAATCTGTGTTTTTGACTCAGGTTTCATGGATCCAAGACAGCAAAAATTGCAACTCATTTCACTGATTAAATATTAATAAATTGCATTGCTTTATAGTGAGTAGTGTTTCTAAACCGCTGTATGCAAATACAAGATTATTTTTCCTCAATTAAATTGTGACAACAAACAATCAGTAAATTATTTTCATGAGCAACATTTTTGATTGATGGAATCGCTCTGTTCCGCACACAACTGGAAGGGAGGTGCTCAGGGTGGATGGAGGGTGTAGTGGCTTGACACAGCAGCTGGATTCACTTCCTAACTCACTCAAGTGGTTAGACTTAGGCAACAGAATGTCTTTGTTTAAGGTCAGAGAAAGATTTCAGTTAAACATTCATTAACATGTTGTGTCTCGTGCTTTTCAGACTCTTTTCTGTATCAAACCAAGACCATGATCTTCCCTTAATCTCAACCAAGTGTGAAAATACTCGGGCAAAATTGGATAGTTTGGTGGAAAGCAAATGCCATTCATTGCCATGGAACATTTTACTGATATGTTCAGTATCAACATTCTGCAACTTGCTAGATACGTTAATTAACAATATCATGTAATATGGTAATCTGGAGTTTCTTGTTTTAAGTCTATTGCTCTGCTAACTGTAGGTAACCTGCTTAAATTGCGAACATAAAAACAAGTGATGGAAACCTGAATTTTGAAAAAACTCAAATGAAAAAAATGTATATGCTTGAATGAGGTGGTTTTTCAGACTATTCGACAAAACAATATTTTACAAAAGTGAAATGGCATTCAAGTCGTGGCGCCTGCCATATCATGCCCCGGGGAGCCAGTTCCAACCGAGAGGCAGACTGTTGGAAATCTGTTGTCATGTTTCACTGGAACGATATCGCAAGAGGAGAAAACCCATCTTTATTCACGTAACATTGCTGGATGGAAACACAGAGCATTCGCAATTGTGTTTGTAGACTAGACTAGAATCGCTTCTATTTTGCACAAAAATGCATTGGAAATGCAGCTTATGGCTAGAACTGAATCAACAGAGCGTTTTTATTGTGTGTTTGTATTTACATTTGGCTGCTAATCAGTTTCGCTGTATGGGACAATAAAGTTACTTTGAACACCTCTATGACACAAAGATAGGATTATTTAGTTGTTCTTGATTGCATTAGACTTCACAGGTATACTTAGTAAGGGGTAACTTATTAGTGTCATATGTTCATGAGGTGCTTCTGATCCACTCTTGTTCCCATGTGTTAGTCATCATGGAAGTCATGCCTCCTTTGCCGCTTTATGAAATTCTTTGAAATGTTTGTTTTCCGTGTCTCATGGAGTTGTCGTCACAGAAACAGAAGCCTTGGAATGAGATCAGAGCTTTGATAAAACGTTTATTTTTACTCCCACGGCTGCACGCTTTTGATCCCACTAAGAGTTTTATGTAAGAATACAGTTTACCTTTGATTCAACTTTAATATTGTCATCAGAGGGATTTTAATACCTTAAATCTGTGATTAAACACATTCACAATTCCCAAAGGTGACATTGCTTCTCTTTGAAATCATTCACGCCTCTGTGCATCATTAAAGCACTTAATGGCCTATCCAAGCATTTAACCGGGAGAGGGACACGGAGGAGAATGGACCTGTTGTGCAGCTGACCGGCATGGGAGAGAGAACAGACAGAAATAAAAGAGAATGAGAAAAAGTGAGAGGAGTGATGGGTGGTGAGAAGATCCACTGAGCTCTCTTTTCTCTCAAATATGAGAATAGGGATTAGAAAGTGAATAGCGATTACCTCCACGTTGACCTGCCAGCCACTGTAATCAAGGACAGTGTGAGTGATGCCATGATTGGCCTAAAGGAAGAGGCCAGTGACAGTAATCCTTGGGAAAATGTGGGCCACAATGACAGGTTGTGCTTAGAGACGACGGCAGCGGCTCCATCACTTTTCAGAGCAGAGGGAAAAAAACATGAGGAGATGTTTCACAGGAGGAGAGATTGAGAGCAACTTCCTCTTTCTTTCGATACTTCTAAACCCTTTTGGTATCTTGAAAAGAGGCCATGAGGTCCTGTCAGCCACTTTGAAATAGTAATAGATAGAAGTAGAAAAAACTCACAATGGTTACTTTATTACAGACTCCATGATGAAATACCTCAGTATAATATTATCTAAATGGGTTTAGGCCGTGCAGCTGCTAATTCCTCAGCCCACCTGCGATTAACTAATTACTATTGTGATAAGCTGACCACCTGCCCCTATACGCTTTTTATGCCCTTCCATTACAACCTTTCTTTGCATGAGATTTAGATGGATACCTCCAAAGTATAATCTGTCACACAATACTGAATACCTGTGCAGGGGTTTAATCAAAATCAACTGCTTATCGTGTTTAATCTGAGACTTTTCACAATGAATTCCCATCACCACATTGTACATACATTATGACAATATCATGATTTTTAACCTGCCTTTTTTTGTCGGTATGGGCACAGAGGAACACCACTGGAACAGTCCTAACATATTATTAACATATAAAGTTGTTGTTGCCTACCCATTAGCAAAATATTACAGATGCAGCACACAAAGAGATCAGCATTCATTTAGAGTCACATCTCTGGCCATTTGACCTTTGTTAAGGTTTGGTTACAGAAGTGTTTAAAGTGGCATAATATTTATTTTTTTTCCCACCTGTTTCTGCCTGTTGTTACTGGGCCGAACAGAGTTGATGAAAATGGAAAAAAGAGCCTTCAAGGCATCAAAGAGCTGCAAAACTCTTTCTGATAAGCTGAATTCACTGTGCATTCACTGTTGACCCCTTACACACTCCGTGCAGTCATTTGATCTGTTATAAATATATAATAATAATGTTAAACTTTATTTCTTAAACACAATCCATGCATGAAGTCCTCCACATGAAAGAATCACAGCTGTTATAATAAAACAAGGATAAACACTCTAAAGTAGTGTATACAGAATGAAGTGAGCTGACCATAAGATAGAGCCCTGCGGGACACCACATGTCAGGTCTATTTTTATGGAAGGAGTGGTCACCTATGGCCACAAAGCACTGTTAAGAACCAAGTTAAGTAAGACCTGAGCCACTTGGCGGAGACACCAACCCAGTGTCCAGTGTCTGTCCAGCAGAATATTATAGTCTACAGTATCAAAGGCTGCACAGAGATCTAACAGGACACAGAGAGCTTTTTCTCATCAGTGTTCATTCTAACTTCATTCACAACCTTGTCAACCTGCTTTCGGTGTGTTCCTGTTCCTTTTGTAACACTGGATGTCAGGCACTGAAAGGCCTGTCCTGGAACAATTAATGGCATTTTAAGCTGTATAGGCTTTATAAGCATGAGTAGCAATAAACTACACTATGCAGCTGAAGAAAGACAAAACATCACACTGCCATCCACCATGTCTGATTGATGAGTGATTTCTGAAAAACACAGGGCAGAAAAAAAAAACATGGCTCATAGTCAGAGATCACTACATAGGTTTAAAGGCAAACTTGACAGGCAAGTGAACTTTGTCACCAAATGTTTTGACACAGCAGCACTGGCACTGTTGCATAACTGTAAGTGTTTAAAGTATTAGAGTCCCTGTGGGGGGTCAAGTTATCAATTAACAAACCCGCACCGATACCCAGCCACCCACACACTCACTCAAAATCCCTCTATACCTCTGAACTCTGTCAGCATTGCAGGTCTGCTGGCTGCTCTGTCGTTCAGGGGGCTTTGATAGGGAGATTATAAGGGGCCAGCTTTTATGCTTGACGTCCACTAGGTTACACAAAGATCACGGCTTTGTCCATTTAAACTGACTAAAGAGGGACATTGTTCTCCTGTAATCCAGCTTCTAGATGCAAATCATAAGCAAAAACAGAGGAAGAGAGTGTTCTGTTTGCTCAAAATCCCCAGACACATAATTATTTGGCCTGCAAAGTTCTTGTCTTGCATCCATCACATCACTTTTCAAGTTATACAGCTGGCAAGACATTTCAAGCCAAACTTTATCTCTGGCCTGGAAGTCTGTGGCAGTTCAGCCGTAATCTTAGATCTTGAAGGGGATGAGACTGGGATGAGGAAGGGATGAGACTGCACCAGACGTCCAGATTGCTGCACTGAATGACAGAGGGAGAGAAACAAAGAAAAAGAGGAAGGGAGCTACAGACAGACACAGAGTGATTTTTTTTTTTATATGTATGTGTGTGTCCATGTTTTTCTGTGGTTGCTCAGCCATTTCCTTCTCTGTTATTATGGGCATTAGCCTACCACAGAAGCCACATATTGAAAGCAATGCCCCCTCAGTTTACAGTAGAGCTTGACAGAAGACAAACATTTGTTGCTTAAATGTTGTTTAGTGACATCATGGTGTGGTCCAGAGATTTAGTCTGGAGAGGCCATTACATTTGGTGCAGAATCAAAGGATGAAAAATGCATCAATTCAAACATTCGTCAGCAATGGGATTCTCGTTCATGTTTACAAAGAATTTAAATTCTCTGCATTTTCCCTGATTTATCATGGCCAAGTTATCTGAGAGTTTCAGTTCCATCTCAAAGACAACAAACAAGAAACCACTCCTGTCTTATACATCATATGTGGCTCTGGATAACTAAAAGAGAACTAGCAATTATACAGAATGATAAAAACCAAAAGGGATAAAAAGTAAAACACAAACCAAAAACATGCATGTGTCCTGAGCAGATGGCTTTGGTGCACTGTACTTAATCTCTTATTTTGACTAGTTGCGAGCAAGCACAAGGACTTTTTTAGCAATATTAGAAGACACAAATTATTTCAGAAAAAGTGGTGAAACAATATTCAATATAATTACACGCAAAGCACTTCAGATAGGCCTCATTAAACATTAATTTATTCTCTTTAAGCCTCTTTATTTACTCAGACTGTATCTAATTCTCCTCTCTAGGTTCAGCAGCAGCACCTTATTTGAAGTTTTATAATCAGTGCGTTTACATGCAATCAAACATATAAACTTTTCTGGGACTATGGAAACCTAATTTCCAGAGCTACATTTCTCCTGGAGAACACAGATTTGTTGGTCATATACTGTTCCCGTATAACCAGGCCTCTTTTCTTTTCTTTTTTTGTTTATCACATGCAGGAAGTTTTGCTGTTGGAGCAGAGCAGCGGGATGAACGGAAAGGTCATTACACAAAGCAATGTCTTCTCGTATCCATCCAAGGTCAGGACACAGCATCTTCTATCACTGATACAGTGGAAATAAATAAGAAATGCTTCCAAAATAAGATACAGGGTTCAACTGTATCTGGTAACTAAGTTCAAGTACATTCTCTGATTACTTGCATAACCATTTCATCATTCATTTTTATCTCATATCAAACACCTCTCTCAACTGATTGTGTTGATTGAGCATGTAACCGGCTTATAATTACCAATACCTCTTACATGTGAGTTCACTCTTGGCTAACTCCACTCTGTAACCGGCTGTAGGACACCAGTTATCCAGACAGTTAAGTAATGTTAAGTTTACTGAAGCCAGAAAACTCCAAGAAATCCTGGCTAGGTTAAACTTACTTTGTCATACAGGCCCCCAACTCCAATGACTCCAATGAGGCGGTGCCCTTACAGCACCTGATCACATTTCTTACATGCTTCAAGGATCCCAGGTGCTGGCTTACATAAGACGAGTCACTGACACCGCCCCGTTCACCAAACACAGTTATGCCTGGAATGGTTTTTTTAATTAACTTGTACGGTCTATCTTTATCTCAGTTGCTCTATCTCCCTCTATCTGTCACTGTCTCAGATGTACAGCAGGCCACACGAAGGGTCATCTATAGATGAAAGATATAAAGGGGGGGGGGGCAGACAATGAAATAAATCTTGTTTGAGACTTGAGTTCAGGGACTTGCTGTTTTCCTGTGAAAAGGTCTTAGGAAGCTTAGAAATGCTTCACCTGCAAGCCAATTATAAAAAGATGCAAAGCCAATGGTGGCACACTAAATTTAATGTTCCCTCTTTCCAGGACAATATAAATGGCTGAAGTAAGACTGTCAGGCTGTGGAGTTTGTTTTCATGGTTGAACTCATGCAAATCTGTGTTTTAATGAGACAGTTTCATCTCTGAGAGTGTCCTCCGGGCATTTTCACCTCCACCTCCTGCCTCAGAGAGCCTTCCTCCACAGTCTCTTAGTTTTGAAGTACATATAACATTAACCTTGTTCACTGTGGTGGGTCCCAAAGAGAAGGGAAGCTCTGTTTTTGTTTAACTGCACAGTTACTTTCCAATTTATGCATTTCAATTAAATGGGGAATAGTGTTGATTAAAAGCAACTTCAAAGCCATATTTCGTTTGACTAATACTATAATTTTTGTTGTAAAAAAAAAAAAAAAAAAACCCAGGACCGGAAGCCCCTCATGACCAGCTCTGTGATTATTTTTCTACTTCCACAAAGAGAAGTGTCAGTGGTGGGTCACAGCGCTGGGATTAAACATATGTTATCTCACTTTTGTTTGATTTATTACATTAGAAGATTTTACTGCCATCTATTTTCCCCAGCTGACAGGCTGAATTACATTATATACAAAACAGCAGAGGACCTGTGACCCCGCTCGTATGAAGAGTTGTTTGGCTTCCCTGAATTACGTCGATTCCAGTGGAAACCTCCACACATCAAAGAATTTCTTTGCAAAAAAAAAACGTAGATCGGCTCTTCCAGAAAGGGGCTGCGGTGGACAAAGGTGGGTTTTGTGTAATGAAAATGGTCCATAAAGGCCCATTGAGGAGCAGAGGGGGGAAATAAATGTGAGCTGATTGAAGAAGGCGTGTTGTGACGGGATGGAGGATGTGTTTGGAACAGGAGCTCAGCTGTGAGATGGCCGTATGAAAGTGTTTGTATTCCCCAGAGAACTGTGACAGGAGACGTAGCTATGCCAAAAATCCGTGTTTAAGTGTATGTGTGTGTGTGTGTGTGTGTGTGTGTGTGTGTGTGTGTGTGTGTGTGTGTCTGTAAGCACTCTATAGATGCTTATCTTATGACTGCACTTCATCCAAACAACTTATTAAATATAAATAGACTTAATAGATTAAGTGATACATACAGTAGTATATCAGGATTGAGTTTTATTTAAGTCATGTAGAAAGTTTCTGGTTTAAACTCGTGTTTCCTTGAGCTTGATCTTGTCATAAAGCTCTTCAGCACACTGCAGTTAATGGTGGAGAATGGTAGTGCACCCTCTTGTAATTAAATGATAGATTTACATTTGTTCTTTCTCACTAATCCATTTCAGACAGACTCTTTGTTTATCGGTGCATTGCTCCATTGTCTGTTAATCCTTTCAGTCACTTTTACTCTGCACTTTTTACGTGATAAAACGCTTTATAATTTAGTACAGGATGTTTTTTCTTTAGTCTAATTTTGGGCATTTTGTCTTTCCATAAAATCTGAATTATTTTATAGAGATATTGTTGCTCATGCGTCCCGTGTATAAATGGGAGATAGGAAGTTATCACAGCGAGATCAGCGAGAACCTTGTTTCCAGCTGCAGCAGATGTTGTCAGCACCAAGCATGCCGATAGACAAAGTTAGCAACTAGCTGGTGAATACAGAGTTAAAGGAGAGTGAATATCGGAGTTACATGTGGCGAGGAACACGATTTTAAAGTGGTTGTTAACATGTTTGCAGGTGATGATGTGTGAAAAGGTAATTGATGTATTAAAAGGCAGGTCGATGAATTTAGGAATGAGCCAGATCCAGTAGTGGCGGTGGTTGCAAAAAGCCTTTACTTCACTTTTCATTGTGTGTCTACATATCCAGCACTCAGCTACGTCCACACGTGTTACGCAGACAGGTGTGTACACACTCACACGGGCAGAAAAATATGTTCTTTGATTGCTTACTGATATTACTATACATCACAGTTCCATTCCAGTCGGCCTGCGGCACATTTCACCACAGACCAAACAGTTCAACGCCTCAGTAGGATCCCTTCATTCATAAGAATCAGTAGCAGGAAATCAAGTGCTCTCCAACTGTTTTATTAGCCATTTGAGGGAATCTGTCATCCTCCTCCTGCTGCTGCTGCTGCTGCTGCTCGCTGATGAGAAATAAGAGATGTTGAGGCGAGCGGCTGCCCTCCATCATGTCAAAAGGCTTCAGCCAAACTATACACACCAGAGGAGAAATCTGACCGAGACCGACAACACCGGCAGGAAATTAATGACATTCCCAAAAGTAAGTGGCTGCCTTCCACTCGGATTGAAATTCAAACAGTTGGCCTGCTGCTTCACTCAGTTCTTGGATGAAAAATATTATTTTACATTTATTTCATAATTTAATTAAATGCTGTATGATATGCTCTAATAAAAACTGATAAACGCAGAATAGATTTTTGGATGGGTGCCTTAAAAACATAGCTCCATGAGCCAGTAATGATACAGCAACCGCATGACCAGCTATTTACCACACATCAGATGTGATCAATCATTCATACGTGTCATTCAGTCATCAAATTAGAGGGTAGAAGGAGAAGAGAAGAAATCCACAACCATGGTTGAGGTCAAGGAGCAGAGACATGCAGAGAGCCGGCAGACAGAGCGTGACCTTCTTGGTGGGAAGGGAAAACATTTGACAGGAGACAAAACTTGGGGATGAAGATGGATCACACAAGAAATAGCAAAGACATTTTTGTTATGAAAGGCCAATACATGATCTGCACTCAAAAGGGTATTTGTCTTCATCTGCGCAACAGTTTACTGTTACATTTTTGCAATCGCTAAGGTTTCCCACTGAAAGCCGAAGCAGCTGGATACACACCTTCTAATCACAACCAACTCAGAATGAGCATTAAGTGTTTGTAGTCATGCTAGCGGCAAATTGAGTCTGTTGTATCGTCTTTGGTCCAGATTGAAATATCTCAATAACTATTCATTGGGTTGCCATGAAGTTTTGAAAAAGACATTCATGGTCCACAGAGGACGGATCCTAATGGTCATCACCATCATCACAACTTTTCCTGTAGTGCCGCCAGGAGGCTGATATTTGTGGTTTGTGTGTTGTTGTTTTGTTTTTTTTTTTAATCGAAATAATTATTGGATGTATTGCCATCAAACTTCCTTTTCCTGGGGCACTATTAACAATTCAAAATTTGAATTCGTCCGGTACTTTGACCAAATACCTGAAACGTTGGATGCTAATTAGCAAATTAGCATGTAGACTCACTAAACTAAAATGGTGAAAATGATAAATATTATATCTCCTGAACGTCAGCATGTTAGCATTTTTATTGTAAGCACGTTCACATGCTAATGTTAGCAGTTAGCTCAAATTACTGCTGTCCCTCACAGGGCTGCATATGTTGCTATGCAGCGAACATAGTTGCTTTAAACAAAAAACATTTGTCCCTCTATTTTTAACACTATTGTTTCTTATATTAAAACCTCACTCTCTTCAATCGTTATTTCACTGTTTGTAGTCACAAAGATGATTCTGCTACTTGTTAGTACCAGAAACTGTGTCCGTCCTCTGTTTTGCAACACAAATAAATTTATTTTTGTGCTGCTAAGCAATCTTGCAGATTTCCTGTAAAGCACAGTTACAGCAGATGTAGCAAAAGCAGACCATCACATGTCAAATGGTTGATTCATTACCAGCCGTGACAGCAGGGCTGGTATTGTTTTCAACTTGTGTGTGTGTGTGTGTGTGTGTGTGTGTGTGTGTGTGTGTGTGTGTGTGTGTGTGTGTGTGTCATTATAGCAAAAGGTCCTGGATACATCTATGGTAACAGGAACAACCACACAGGCGGTTTTGACGACTGCGGCACCTGTCTGTCTGTCTGTCTGTCTGTCTGTCTGTCTGTCTGTCTGTCTGTGGACAAATTTTGTTACAACCGAGCAGGACGCAAAAACTTTACAGGTGTGTAGTTGACATCAAAATGAAGTCCGAGTTTGAAGATGATAATAACTACTGAGTACTCATCGGTTAGAACGTCAACATGTGACGGGCATCACAGCTGGTGTGATCCCATTGTAAGATGGTCTCCAGTTTGACATGTTGTTGTTGTTGTTGCTGTTGTTGTTGTACTTGTTCCATTTGTCCTCACAGAGCAGTGTGATGGAAAACATGCTAGTTCTTATTTTGAATCCCTCTGCCTCATTTTTATTAAAGTATGTACACAGGATAAACGGGTACATATAATGGATGGATTGATGGAAATACATAGTCAAGTGCAGATTCCGTAAGTTGCTGCTGGGTGTGCAGCTATAGTCCTGTAATTATGATTGCAACCACATTACTTACAACACGTGAAGATGAACAGACGCTCTGTATTACATTGCTATGCAACAGTAGATCTGATGTCTTTCAGTATGATATCATAGCTGTCTGTTAGACAGAATGCTTCGATATCATTGCCCACACTTAATAAATTCCACAACAGCTAAGCAAAGGATCCATTGTTTTCTCAGCATTGCTCTATCATCCAAATAATTTCGGCCTTGCTTAGATGAACCATTTGCAGAACATGACTCATCGTCTGTGCGGCACTAATGAAAAACAAACGGTCCGGAGTGATCAGCAGAGTCATCAGATCTGAAATTGTTGTGGTGGCTGATTCAAAGTGTTAATAATGTGTTGATGTGAGTGTGACATGTTGTGTATGAGGAAACTTGCCACCTGAGCTGTTGTGCTTGTTCAGGTGCAATAAATGATTTCATGCACACTACATTAAACACAACAACTTCTTTCTAAGTTGGATAATTGGAAGCGAACACCCCTGAAAGCCACGAGAGACAACCCAGATTTAAGCATTTTTGCTCACGCTATCTGCCCTTCACATTTTTTGTAATTGAAAGCACTGAGCTGTTACAACCTCCCGCCATTCTCCGGCGGTTTGCACAAACACAGAACACGAATACATAAAACCACATCAGAATTATTTTCCCCTGCCATACTTTTAACTCTTTTCATCTTTGTTTTAACAACAGCTCATCAAAGACAGCAAAGAGAACATACTGTAAGGATGAGGTCTGAGGTTTGCATGCAGCACACAATGTGATTCATGGTGTGAAAAACAAAAAAACACGATGATTAAAACATTTTTCCCGAATAAACATCTGCTAACCAGACAAGTGTTGCAAGTTTCACTTAATCTGCATTAAAGTAGCTTGAAAAGATTATCTGGATTGGGAGGTTAAAGTGCTGCTGGCGGTTTATTGTGCAACGGTCTCTTCGGCCTAAATGGCATCTCAAGAGGCTTAATAAACTCTCAGACCTCTTGGGTTGGTGTTTGTGTGTGTGTGTTTGTGTGTGTGAGTAAATAGGCGAGAGAGGAGACGCGTCCGGCAAGCAAAGCAGCTGCTGGAGCATTTAAATAAACCACCTGTAACTTTATTGCACAATAAATGTATTCATAGTCCTTCATTTCACACATAATGCACTTTACTGAAGGACTTCCCTCTGCTGCTACTGTAGAAGAAATCCATGGCATCTTATAAAAGTCTTTATTGCAGCCAGTCTGCTCTTACGTAACTGTCCAGCAGTGAAAATGACCCTGTCTTGCAGCTAGCCACCAATTAGCCTCAGTTCCCCCGTTGTTGGTACGATGCTCAAGGTTGTAGACGCTAGGGGTTAAGTTAGTCGAGATTATATCTGAGGTCTCGGAAGCACCGAGGAGCAGCATATTTCAGTGGCAGGCCTGGTGCAGATAAAGCTAATAACACCAGGCACAGAACAAATCACAGAAGCCTCCCGATTAGGCTGCAGACGAGGAAATGCGATGGAATGTGTGCTTTTCAACACTCCCAGTGTGATTCCATCAAAACCAAAACAGCTAGCAGTGTTGGAGCTGCTACTGAGCGGCGCTCACGCTCCCTCTTGTTCTCTCCCTCTAAGATCACGGGCATAATTTGAAAACATCTGATGATTAATTTAGATGAGAGGATAACGGAGTCTATAAAAGAAACAAGTAGGAATGATGAGACTTTCACACATCCTCATGAACACCAGAAGTGCTGGGATGGATTTCTGCATCTATTTAAGATACTTTTGTTAATGAAATATGCCGTTAAAAAGATGAAGAACTTGTTAAGCTTTAAAGCTGTCAGCCGTCACTTCTCTATCTGCTGTATTGCTCCTCAGGGATTTACACTCTGAGCAATGCGGATTAAAAGGAGAAAAGGAGAGTGACAGATACTGAGTTTATGATATATTTGGTCAAATCATAAAACGTGTCATGACAGTCGCTCAGGCCTGCTCCAGTTTCATGTGTGTGAAAGTATTCAAACAAATTTCCTTTGAGCAAACGTGATATTGAAACACCTTTTTTTTTGTATTTTAAGTGCTAATTCCATTTTATTGAGGTTTAGCTGCAGAGTTGCAGGTAGAGAATGAGGTATCACACGATCGATTTCGATCACACATTTCAGTAAATTTGCAGGCTGACTACAGGTCAGTTCTTATTACCGTTCGTCTAGAAGGATTATCCATCTTAAACCTTAAAGTGACTGAGTGCAGCTTGAACTGCAGCAGCACAACAGTGATGACTGTAAAGAAACTGTCAAGATATGCTCCACCTTACGCAGGTCGGACATTGTTCCTTAATGTATAACATAATTATCGAAATGCTGTGATTGGGCCATATTTACAGTTGTTGCATTTACAGTTGTTGCAATAAAGAGGTGCATAAAAATTCAGCATCAGTAGCTCACCATCCACAGATTTGCCTGGCATTTGCCTTTAACAGCAAAAATCCTCTCTCTCTCTCCAGAAGGTCAGCTTTAACTCTCAGTGACAGTGACCTGATGAGTTTTCCACTGGTCTTCCATCGTAATGTAACAGTGTCCTTTTGCGTCATCTCACTGTGTTTTAATTGTATCTACCCACTTGTTATATAAACCCATTTATTAAAAACTGGCAGAAGATTCCTTTGCAAGAAACGCCTCTTTGTAAATTAACTGGCACATTTATTTTTCACTCAGAGTTTCCATAGACATTGCAACCATGGTGTAAGATTATATAATTAATGGTAGTAGTACGCCACAAGCTATCACAGAATTAATAGAAAGCTGCTGCTAGACCTTTAGCTCTCGTCTAAAGCAGCAGCACTGATCTTCATGTCGTTCTCTGAATAACTGGAAGAAATCGAACCCAACAATAACTTTCGACAGTGCTGGAACGCCAGCGATTAAGGAAATAGATAAAATCCAACTTTACTTTTTAATGAATGACTTGCATAACTGTGTCCTTATTATATCATCCTCCTGGAGTAGCTATGATCCCTGAGCTGTAGCTTCAACCAAAACCTACAACTTGCATAACTTTTGGCCTGTTTTGATTTTAAAGTGGCAGGTGTGCCGTCTTATACAGAATTAAATCCCGTCTTCCATATCTGTGGACAAGCTGCAAGTCATTTCCAAACCGAGCACCAAATTGCCTGAATCCTGATGTCAGAGGATCAACTTATACATCCACTCATAATATAAACAGGGCCCATAGTTTAAAAGCCTCTCAATCAGAGAGATTAATTTGTTCAACATCTATAGGGAGTGATCCATTGCCAAGTGCAACAATTTAACAAGCTCATCCATTAAATGCAGCATGTTTCGTTTAATCCTCTGCCAGTAATTCAAAGGGTTTACACCACTGCATAAATCAGCTGATTAAAACAGAAGTATAGAGTGTCCACGCGCTACTGTATGCATGCATAAAGTAACCCGGGCAATAAACAAACTATTTAGTCAAAGAAACTACGTCCAGTCATCGTTGGTGAGAAGGTGATTGTTATGCAATCTATCACAGTGTGTAAATATTACATAACCAGGAACGGATCGTGTTGGTGGACACACTCCTGAGATGAACCAGATGCCGGCTCAATTAGCTTTAGGAACACACTGGATTCATTGAGAGCTGTGGAGGTTCCACATATCCTGTCTACACGGGCTGCGTGTGTGTGTGTGTGTGTGTGTGTGTGTGTGTGTGTGTGTGTGTGTGTGTGTGTGTGTGTGTGTGTGTGTGTGTGTGTGTGTGTGTGTGTGTGTGTGTGTGTGTGTGTGTGTGTGTTTTCCATCTCCACAGAGCACCAAAGTAATTTCTCAAATGGAGCCACTGAGTGCACTTTGTAGCGTGGCTTTCTGTGATTATCTCATCATGATGTGTTTTCAGTAAAATCTTTGATCGATAATGAGTTGCCTCTCCTGCAACATATCCAGCACAAACAAGATACTTGGAGATATTGACATGGCTCGGTGTCCATGGGCTTTGTGACTGCATGACCTGCAGTTGTGAGCTAATGAAGCAGGTTGTGTGTTGTTGTTTTTCAGACACGCAATCGGTCCTGATTTCAGATCAGCCGTATGCACATACAATAAATTGTGTAAATATACCGTAAAGAAACATTACAATGTTTCTTGTGACACTTTGTGGATTATGAATTCAATATATAGAATTTTTTTATCAATTCAACAAATTTCATACTGTTTTTCAAGAGGACATAATGAGCCTACAACCTGCACTTCAACTTCATTAAATCTCACTAAATTAGCCAGTAATAGGCTATAATTGACTGACGCAAGAGATCATACATTAAATGATGAATATGAGTCTGTGCTTAACTGCCTGTAATATTTGTTATTAGAGGAGGTGAGTATCACCACAGCACTTCCCAGGTTGTATCCCAGCAGTCTCTGGTGCATGTGCAGGGCAAGCAGCCCATGAGAAGAATTAACTGCAGGTATAAACAGAAGTCAGCTGATGGTGATGGCTAACACCTGGAGCTACTAGCAAAACAATGGCTGTGTGTGTGTGTGTTAGTACAGTAAAAGGAGTGTCACATGGGAAAAAAGGCAACGTGCAAGACGATGAGCTAATATTGTTTATGTACTGTCAAGCCTTGTTTCTACTGTTTCTACTATTTGTTTTTTGGTAAGATACAGTTTATCCATCTGTTATAACAAATTATTACATTAACAGTATATCAAATATTTATCAGACTTTTCTTATCCTTATTTTTTCTTATTTTTTCACTGTTTTGTAGCAGCACAGAAATATACAAAATACATTCTAATGTCAAGCATAAGGGCAATACTGCAATCTACTTCCAGGTAAATTCTGCTTTTCCTTCATGATTTATCCTTAGTCTGGCACAAAGCCACCTTCAAACTAGAAGCTTTCAAATCTTTTTCCTTTGGGCAGAATGTCATCTGCTTCAATCTGCTGCAGGACCAACATCAATGATCACCATAAATCTTCCGAGCTTCCCCTCGCTCTGTTTTCTGCCCTTTTCAAAGTTAGATCTCAGTAAAGCTCTTTCTTGCTCGGAGACAGGCTCACATATAATGTGTCTTTCCCTCCCACTGAGAGGCCCTGTGCTCTGGGGTCCTGGGAATGGGGAGCAGATGCTGGAGGGAACATCAGGTACTGGACAACCTGAGGGTGGGGAGACGATGTCTCCTCACAGGCCCCAGACAAACATTTCCTCAAGTCCACCGTCTGTCTGCTTTGCTCTGCTGTAACACTTACATAATCTTTTTTTTTTTTTAAAAACAACGAAGCAAATGACTAAGTATTTTTATGTAAAATTATGTTTTTAATATTTGGGGGCTGCTTACATTGATAATGCTGCTGCTACTACTGCTTGAAATGAGGTTAATGAGTTCAGTGAGAGATTTTAACACCCAGTGGCTAAAAGTAGCTAAAATGCTCCACAGTTGGGTGAGACATCTCTGTGGTGTTAAAAACTCTCACTGAACTCATTAACCTCATTTGAAGTAGCAGCAGGCAGCAAGACAAGCAGCAGACGAGATGAAACCAGGTGAAAAAGAGTGAGAGACTTTTGTCAGGTGCGTGACTGGAAACACAACTGCAAAGAATGTTTATGTTTCTACCAACACATTAAACTACGCACATCAGGGTCTTCTGCTCCCACTTGGCCACAAAACTAATTATTTGATTGATGCTAACATGAGACTGATATAGTTTTCCATGTTGTTTCAATCTTGTATAAGTGGAAAACGGGACATGTGTAACCTCTTCGGTACTTAATATTTTTTCTCCAGCTTACACCAAGGGGCAACACATATCCACAGCATCTGATGCTCAATGTGCATCCACTCAGTAGGACACGCCACTGTATTATTTTTCCAGTGTTGACACCCTGGATGTATTAAGAAAGGTACATACAGCCTTGTGAAAAATAAAAATAATCCCCCGCAGCCCAAAATCAAAACTGTTGACATGATACATTGAACTGTAAACAAGCCCAGCTATTACTCTTTGTATTCTGAAATATTTACCTCGTGGAGGTTTTATATTTGTAAAACTTTCTCAGTTTAGAAATCAATTTTTATTTGTGTGGCATCGTGCAGGAATGTGTGGGTGGGGCAAGTTGGACCCATACACACATGTAATATATGTACATGTATTGAATTTCTATATATGAAATATATGTACGTATAAAATAAAACATATGTAAAAATGATTATGTTTATTTATGTATGATTATAGTGTAGACATATGTTTATATTATATAGACCACTGTCCTAGAATGGACATTAAAATAAAAATAAATAGATTAAAAAACATATAAACATGTAGAATTTTTATATGTATGTTGTTTTAATAAACTAAACTTTAATAAATGAAATATATATGTTAACATACGTATATGATCACAACATGTCAGGCCATATAAAAAGTTATCATATAGATATTGTACTTTGGTTATTTCACATGTTATATACTTATATCTTCTATGTATATATGTGATGATATATCCCCTGATAGCTGACATATATAGCAACATCACTCTTGTTATAGGGACATATATGTCATATATTACACTTCTGTATGGGGAGAAACACTAATGCACACACACACATGCGCAGAGCGCCACAGAACACAGAAGCAAACACGGATAGAGGAAAACTTTTTTGGCTTGTGTACCTGGTAGTTTGATCATATTTGCTCCATGGATTGACATTGATTAACCATTGCACATAATCATTCCTCTTTTTGAATACTGGCCAATAAAAAATTCCTTCTTAATGTGCTTCCAGCGCATGTGATGGGCCACACAATCCACAGTCCACAGTATTTAATGTATTTTACCTAATATGGGACTTGAGTTGAAAGAGTTGAGACAAATCAAGTGGATAGCTTACAAAGTCTGTTTAGTATAATAACACTACTGCAGCTCATCAGGGAAACAGTGTCCAGGGAATTTTATACAAAAAAAAAAACTGTAACTTTGAAATATATTGACTTGATTCGTCTAACTCAGAGAGATGGGATAAACTTTTTCACAGAACAAGGGCTGTAGATTTTGTCCTCCATCACTTACAACACATTAAACTGTGTGACACTTTCAGTATCAAATGACCACAGTGTGTATTGCACTTAAATGTGAAACAGTCATCTATTAAATGCCAGCGGAGTTACTTTTTAAGCCACCAAGACAGCTCAGCGCTTGGCACACGCTCTGGTGAGAGAACTGTTCTATCATGTACAATATCTACAATACTTGCTGAAATTCTACCAGTCATACTTTAACAGACCATCTAGTCTTCAGGAATATAATTTCACAACCTCGGAGCAGTGAGAGAGTGCTTGTAAGCCACTTTAGGTAACATTACCCATGTTTGTATTTGCATTGTTGGCATACCCCTGTGACTTTCACTTATGTCTGGTGTTTCACACCACTGGCTTTCACACAAGTCACATTGTACACCGTCCCAGTCCGACCGAGTCGAGGCTGGCTTCGCCCTGATGTGATTTATATTTCTATGCAGCAGAGGTGGATGGAAAGTTTGTTTTAGCTGTTGGAGCTTTCAGTAATTGAGTGAACTGGTCAGTTAATTTTTGTGTTGTTGTGAGAAGTGACTCCTGGAGTTTCTTCGGCCGACAGACAGCTGTCCAAATATTTGTATATCAGTGTGTTTTTCAAGCATTTGAGATTAGATAAACTCAGATCTGCTGCTCATCTGCACAGTTTTTTCCTTTCTTGTATGCCAAGATGTTACACAATTACATTTTCCCGCAGAGACGGACTTTAAAGGATTACTAAAATATTCCAATAAAACAGCAAGGAATTTGCATATCCACATGCATATGATTACATGCACTGCAATTAGTAGATTTAAAAACTGATTTAAATTGCTTTATTGCCTAATTGCTGTGTTTTCTATGGCCTGCTGTGATAAGCCACTTGGGTTTCAGTGACTGTGTGATCTGGACCCAGAAAGCTGAGAGCAGTGAGGTCATTATTAAACCTCCAGAAGAGCCAAAAGGCTAATTCATTCACCATCTAGCAGCCTCGGTGGCTCAATCAAACCAGAAGCAAGTCTAAAGCAAACCAAAGGACAATCCGAGGATTCAACCTTCATGTCTTTAAAGTCAATCTTGTTTTTTAATATGTGTTATACAAGACTGTGATCTGGTACTGCGCTTTTTTGTTCAGATTCAAAGTGCAGCTGTTTTACTAGCAGAGTGTAAGAACTTATTGTGAGTTATACAACTCAAGTTTGGCACCAACTTACAGGCTAGCTTATTAGCATCAGCTAGATAATGAGGAGTAACCAAAAAAAAAGGAAAAAAATCTGGACAATTCTGCCTGTTGTGAAACCGATAATATGGTTATAAAACATCCTCCTCAGAAGAAAATAGTGCTGAGAAATTTACTATCTGTTCCAAGAGCTTTGTGTGGAAATAACCATTTCAAATAATAATATCCTTATTGATTCCACACAGAAGCAGCAGTATTAGAGGAGATACGTGGTATATGTAGTTACAGTAAGTAACTTTTAACTAGACTTACCACTACCCACCTGAAAACCTATCGTAACCTGACCTATAGGTAAAGACAGTGGATTATAGCTTGGAATTAGGGAAGTGATTATCAACATGACACAATATTAAAGCAGGTTTTGATGGCTAGTATCATGAACATTGTTTATTGTCTCAGACCAGATCATCGGACCTTGAAGCCGATGTTTCTCCGGTACCGTAGAGGTGTGAAATCACTGTAAGACAGTGAGACAGACCAGAATCAGCTCATGTATTGATCAGCAGTTATTTGACAGATATAATAATGTGTTTACCAAATTCCATGAAAATACAGCCAGTACTCACATATTTCCACTCAAAACCACAAATGTGAGCCTCATGGTGGAGCCCAGAAGAAAGGTCTGTAGGATTCATCGTCCGGGGAGCATTTCTGGATTTTTCCAATTCATCAATTAGATGTTGAGCTATTTCACAGTGTAAATGAAAACTCTGACATACTGGTCGTGCAAGAGGAAAAGTCAGGGGACCTCCAAAGTTGAAAGTTGATTCATCATCTGGAGACCATGAATATCTGTACCAAATTTCTTGGCAATCCATCCAACAGTATTTGAAATACTAATCTAAACCAAACTGGTAGACCGACTGGTATCGCCATCCCCAGTGCCGCCTCACTAGTGAGGCTAAAAACTAGAATACTATATACATCATCAGCATCGACTATACATAAAACCTAAAACATAAATGGCACCAATTACATATGCATGAAATAAATAATGTGAAGAGATAAAGACATTGCAATAAAAATCAGACTTGCACTTGAGAGAATGAAATCAGGTCTCTTGTGTCTGCAGATAGCAACTTTAGCAGCATAAAATACATAATCTACTTTTTTTCCTTTTTTTTTTACAAATTCAATGGCACTGTAATCATCATGTGACAATGAAATGGAAAATTTTGACAACTTGGAGTGGCCTCAAATGCACCAGATTCAAAGCACAGCTGGGGTGCAGAGTTTCAAGAAGGCAACAAGCGCCTGCAGTGACCATACCTAATAAAAATAACTGATTAAACAGGTGTACACGTTTTTTTTTTTTTTTAAATGTTTTGAAGATGTGCAGGTTTGGAAGTGTTGTTCAAGTGTTTACTTAACAACTTCAGCCCTTGAGTCTCATCCTGTTTTGAACGGCGATGACACTTTGAAGCCAGATTCGTTTGATTGGCCGCTCAGACCTCTCCCTTCATAACTTGAACTTTAAGAGGGCCAAAGGTCAGTATTTGTTGTCTCGAAACCGAAATCCAATTATCATGAATTCTACAACTGCACCACATTATTGTGGCTTTTCTGATGTAAATCAACTGACTTCCCCCAGGCAGGCACAAAAGCAAAACCTAAGTCATACATCATTATAGGGTGCCAGTTTTTCTTTTCTCTCTTTATATTTTAAGACTGATGAGTGTAGAGCAGCTTATGACAGCGCACTGGCAGGTGCCAAGGTAATGAGATGCTGGGTGGTCCACACCCTCTGCTGTCCCATGGTAGCTCATTAGTGATCATTTTCCAATGACTGTCTGGGTTTATTGTAGAACATTTGATAGTATAACTACACTGGATGTTTTAATGAAACAAAGGTTTGAGCCAAAGAGTGACATGATACAAGGAACAGCCAGGCTGTAAAGTTGGGATGAATGAGGGCTTGTTAGCACAGTTTGCCCTGTGTCAGTCTGCACACATACAACTACGTGAGTAACATACATTTATTTTTTTTCATCTGTGGGAAAGTTTTTTGGCTAATTTGCTCTTATAAACTCCCCTTTTTTGCCACAATTTAACTTTGTTTCTGTGGGAAAATACTGTTTATTGTTTAGATTAGGAAGTAATGGTATTCACTGAGTACAGTCATAAAATGTGCGCTCCTGTTTTGTGTGTGTTGCGTGCTTTCTGTATGCGTGTGCAGTGTGTTTATGTGTGTGATGGAGCACTGTGGGGGCAGCCACTCAGAAGAAGAGTGGGCCTCCAAATATTGACGAAGTGTTACGTCAGATTTTCTCAGGGTCAGACCTCACAAAACCCCTGCGCTCCTTTAAAAACCCAAAATAGCCCACGACTGCATTCCTGCCTCACTCCAGAGACACACACACCAGACACAACAGTGTTTTGACTGTGTATTGAAAGGAAAAGGACTGCCAGCACCTTATCAATGCTGTGTGTGTGTTCAAGAAGAGTGAGTTTGTGGCACAAATATTAACATTACTGGTTACCCATTTACCATTTCGAAAGAAATGTAATGGACCAAATAATTACTCATTGAAAAGTTGGTTAAAATAAACAAGTACACAAAGCTGCTTGCTGCAGCTATTTATTCTCGGTTGAGGTATTCTGCAACAGTGGATATTTTACGTAACTAACACGTTTGCTCAAGTGCTCTGATAATTCTTTTCTGTCATTTAGTGTTATGTAAGTACAATTTACCAAAGGGGAAAATCCCATTCACAATATGCGGTATTTCTTTTACAGGCTCCAATATCTCCAACCACGCATCCGAATTGCTGAACTCTGTCAAGAAAACTTGTAAACACAGCAGCAAATCCACCAGCAGCCGATACCAGCAGTCCAAGATATCAAAGATACACTCCCTGATCGTGTTCTAGAGCCAAACTGTGCTCCAAAATCCCCACATGTTCCCCCGGCTAAGGTTTTGAAAAGTCCAGACAGTTAGCCATACTACAATCAACTGAGTATGGATATATGAGAAATTACAAAGCATGTAAAGGACTCCTAGTATTGTCTGTGTGAGCTAATACAAAACTAGTTATTAAACGGCAAATTTTGAAAGTTACTGCTTGTTAAACTTTAAAAATACATCAAAATATTTTTCCTGTTTCACCACTAAACACAATTTTAATTCTTATGTAAATCACCTCCTTTGACAGTTTTTTGTCATTTTTCCACTGTGATTTGGGACACGGTGTACGTATACTGTTGATCAGTGTGGAAGGCAAGTCACTTGACTACAATCCTTAAACCAATCCCCAATCAACGTTTCTGAAACTTTCTACTTTAGAGACTCCTCTGCAGCCTTTCAAATGTCTGTATCTCCATGGATACAGGTAAAAACTGCAAAAATATAACATAAACCCAGTGGAGAGGCCCACTGGGTTTGATTTAGGAACTGGTGCCAGATTTCCAGGCACAGCCATGCTGTGACCCTGACATAACACAGTGCGAAAATGCTTGGACAAAATGTTTTAACCTTTCCATTAGGAGTCACACCACATCAAAACAGCTGTAGGTGTGATTCGCGTTTAAATTCCTCAAAGCTGTGTCACTGTGGTAGGCCGGTATCCAAAATGCAGCAAAACATTTTTATTTTATTTTAAGAGTCATCTTAGCTGTCAGCACATTATTATGTCGTAATGCTCTGAACTAATCAAAACATTGCAACAAAGCATTGACAAGTAGCAACAAAAGAAAATCATTAGTCAGGAAGATAAATCCGCCTCCGTCTCTGACAGATCCTCGTCTGTGCTCAGTCAGTGAGAGGACAGAGACTCAGACTTGTCAGATCACGTCCATCCACAGCTTTGCTCTCTCTCTCTCAGATGAAGTGCACCATAACAAACTCGTCCTCAGAGGAGTTCTCACCCAAAAAATCATTAGCAGACTTTCTCTGTCTTTGCCTGTCCTGGATTTCCTCTTGATTTGGGCGTTTGTGAAGCTTGTCACATTATGATGTTCCTCGTTGGAGAGAAGACTTATAGAAGCATCTATGCCTCCAGGGCTGACATATTTCTCAGATTTAATATCTCCCCCTGCATCTGTGAGATAAAAGGCTATAATGAGGGGTGAAGCAGCTGTGAGATTATCTCTAACACCATCTCTTTGCACACTGTTTATCGCTCAGGGCATCACATCTTGCCTGTTATTGAACACACTGTACAAATAAGCATCCACAGGAAAACTCAGTCAGCCATTTGTGTCATTGCTAATGTTACTTAGCAACTTTCTACAATACAGGAGTGCCTGCAAAGGGCAGCGAGAGAGCTGTACTCTTTCTGTATTAAGAGCAAGACTTTTACCCTTTACTTGTAAGCTACGGTGTAGACTGCAAAAGGATGTTTTATCATGGTTTCTCCAAGAAAATCAGTGTACATGTAAAAACTATGAGGCTTTTTTTGTTGTAACGTTGCAACATTTTGCTCTTACAAAACAAATGTACAATGACTTTTTTGGCGACTCAGCAGAAGAAGCTGTAAACACAACACTGACATAATATCAACTTTTTGGCGCATTATCACTTTACAGTAGTTGATTGATTATTCGTTCATTTTTGTACCGAACTGGAGGCATTCTGAAATGTCATCTTGTGAGTTACTATAGGTGTTGCTGTGGGGTGTTGTTTCTTTTTTCTAACAGTTTCTCCAGATGTTAGCGGGGTGTTCTTTATTTCAGGCGACGCTGCACTCTTCAACTGTAAATGCGGGAAACCCTGTTTGTTATCTTTGTACAAGTTGGCAAATTAATCTGGCATGTTAGCAACAAGTGGATGCAGGTTTGTGGTCATGTTGCCGTGCTGGAGCGCAGTCTTGTGTTATTTTACACCTGTATCTTTTAGATTCAGCTGTGTTTGTGTTTTTTTTTTTGTGTAAACTGAGTTGTGAGCAACGTAGCAGGAATCAAATAGTCTCATGTCTGTCAAACACTACAGACACCTCTCAGGCGTTGGGAGGTTGAAGGAGCTCTAGAAAAAATGGATTTATGGTACACATTGTCTTATTAGGATGTACAGTTATATCAATTATCATCCCTTCGCCACTTGCAATGGTTTATCAGTCTAGATTAAATTAGAGGAATATGCCTCCTATAGAGATGATGCTGACTGAAGTAAACAACCTCCCTCTCCTGGATAGGATTCAAACTGTGAGGAGTTTCCCTCAGCGGCAGTAACGTTCTCTCTGCCGTTATATTCGGTTGTAAACACTGAAATCTGTATGTGTTTCACTACAGTAGTTCACTTCGCGGATGAAAGAAAAAAAATCTTAAGACAATTTCTTCCCTCTCAGCTGATGGTTATACAGTCATGTCATATAAAGATTGATTGATTCTACGTCAGGTCTGCGATTCTTAGAAGTTAAAGAAGCCGTTCCGGCCTGGTTCACTTTTATCACTAGAATGTCCTTGGCAATCCTCAGACGTTTCCAGCATCTCACTGCGGAGGTCCACGAATGAGCAGCGTTGAAAGCATGCCAACAAGAGATGGAAAATACTGTTGCGTAACATCTTGTTTTTCTTTGACCCGTACAAAAATTTCAATTGGCGCATTTCAGATTGGCTTATCTGCGTCGGGATCCACACGAAGTGAGAATCCCCTGTTAACAAACAAAGGAGCTGAAACACACACGTCATGATTCACCTCCCTGTTTTGCTTTGAGCCTCAATCAAACGTGCACACGTCATGCAGCTTTGTTTTATGATGGACAGTAAAAAAAAAAAGGCAAAAGCACACCAACACCTGTTAATCTTAGCACTGTCCAGAAAGCCTTCTAAATATTATGTGGTGCACCCTTTTACATCAATCCATCTCCAGTGTTTGTGTTTTTTGAGATTTTCTTACCTTTTCTGAATCATTGGAGGGGCTATCTGTTTTTTGTGAATGCTTGAATTTCTGCCTCATCCCCCTGTGAGACTGATACTCTTGGGAACAGCCGAGGATGTCCAGCAGATGAAAAGCGTCATGCCCCTGTGGCGATGCTCAGACTGTCTGGCTCTGTCTTTGTCCCTCTGACTCACTGTCATCACAGCCATCGAGCCTCTCCCTGAGCCGCTGCCTCTCTCCAAGCTGCTGTCTGGAGCCGTGCACGGATAGGTTTTGCTTGGGTTTGACTTCATCTGGATTGTCACCTCTCGCCAAAGTAAAATGCACTGGAATTCACACACCGACTTCCAGTTAACAGTCCTCAAAGCTTTCCCACTGCTCGAGCCAATAAACAAACAAAACTATGATCGAGAGTTTCGCCGATGAAGCCAGAACTTTTCAGTGAAAGCTAAATATGATTGAGAATATTCTGGAGCTTTTATTCTTTTAACATGTCACTTTTCAAACCACGTGCCCACAAATCCAGAGGAAACATGAGGTGTAGACAGTGTATAATCTGGGATGTCACGGTTCATGGAAATCTAAGTGAAATCTTGACATTTCCCTAAAATTTTCCATGAAGACTCTTCATTTTGACGCAGCTCTCCTCCATCATCTGTACTGTTTTGAAGTGGAACTAACTGAAGCTGCAGTGGAAAAGCAGCGGTGCTGTTGAAGAAGGGCCGTGTCCTTTCTGGTTACAATTAAATGATTTATAATCTGGCCGGTCCTCTGCTGGGTGTCTGGGTTTCTTCTTCCTTTTCCCCTTAGCTCTCACACCGACCACTGTAAAGTGGATGAGAGCGGATTTCTCTGTGTTATTTGCCAGGTTAGAAAATTGTTTGTCAACCACACCAGGTCATTTCTAGTCAAATGTCTGTCTTTTGGAGGGGAACACTAAAGCACTGTAGTCTGCAAAGTGCATCTCCAGTGCGTTGGCACAAGCAGTGAAATCAATCGTGATGTGGAAGAGAGGAAGAAAAGACACAGTGTCTTCCTGCAGCCTCATTCTGCATCTGAAGAGGCTCCATTTCCAGTCTAAGGAATGATTTGTACAGACATTTTTTTTTTTTTTTTTGGGTAAGATGTAATGCAATTGGACTGCATTGTTCAAATGTAATGGTTAAGTAATTCACATCCGATGCAGCCCTTAACGACCCCTTTGGTGGTATTTTTGTGATTAGAAAAAAACAGATGTTTTAAAGTTGTTGTGGATGCTTTGTTATAAGCAAGTTTCACACATTCACATCCTGTTAGGGCGGACAGACGAGAGAGGCTTATCTCCTTCTGAAGGAAGCAGGAATGTTGGGTGGAGGCAGACGAGTCGGGAGCTGACAATTGCTTGGGCTGTATTGACCAGATTTTATGAATGTTCAGTGACCAGAAGAACATGAAAAGGAAAGATCAGGAGTTTTTGGTAACTTCTGAGTCAGAGTCTGTGCTGTGATAAAAAACAACATTGCTGGTGCTTACATTGCTAGTTAGTTGCGAGCTTACAGCTTCAATCAGAACATTCACAGTTTGTGGCAGGTCCAGCGGTCTAATTTGAATGAACAAAGTGAGGTGAACATTTGCTGCACGTTGGAATTGGAGCCAGTCTGTGGAGGAGTTTTGTGTGATGATAAAATCTTTTCAAATTATTCTGATGCCTTAAGTTAGAAAAATAAAACAACCTTGTGAATATGAATTGATACATGGAAGGAGTGAGCCTTTTATGTTTTCTCTGTATTCTGTGCAATTAAAGCACTGAATGGCATATATAATGTAGGGACCACAGCTTTCATTTTAGCTGGTTTCAATAATGGCATGTCAACATCCTCTGCAAAAATTTCACCAGCAAACACATGTGCGTCTATGTTGATTTTTGCATTGAGTTACAACCTGTCAATCACAGTCTTATACCAACAATCTTCAGGTCAGCAGCAAGAAAACGGGGTCATATAGGTGACCTGTTATCTTAGATGCTCATTGGAGGAGTCTGGCTTCCATGCATTTTTTCCATAGGCCACAGCTGAGTTGTGTAGCCAACTACTTCTGCTATTTAGCCGAGACGGAAGCACTCTTCCTTGATCATTGCCAGAGTGCAGCGTACTTAGAGGCTGATAAGACGTACTTTCTCACTATCAGATGCAGCCTAATTGCTCTGAGGTTATTATTGTGTCTGAGGGGTGAGTGCTTCGTCAATGCATACCACTGCTGATTTACCCGAGCAGCTTTGCCCCAGATATTTGCTACCAGAACTGCAATGACATTAAAAAGCAGGATGAGGTCCTCAAATTGTACATTCTCAAGGCCGATATTAAGGTGAAACTACAATTTTCATGTCTGGGTATCATAAAAATATTGGATAAATCTCACATTCTTTCGCCTTGATATCTCTTCCATGATTGTAATATCTGTTCTTAAGGATGTCCAAATCCACCTTGGCCTGGTTCTGTCAATTAGGATTAAAATGGTATGGAAAAGATTCCCATCTAAGTAGAAGATGCTGTGGCTCAAAACTGGGTGAAATTCCCTTAAGCATTCTAAAGTGTTGTTACATAATGGGAGCTGGAGAAAATCACTGTATCACTGCCCAGATTGGACGAGTATGCCTTTGATCCGGGGAGGCTGCCTCTGAGAAAAATAGAGTCTCCAGGCACAGTCAGCACTTCAACTGATCCGCCTGCTATTATAAAATACTTGAGTCCTTCCTCTGTGGAGATATTCACTTACATTTTCATTAGTAATGTTCTTTTTGTAACAACGCAGTACATCAGGGCTGTTTCAAAATTTAAAATACTGTTTTTTTCATTTTTAATCACATAACAAGAAAAGAACTGTTAAGTGACCCAGTGAAAAGAGCCGTGTAACACTAAGTCCTCTTTTGTTTTAGATTTAGGCTTTTTGATGTGTGGAGCCATAAATCATTTCTTGACCTGAGAACCTAAAGAAGTGGGAATTAAGACCCTGTTAAAACCGTTTGATCGAGCCTATACATTAATTTGTGCTTTGGTTCATTAAAACTCATTAAAATCACTTTGACAACATTCATACTGACCTTTTATAAATCTGCAGTCTGCTGATCAGAGAGTTTCTCCCACAGTGACTGGAAGTCACCAGTGTACACAACAGCTAATGATCATTTTCATTGTTGATTCATTTTGTTTGTTTTCAATTAATTAATTAACCACTTGGCCTATAAAACATCAAATGACTTGTTTTGTTAGAATGACAGTCCAAAGTTCAAAGAGCTTCAATTTACTAAAATGAAAGACAAAGCAAATAAGTAAACTCTCAAATTTGAGAACCTAAAATTTTTAGCATTTTTGCCTAATAATGACTATGAAATGCCTATAAAAAGTCAGAAAATAGGGAAAAATGTTCAAAGCAATTCTCCAGATCCCAAGCTGAGGTCTTTAAATCGTTTCTTTTGTTTAAAAAAACATTCAGAACCAAAAGATATTTGTTTTGCATTAAAGAAGAAAAAGGAAAAGCTGCAAATCCTCACATTTTAGAAGGTGGGACCAGATGCTTTTTTGGCATTTTGTGCTTGAAAAATTACTGAAATGATTCATATATTATCAATTATGAAAACCTTTGCTAATCAACCTTAAGATGAACAATTTGACTATAATCATTCAGCTCTAAACTACACACGGTTTGCAGTGAACATGTGCAAATACAACAGGCATTGCATGTACTGCTACTTCATTAAGCAACTAAATAGACTGAGTTCACCCACTGTGCAGTTTGAAGGGTGCAGGGGAAAAAATGAGGACTATTTTTTATATTCATCGTTGAAAAAAAGTATCTTCTATCATCTCTAATTTAAGTTTCAGCTGTCTGATGTGATGATGATGTTGGTTTTAGAAACAAAACCAGACCAGGACAGGCCGTGGTGGATCACGTTACAGCATTATGACTAGAGTACAAACATATCAGTCTACTCCACGTGTCTCTGTGTCTCAACAAGTTGTGCTGCCTTTCTATTCTGCCTCACCAGCGGACTTAACCATGGCTCATACATGTGCTGATTAACAGTCAGTCTCAGCCTCAATAACAGACTGTGCTGTTGTGGTACTCCCTGTTCTCCTTGCACAGAACAGAAGGAAGGAAGAGGTAAACTTGGTGCAGCTGCACTCTTGGCCAGGTCTCCTTTGTAAATGAGATTTGCTATCCCAATGAAATTGTACCTGGTTACGTAAAGGTTGTTTAAACAAGAATGCTACAGCTGGACAGTAATGTAGTTATGCTAAATTATTTGTGTGGATTTATTCACAACATGTGTTTCTTGCTATTCATTGTTTAATTTTTTTATTTCTTTATTTTTTGTACGTATATAAACCTTACTTTCTTCTGTGTATATTTTGTATACTGTGTACATTCTGCTATCTTGTTATGTAGGTTCTATTTTTTATGACAAACTAAACAAAGGTTAAATATTATGGAACTTAAAGACACGTGTCTCTCTCTTTATAACTAATAGCCTACATGGAAATTTAGTTGAAAATAGCCAAAATCTGCTCTTAAAGGGTCAGTACGTATGTTTTCTTATTGACCCATGGCACAAACTGAGGATATCTGCAGAGGGTTTGAAAGGGTAGTTAATATATAATTGCACTTAGCCTGATGCCAAGTATTACTCATAATGCAATGGATGGACATTTACTGTCTCATTACCCTATAAGAAAATAAATATGTGTGTGTGTGTGTGTGTGTGTGTGTGTGTGTGTGTGTGTGTGTGTGTGTGTGTGTGTGTGTGTGTGTGTGTGTGTGTGTGTGTGTGTAAATTTCAGAATGGATGAGATGGACGTAATTCTTTCCACATACCACGTGGATCCCAAATGTCAGGGTCACCACACACTCCGATGGGGGCCACAGCAAACCAGAGAGTCCACCTCCCTGTCACACAGCAGGCCCTGCAGAGGCTGTGGTGGGCCGTGCATGTGGAAACATGATCATCATTTTGTGTTCAATTATTCTCAGGACAGCCTGAGCTAACTGCTAACATCTGTGAAAGCCATATCACACAGTATAACGCTGCCAGCTAGCGGCGCAGCAGATCGCAGTAGTAGTAGTCACTGATACATTATTGATACCCCTTTTAGCATGGTGGTCTGAGGTCAGAATCTGATAAAGCAGGGCAGCAACTCTGGAGCTGCTACAGATGTCATGTCCTACTCAAAGACTCTTAATCAGGGCTCATGAAGAAGTTTGAATCTTATGTCTATTGTTGCTGAGATGAGTTTGGGAAAGTTCAAATGTACGACACTACACTGCTGGATAACATAATCAATAATTTGATTATATGCTCAGATGTTTTTGTTGTTTCTGTCTGAATATGCAGAATGAATGGATTGCATAAATGTTCTTAGGCTTCATCTTAAAGGATCGTTCTGGTTCAGAACAACCTGGGTCTTATTTTCATACTTGGAGCCAGCATTCCTGTCAGTAAAAACATTGTTGTGTTCCAGGATCTCAGCATTTAACTATAATCATAGTACAATCACAGTGTAGTCAAAACCAATAGAAATTAAAGTACTACAAAAAATACACAAAACTAAGTTGTAGTAAATGTTAAAGCTTTGATATATAGCACTTGTGCTTCTCCACTGAGGAGCCTGTGAAAACAGTTGTATGATACCGACACACATAGTGATGTCATCAGGGTCATCTCTCTGTGGGCTTGACACTTGACATTTATAACAGGAGGTGTGGGATATGGAGCTCGTGTCCTACAAAAGATGCAATTGATTTGTTTTATGGGAAATGTAGGATAGAACATTTTTGGACCGTAGCTAATACAAGGGACTAGAAAAAATATCTTCACCCCTTCATTCATTAGTCTTTTTCAATGTCTCTCTCACAAATCTCTCAACTTTCACTAAGATTGAAATTTATTTCAGTTCGATTCAATTTGCTTCTTGATTATTCATTTACGTCATATAAATACCAATGTTGATTAAAGTGCTTCGGATTTCTACATTCAACAAGTGAGCACCATGGTTGCTTTGATATAAAAAAAAAAAGGGTAAAGTGCACATTATATCAACTAAAACATGACACATGTATATTTTTAGGCCTACTGCAAAACAGAAAGAATAATAGAAACCTGCACCACTGACAAAGGTATATTCATATTTTAAAAAATAAATGCTGGTTCCATGGACAGAAACTGAAAGTCTGCTCCCTCCCCTGCAGACAGCTGTTAGCTTGTGTTAGCTTCCTGGCAGGGACACGCTGAATAAAGTAGAATCCACACACTGTTCACTAGACTTCCACAGCCTCACATCTCGTAGCCAGAGATAATATCTCTTCAACAAAGACTAACAGAGAGTTCAGATCAGTGTGCAGTCTGTTTTCAGTCTGTCTCCTGTGTAGATTGCCAGAGTCAGCGAACCAGCCTGAGTCACGACAGTTCAGTAAACTGTGGCGGGTTCACATACACTGTAAATACTCATGTCACAGTTTATGGAACTACCATGACCAAAGGCGGCTTTTGACCTTTTGGTACATGTTATAATAACTTGACCCCTACTAAGAAGACATTTTACACATCATGAAGCCCAATCTGAATCACTCACAACAAATAACCACTGCCTGTTAGGGAAAATTCTTATCGTTGGTGGTGAAGAAAGAGCGCTGGAGTCCAGGATGTCTTATGCTGAGGATGTTTATTGATGCTTGATCAAGGAGAAAGGAGGATTCATCAATACAGATTTCTGTGCATGATGTCACCTCAAACCTGAAGCAGGAACCCCTGAGGATAGTGTTTATACCCTTAGAGAGATGACTATAGATAGCTTACACTCCATAATTGATCAAATATCTAAAAGAAGAGGGATGTGTGAACACACTATTGGTTCATTAACGATAAACAAGGAAACATGACCATATCCGCCCATGTGCTGATTCATAAAACACCCAGCCACTTGTGACTGAGCATCCAAGGTCTGTTGTTATCAATCGTGGCACCAGCAGTATCAGCAGCAAACCACAGCTGCGTCTGGAGGAGCCGCCTGAGCGTCTCAAGGCCTGTAAGATTTAATGCAGTGGCTGTGGCCCAGAGACCTAGGGCCTCACACTGACCTCTCACCCTGAGTCAGTCATTCATTAGGTGGACAAGAGAAAATTCCCTCACACTGCCAACACGTAATGTTTTGCACAGATGTACTTCATTTTTTTATCATTCAAATAAAAACCGCAATTAATCCAAAACCTTTTCTCCAGCTCTCAACCAAAAGGTTTCCAATCAAACTTTACCAAAGTAATATAATTCGGCCAATTTGTAATTTGGACTTGACACAGTCAGTGAAGACAACATGATCCGTATTGATTCTTTCTTTTTCATTTCTTTCAAGCAACAACTTCTGCTCTCTAGTTGTGTCCACATAGTGTGCAGGTCTGACACTGGGAGTTTAGACATCTTCCATTAATGCTGTCTATTGCCTAGATGTGATGCTGATGGGGGAGGCTAATGTCTTTCTCCATAGAGGAAATCAAACGGACAGATTTGTGACTTTCTGATGGGATTTCGTTTTTCTTCTTGGAAACTTTTGTTCAACTCTTGAGCTTGGTCGGAGGCCTCGTCAGATCACTTCTATTTCTTATTCTTACTTCTGACCAGACAAGGGGATGTGCAGGCCCCTGGAGCAACGCTGGGCTCCTCTCATTTTTCACTTTGCTTCATAGAAAAAAAAGAGAGAGGTGGACATGTTACATAATTTTTTTTCCACGTGGAAACTTATTTCTGGCAAATTTGCAGATCATCAGCTTTTTAAACAAAATCCACTTCCCTCTGCCTCCAAAGGTTGGACAGCTTTAATGTGATTTTCCTCGGTAAGGTTCTGGACCATTTGCTACTAATTTGATGCTTTCTAGCACCTCCTGTTCCCACTTTCTGCACTGTTTTTGATGTTCAGTTGTAGTCACTTTTCTCTGGACTCTGGAGGGAGAGCAGGATATTATTGTTTAAAGAATAAAATTGCTTGTTTAACTCTCACCAGGCAAAAACAAATTGCCAAAATTTTACCTGGATTGAGGCTTTAAAGATGTTTAGTCAAATTAAGCTGCACCAAAAAAGATTTATTGTTTATTTATTGTTACCATGCCCTTGCTGTAAATACCCGGGGGGTGACATGACTCCCCTGTTAAAAGACCTTCATTACCTCAATTATTAAGTATCAAGATGGACATTGTTTTTTTTATCCTGAGTTTTATTTACTTCTTCTCTCAGATACAGCTGTCGTGTACAATTGTTCTTTCACAGATGTCACAAACAGTCTTATTATAGTTTGAGACTGACATACCATGTGTTATTTAGCCATTGTTTTACCAAATGCCACGCAATGTGCCTGCACATCTGGCAGCTGTGCATGCCACTGTTCTGCTGCCTGTTGGCGATGTTTGCACGACTGGAGCTTTTGCTTTATGACCAAACCACCAGTTAAATATTCTTGAGATTAGGGTTAATTGTCACCCTAAGTATTGTATGTCTTGGTTTCGGCTCCGGGATCTCCTGGACAGATGTTGTGGCGAATGCTCTGTGGCAAATGTTAGATCCTATACATACATCAGTGTTATGTGCAGGTTTATAGGAGAGGTATCACTGCAGTGATGGTACCAGTGCATACCTCAAATATGGATACAGTTGGTTTTCATTGGATAGCAGCAGTGATAAGTAGGGGGGGTTGAAGTAAAGTGTTACTTGATGACAAACTTAATGCATAGTTAGTGTACTGTTGTGGCTGGTCTTTTACACACTGTTTACACCTGGCACTAAAATGCGATCTGTATCCAGATACGTTATCCAGGTAATAAACGAGCTGATCTTTCTTTTGCATTTACACCTGGTATTTTAATGCATTCTCGTTAGCCTCATTGCATTTCCAACTATCTAAGATCCAACACATTTAAACTTTGCATTAACATGTGTATTTCCTTATCCAGGTGAGGTGTCCGGATAGAGATCGCATTTTAATAGCAGGTGTAAACGGGGTGTTGCAGTGAGGTCCAACAGTTGACAGATATAGCATAAAATGAAACTTAGAAAAATTATGAATGAAGACAAAAGAATATGTGAAGGATCAAGACATCATGAATCCCAAACTGAATTGGCAAATTAAGCCAGTAAGAGGAAGTACAATCAGTCATTTCACTCTATGCCACGGGTGAAGAGTCCACTTTTGGGACCACGTAACACAGTGCTTCCAGATTCCTCCATCCTGAATCTCTCATTTCTTTGTGTCATCGCCCTCCATCTGGTAGATTCCCTCTCATGAAAAACAGCCTCAGGTAAAATGGCTCACAGTGTATGTGCCAGACAAGGATGCCTTGGATTACAGGCAGCTGCTCTGTAGAAGTCTACTGAGCGTCTGATCTGGACTGAGCGGAGGAGGAGGAGGAGGAGGAGGAGGAAGG
Organism: Seriola lalandi dorsalis; assembly: GCF_002814215.2. NCBI lineage: Eukaryota > Metazoa > Chordata > Actinopteri > Carangiformes > Carangidae > Seriola > Seriola lalandi. The sequence continues at coordinate 3,233,846 of NW_019525097.1, read as the reverse complement.
CGAAGGGCATGTGATGGAACAGCATAAATCCTGTTTTGTAATAGACATCTTTGGCTTGAGATCAAATGTAAATGAATCGCATCTTTAAAAAGCTTTGAAATTTATGACTTAGAAATGTTCCAGTGGTCAAATGGTATTAATAACAGCTTGCAGAGCCCAATACTGGTCACACATTTGCAAACATCCAAGTAGATTAATCTGCTATCAGTGTTGCTAGCTCTAACTCTGTACTATGTATGGCCATTTTGACTTCCAAACTTTAAGGACTACACTTCCTTTTAAACGGCTTTTTGTACCAATGCCCTAGTCAGATATTGTACAATAAACCAAACTCCCAAAACATCATTGCAGCCCCTTAGTTTCCCTTCCTTTTGATCCAAGACTAAACGGTCTAATTTTTCAGGTACATTGCATCCTTACCTTCAATGAGAACACAGCCTTCATTATTTTAAAAAGGAAGCAAACACATCTACTTCACCATGCTGAGATAATTGGCTGTGGGTTTGCTGTATGAAGCCCAAAGCAGGAAACTGCCACGCTGCCACCAACATCTGAGAGAGTTTGGTTTGTTTGGCGGTGCGGTGGGTGGCCAGGCAGAGCTGAGGACTGAGCTCTGGAGCATGTGTGCGGATGAGAGCATTGCCAAGCAACACAGGGAGAAGATAAGAGTGTGTATGAGATCACAAGGAGCGCTTAAACCTGTAATACACATCTTTTGGGGCTCATTGGTGTGTATCCATGTGTTTTTCGCTCTGTTTTGCTTTGCAGTCAATCAGTTTGATTTCATTTGGTTCTGGTGGCATGTTCAGTGGTGACTTAGTCGGCGCTGTTAAGCTGAGGCAGCCATAATACTTGTTCAATCAACATGAAGTAAGCATGAGGGGGTGGAATTACACCCTGCTGACAAAATCTGTGCCAAAATATTGAAAGCTAGATGTTGTTTCAAGGTAGACAGCTCAGCAACAGTGTTAAAAGTTTAGGTAAGAATTTGACAAATCAGTCGTAGAGGTTGTTGCATTTGAAAACCTTTGTAACGTCCTGTGTTGAGAAGAATACTCCACAGAAAAGCTTCTCTGTTGAGTCTGAAATTTTGCAGGGAGACTGCAGACCTCACCATTTCCAGGTGTTGAGGTAGCTATAGCTTGTTAAAAACATTGATAACTTCTGCTGTGTGTTCTATGGAACAATATGACTAGCTACCCCATTAGTGAACACTCTAATCAGAAGCTAGCATGCTAGTTTAGTCTGCACACTCATTACTCCAGGGGGCTCTGCCATGTCCCAGAGGTCACATCTGAAATGCCTCCACTTCTGAAATTAAACTTCATGGTTTACAGAAGCAGTGGGGAAAGTTTCATGCTTTAGTCATGAAATGCACAATAACCTTCCATATACAAGCTTATCTGCTGCACTACTATGGGAGATTTTGGACCAACATGTTGAGCAGTGCTCTCCACCACCATCATCAAAACAACAAATGAGGAAGGATGGTGTTTATCCCTCCAGTGGAGTTCACAGACTTGTAGAATCGATGCCAAGCTGCAATGACGCTGTTCTGGCGGCACGTGTAGGCCTAACACCTCACTGAGACACTTTATGTTGGTTTTTCCTTTAATTTGTCACTAGTCTGTATGTTCTCCACGTGTGCTGTCGTAACATACAGTATATCAAAACATTCCTGTCCCTGTTTCACACTCTATATGTCCTCAAATTGGTTTTCCACTAGCTTCCCCAAAAGCTCTTCCAGGGCCTGGTCTGCACTGCGTGAGAATGTGAAGGGCTGTTTTCTTTTTTGCGAATGTCGTCCGGCGAGGCCGTGCAGAGGTTGGCAGCACCTTTAATACTCTCTCCCGTTTGGTCCGGTTTCCACTCACTACACTTGGCTGCCCCTCACTGACAAGGCGACGGAAAGGTCCACGCGGACAAACTCTTGAGATTGTCAGCGACTGTCAAAAAGAAAGGAAACAAGCGCTGTTTTATTCGTCTCTGGCCCAAACGTGGCTCCACTTACTGTCAGGAGAATTTCCTCACTGCACATGATGAATTCAAGGAGGATCAGTCGTCTCACTCGCAAGGATGGAGGAGGCCGTCTGACTGCTGCTACCAAAACAGTTTTCCTCACTCGGGGAAGAGAGAGATCAAAGACACATGGAGAAAGGAGGAGCAGTCTTCCCTCCCACTTACTGACCAAATGCAGAGAGCTCTATCTCTCAGAGGGGTTGATTAGATTGTGGAGGACGGCGTCATCTGAGTAAACACTGGTCACTATAGTGACCTGTGAGGAATCTTCTCCACACACCACGTGTTTCTGTGAGTTGTTTTTCAGATGGTTTGAGAATAGGGATTTTGTAGGCGTTTAACAGTTTGTTGAACTCCACAGTTAAAGTCCCCCTGTGTTCCAAAATGGGTTTCGCTTATTGCTGCTTTACTTGGATGTTTGACCTTCACTCTGCACATATATCATTCTGATCGTCGCTGTGCACAATGATGCATGTGCGGAGTTCGACACTAGCAGGCTGTTTTCACATCCACCTGCTGGAACCGGGAAGTTTTTTAAAGGTTAATTTAACTTTTTTTTATGGAAAACCAATATAAAACACAGATTATTATTTAATGTCTTCGAACATCTCTGGAGGGAGATCTTTGACCTTTGTTGATGACAAGACAATCTGTGCTCTTCAGTTCAGATCAGTTCAGTTCAGTTCAGTTCAGTTCAGATCAGTTCAGTTCAGTTCAGTTCAGATCAGTTCAGTTCAGTTCAGTTCAGTTCAGTTCAGTTCAGATCTTTATTGTTCCAAAAGAGGAAATTCTTTTTGCAGCAAGGCAAAATGAAACAAAAACAAAAAAAACAACACAAACATGAATCATAAACTCAATTAAAACACAATAATATGAGCTGGTATGAGGGATGAATCAACCAATCAATGGATATTTAACTTTTAAGATGTTTATGAACTATTGTTCACTCAAACATAATGAGCACTTGCTTGATAACTGTTCCAACACTTTCTTCTCCATTTCCTTTATAATAAATACCATATTGCGTTGGCCTTTCTTGGAAAAATCCTAGTAATCTACAGCTAAATACCAGATAACTTTAACAGGAAAGTTTCCCAGAAATTGGCTGAAAAAAGTGAAAAAATGAATTTAGTTGTTGATATCTGGGAAACAATGAAGAAAAACAGAACGGAAGTTTCATTCATGTTGTCAGTGTTTATAAAGCATTCACTAGAAAACATGATTAAGACCTTTTATTTAGCTTATTCAGAAAATCTGTTGACCAAATGGAAATTTTCAGCTTTGGCAAGCTTACGTTTTTCTTTCTAACACTTTGTCACAACAAGCAATATTTTACTGCAGCTGGAATGTAATTAACACAGAATACAGCTTCACTGGAAGTCATCAAAACATTTATTTTACCCTCTAATTCTTGTATGAAAGCCTCAGTCATCATTCTAGCTTTAACTTCTGACATACTCGATTTGAGGTTTGACATGTGTGCGTGTTTGTGGCATGTTTCAATGTGAAGCAGCATAAACAGGAAATGTTGGCTTCCTGCCACATGGCGATGATTGACAGAGGAACTGATCCCTCACAAGCCGACAAGGGCTTCTAGCTGTTAGCAGATATTCAATCTGTAAACACCAAGTTTAATACATGACACTGTAGATAACACACTCTCAATGATGCAACAAAACAAGTACATGCAAAGTCACGACAAGAACCAAGGCCTCTTTAAGTCTTAGTGTTCTAATAGAATATTTCATAACTGTAACCTTTCATGACAGTGAAAAACTATATATTAATTTAGATTTTATACAATGGAAGTCAAAAAATGCAGTTGACAGTTGCACTTGTTCATATAAACTCGCTGCAATTTACAATTCTGGTTTGTTTGGAATACAGAGAGGAACTGAATAATTATCATCAAACACTGACAGCTCCCATGACTAAACAAAGAAAAATAGGTCAGTTTAGAAAAGGTCAAACATCATCAACAGAAACTTGACAACAAGGTAACAAATAGGTAACAGTTCTAAACACACTGTTTGATTTAGGTGATGCAGTGTAAGTGCGAAGTACAGCAGTAGCACCCTTGAGTAAGACTCTTAAACACTAAAAGTAGCTGCTCAGTGGCCAGTAGATCACACTGTGCTCACACTGGGCAACTCACTTAAAGCTCTTCACTTAAAGCATTCAACTTTCACTCTGAATACGAGTGTGAGAAAGACATTCCTGAGAAAGAGAGCATTGATTGAATAAACAAACTTGATTATATAAACATAAAATAAACTGTTAAAAAACAACTAATAGCAGAACCATGCTTGTAGTGGTACTGTTTGTTTAAAAAAAAAGAAGCTATTTGGGCTCAAGTAATTAGCAGTAATAACTTATCAGTCTAGGGTGATTGTGATTAGTATGGATTCAGAAAGACATTGTGTTGCGTCAGTTGGCGTCATTTATTTCTCTGAACTAGTTAGCTCGCTGGCTTTGGCTGTTCTAATCATTAATTTGATTGCTTTCACACCTCTGCCAGTTGTAAAATGAGCTTCGCCTGTATTTATCATCACATGCTCATCTGTAACGCTCCGTCTAGGACGACCTTGGCATTTGCTTCACATGAGGGCAGCCGCATATGGAGGTTTTGTGTGGAAATGTGTTGCAATAGTTCTGCAGTAGTGATTATTGGACCTGGAGAAAACATGGTATTTTTTAATTTTCTATGTGGTACTGAATGCTAATACAATTGTGTTTTTTAAACTGTGGTTGAGTTATATAAATCAAAGTGGCTCAACGAAATAAGCCAAACGGATCTTTTTCCAAGAATTCTGATCTTATTGCATTACATTTAAATGTCATTTTATTTGAGTCGGGCAGAAATGGAAATAATTTCCTCTTTTACTATGTGTGTTTTCCTTCCATTTGCTTTCTCCAAAAGCTTTTCGGAGATCCAGTCTGTGAAGCCAAGCTTTTGCATTAGTTCCCCAACTTTGTGGATGTCAAAATAAATCACTGATAATAGACTAATGGATGAATTATAAGACAATGGGCCTCTGGTCACAGACAAGTCAAAGCCCCCCCCACCCCTCCTACATAGTTGTAAGACACCCACATTGAAAGAGACACAAAGAGACATTTATAGTCATTTTGCAGGTGAGCCTGAATTCTCAAACACACTGAAAAGACTCAATGTAGTTTTGTAACTCTTTGTAATTGGTTTGTGTCTCTTTGTTTTCATTTTACATCTTTTTGTGTCCGTAGTCGTTTGGTGTCTTTGTGGTTGTTTTGCGTTTCTTTGTTGCTTTGTGTGTGCGTGTGTTTCTTTTATAGTTTTATGTTTCATCGTGCTTATTTTGTAGTTACTTTATAGCTCCTTGACTACATTTTGCATTTCTATGTAGGAAATTGATTGACTTTTCAACAAGCAACATTGTCACTTCAATGTCACTTCATACAGTGGCCCCCTCCATCCATGATCTCAATTATCGATTTCTGTCCAAATGCAACTTTTTCTCTGCGTATCTGTATCTTAACACTGACGTTACTTCTATTCAGTCCCCTGTGTGTTTCCTGGTATGTATGTGCGGCTGGCTCAGCTCAAAGCAGCCAACATCCCCCAGACAGAATGATGTCACTGATTAGTCTGTTAATCAGTGTTCAGACCATTTGATCCTCCTGTGAGGTTTTCCAAGGCCGAGGCATTTATATCACAGATTGGAGCTTTGTTTTTCATCACATTGACTTTTCATGGACTCCCTGATATGGAAACCCAGAGAAACTGTGTTGTTCTCTGTTATTGAGGCTACAACTGAGTATTTTCAATATGGATTGACCTATCAATAATTTTTCTGATCAAATATCTATTAAATGCTGAAAAGAAAAGAAAAAAGTGCTCAACCCCTGAAGGACATCTTCAAATATCTTGTTTTGTCCAACCAACAAAGATATTCAGCGCAATATCTTACAGCTCAACATCCAGTAAATTCGAGAGGATGGAAAAAACAAATGTTTGACATTTTTGCTTTATAAATGTGATTTATAATCCAAGAAACAACAGGTTCGTTAAACTATCATATTATTGTCCTTTTTGTATTGGCTATTGTCAAGCGCAGCAATGACAGTTCAACACAGGAAGACATCTGGGCATGTGCAGAACACATTAACAGGAACAAGTATCATGAACATATGAAGCCACAGGAACCGCAGGGTCTGAACGCGGACTTTATAGAGGAGCCTATAAAATGAGTCTACTGTGTTAAATGCATTAGAGCAGACTGTAACCTGATTGTATTTATTACATACTCGCTCGCAGAATCAGCACATCTGACTTCTACACTAAAACAAAGTGACACTGAGATGTTCCCCTATCATTACATCCCAAATACTGCAATATATATAACAGCCAGTATTCTGGTGTTTGTAACATTTCATAGACCCATCTCAGCCAATGCAGACTGCTACTAGAGAGAGCCGTGATATGTCTTTCTCCCCCTTCCCAGTCCAGTTTATCATCTTACAACCCCTCAGTTATGAGATGATCTTGTGACGCCTTCAGGGTGGTCCGACCAACTGGGAACATCTGCAGTGGATCCACTCGGCACTATTACGCTATTCAGCGTTTGTCTGAATCCCCCTCATATTCCACACCTGATGACACAAGAATTGACAAAGAAGTATTGTAAAAGATCAAGAACACATCCAACTGGAGCCTAGTCGGGACTACTTGACTAGTGCCACAATTTGCCTCTCCCAGAAAACTAGAGCTGATACACAAACCCTCTCCAACAGTTTCCCGAGATATTTGATTTTATCGTCGACAAAAATAAGATGCATCCTGCGGAATGAGATGAGCAGTTAGCCGGTGAGTTACAGATCCCTCCCACTGCATTACCAGTAGTTTTGTAATCATTACACCTCATACTGTATCGGATCAGTTGTGTCATTTGTGTCCCATCACTTAACATGGCAATAGGTGCTGATTCCATGGGTGACATATTGGGAGAATAAGGCATAGAGAGGTTTAAAAGGTCTTTCTCTTGCCTGCAGTAGGAAGTATGTTAGTTATCTTAGTTATACAGTGTTTTTTGGTACGTGATTTTTGGTTGTCGGGTGACGTCACACACTAAGCTACAAACTAACAGCTTTACATGGCAATAGTGGAGGAGAAAAACTGTATTGTAGTGTGAGCAGTACAATAAATCTAAGATTTGGAAAGCCACCTGTAATCTGCACTAGCTTTAAGATGTACTGTATATCTATGGATATAACATAGCAGGAAGTGGTCCTTTAAGTGACCCTTGTACCAATGCTGTACCCACAAAAAACAAGCAAGAGGAAAGTCTAATTCTGTGTAGTAGTAAACAAAATGGCAAAGGGAAAGGTCAGATTCCAGGCCCACTGACCTGAGAGTACCCGCTGCCATCTGCTAATCAGCCTCGGCCAGACCAGCTCACGGCAGCCACGAGAGCCAGCACATCATCAGCAGCGATGGGAAGCGAGGTTTCCACCGCGTTCTGTCTAAACGCTTTCAGATGAAAAAGTTCCTGACGTAGGCAAGCTTGAGCAAAAGCCAGTTAGGCTGCATTCATGGCTTTCCATCTGCCTGAGTGCACCGCTCGGAGATTTCATCCTCTTTATTTTTTGTCAGGCTTTTTTAAGAGGAAATTTCCCACACACACTTAGTGTGTGGAGGTTCTCTGTTGACCCTGTGTTTGAGTGCCGAATATGTGGACTATCAGGATTGGAATGATAAAAGGATAAATGCTCTATGCTCCTTGTTTTTCCTTGTTATTCCTGAATATGGTTTGAGTTGTTTTTTGTCAGTCTTGAGAAAGAACATCTTGTGTCTTTTGAATATTTCAATTAAGTCACTCAAATGGCAACTGTGATAGATTATAGAGGAAGGAAGCATAGTTAAGAGCCCTGGACAGATAAAATTTGTTTGTTATGACTCGCATGCATGATGGTTTGAGTCTAACAATATATGCAAATTGTCGGGTTTTGTATGGAAATTTTGTATATCTTCTCCCACATCAGTGATTAGTGTTGACAGGATAATTACTGATAATTGGGATCATCACTCAGGGTGCTCTCACTTCAAAACAAAAACAGTCTGTTCCAAAACAACACTGAGAGTGTGGAAGGCAGCAGCTAGGATCGCTGCCAGAGGGAACAATAGTGACTCTGTGTTTCTGGTTTAGCTTAGTCAGCCTCACTGTGTTCCTATGATCACCTCCTGCTCCCCCTTGTCTGTGGGCATTCCTGGCATACTGCAGGTCTGAAGGCTAGGACATTGGGATGACACAAGAGTTTGACGAATATGTTTTTCTGATATTAACGTTTGAATCAAGGGGTGCTACAGAGAGAGCCTATCCCACCGATAATCAACAACACACTTGCAGCTTTATGACACTATGAGACACTGCTGCACAGGAAATGACCCTATCTGTCCAGCTTAAAATGGCAGACAACTGAGAAAAACTATTGGTTAATGAGGATCATATTGAAGCATCTAAAAAAGTTGATATTTATCTCAAGAGTTGGTCGATGGAACTGAGGCTAAAGGTCAGTGAATATTTGCCTTGGAGACATGGTTAACTAGAAGAATACAGTTCCCAAGTTCTAATAATTTGTCCTTGTGTTATTTCTTGGTATATGTTGATTAAAGGTAAAAAAAAATCTTTATTTCTTCTGTATACAGGGGCGAATACATACATTTATCCAATCAAATGGGATTTTTACATTTACAACAAGAGGTGGTCCAAGAAGCAGACACACAGGTGCAGTTGTAACCCAAAATGGGCACCAGTAAAATACTGCAGGATGCTGCCAAATCTACATAAACACAACCTCAAATGTGCTGTCTCACCCACTGTGGCACAGTGGGGTTTGAATGAAACCACAAAATTACCAAACAGGCACAAGCACAAAAACAGCTGCCATATATATGGGACTTGAGTTTGGAGAAACTAGCATTATGCTAGCTGTTGTCAGGGAGGAAGCTCATCCTATTTGAAGAGGAAAACATGAGAACATTGATATCACATATGTACAGTAATTACAAGAGCTTTATCAGTCTGATACTGTGTGTCCAAAAATGTATGACACTCACACACACACACACATGCATGCACGTACACACGCACACATGCACACACGCACGCATGTAAACACACACACACACGAACTGTGCAGCCTCTCTCTCGCGTACAGCTGTGACATAATTGATGTCTTCCTCTCAGAGGATGACACTGACACTGACACTGCTCATTCCTCAGAACAGCTAACTGGATGCTTGGAAAACCCTCCTGCCCATATAAGGACAGAGCCAGCTGCCAAAAAAGGAGCTGTCCATTTTCCCATGGAGGTCGCTCATCTGAGACGGCATCCACCCAGAGGGACTTGAACAGTCCCGCTGTCTCACTCTTTTGTTGCAGCTGAAAGGATGACTGTGTGGTTTTTATTTACACTACTACAGTGGAGTGCAGTCTCACAGTCATTGTGTTGCATTTAGCAGGACAAGGACAGAGATGGAAGGCGAGACTTTTGCTGTTTTTAGCAATGTGGCCATGGCTCTATGTTGGTCTTTTAGGTGGTCCACCACTGAGGTCCAGACTGAAATACAGCAACAACTTCTGTGTGGAGGGCCTCACCCCCAGATCCTCACACAATGAATCTTAAATGATGTGGGTGATGCCCTGTGTCTGCCACCATCATCAGTGCTTTTTTCTCCATTACTTTTTGTTTATGATGAGAAATACTTGCAAAACTACATTCCCATCAGCCTCAGATGTACTTTGTGTTCAGTGCTAATTTGCAAACATGAACATGGTAAACATTAAACCTTCCTGTTAGCATCATAGTTATTGTGAGGATGTCGGTGTTAGCATTTAGATTAAAGTAGCTAGTACAGCTTCACAGAGTCACTAGCATCATGGTAGACTCTTAGCCATAGTAGTAAGAGCATAATAGTCTCCAGGATATAATGTAGCTCTGAAAGCTGTATCTTTACGCAATTTCTATTCAGTTTATTTGTTATATATATTACTATTGTAATGTATTTCCATCTTTTCATTATGATGTCAGCAAGTTAACCAGTTTAAGTGAGGTATAAAGATACTTAAGTTTTCCCTGCTGTTAAAACATTTGGTCAGAGGCAATATCCCTGATGTCACTGGTCCTATGAGCCTCTCCTTCTGTATCTCCCTTAGTGTTCTGGGTTGTAAATCAACTAAAAGAACCATTTTTCTTATTAGAAGCATGTAAAACCTTTCTGTTTTCCAAGGCAGTCACGTTGAGCACAAGATCTGAACATGGACTGGTCTCCATTTGTAAGCATAAAGTTTGATAGCAATACCTATATATGTCCTGCATTAATGATGCAATAATCCATCATTTCAAAACAGTTGCAAATGACTCAATTTAACTATAATTCAAGCAGAATTCATAGAAATAAACAAAAAAAAACGTAATTGAACATAATCTGGGATTCACCAAATTGTTGCCTTTTCTTTGTGTGTTATGACAAATTAAATCTCACTCAAATTTTGCTCTCCCAAACTATTCAAGTGGGAGCTGGACTGATTGTCAACATTTTGGTTAAGAGGGGAGTTAAAACTCTGGACCCTGCTGCTGCACTACAATTGCACTTTTTCTCCACTTGCAATGACTCAGTCCATAAACCACTCAGGAGCCAATTTGTGTGTAACACAAACTCCCATATATTTACGGTTTGAGGTTTATCTGCCAAGTTGGACATGCAGTACACGTACTGTATGTACAATATGTCCAAACTCAGCAGGAATCACACTGAAGCTGCCCATAATATAAACATTCTGTAGAGCTGAATTTTATGATAAATAATAAATGTGTTTATTCACGTGAACCGGGCTGCTTCTCTGGAAACCCATAAAGTGCCTTATTTGGCCGTGTGCTCTCAGGTTACTGGGTTTCTGATGACAGTAAGTGCCAAAGCACGACCGAGATAAAGTTTAACAAATACGAGAAATCACACGGTCGCAGGTAAATCCCACGCAACATTTAACCTACATGTCACTGTTCCTGTTTCAGCGGGGGGTTCACATTCCCGACAGCTGATTCAGACACAAACACTGATACTATAACAGTCATTTCCACACTGGCGCGCAGCATGTCATATTTGGCATGAGCGGTATTTTCCCTGTGAGACAGACAGCAATCAAACAATGCTACCTCAGGCATGTCACCAGCTTAACTTTTGGGAAATGATTACACTGATGGCTGCCTGGAACTCTCTTTCTCTTGTTTTCACACTCATGTCTGTAAATTAAATGATTGATACAAACGACAGCACCAAGATCTTCCCATTCACATTAAAGAGAGAAATTCGAGATGCAGCCAAATCTGAAATACATTTATGGAAACTTGACTTTCAAGTCCAGATAATTGCTCTCCTGATTTTATTTTTCTTGTAATATTGAGAAAGTTGGACTGAGATCAGAGCTAAAATATTAATGAATCTAGTGTAGGCTTTTCCTGGAATACTATATTAATAGTTTTCTGGGAAAAGGCACTTTATCAGTCGTAGTCACAGCACATCTAAATGAATTGAAACAGTAGGATTCAGGTCTGTGGATTCACTTGGCTAAATTTTAAAGTTAAAATAATGACAGTGTCCCAGTCTCACCTGAAAGACATGTCCAGTCTCTGAGGTCCAGTCTCATTTACTGTCCCACATATGTCTGCACTATTTCCCTCTGCATTCATTATCCATTTATCTGCAAACAGCCCAGCATCAACAGATTCAGTTTATTATGGTATAGCACAAAGAAATCCTGCAACTCTTTAAAAAATTTTCTTTTTCTTTTAAAAATCCCCAACCCTTACTCAAGAAATTAGTTATTTTAAATTTCTGTCAGTCGACTAATTGATTGATCGACTAATCCACACATCTTTGACCTTACTTGATAGGCTGGTAAAGAACTTGTCAAATAATAAAACTGAGCTCTTCACACGTTATCATTTTAAGAAAATATATTCTTCCCCTGGATACTGTTATATCTATGGTGCTCCGTACATTTCCGGAGTTATAGTTGTGTTTCAGAGTGGGCATTTCTTCCTGTGATTACTTGACTCACTATAATTCATAGGAATGCACTTTGACAACCAACAGAGAAGAAGCACCACATTCAGTGGAGGAAGTAATAGCTTCTGGACATCTTAAAATTTGCTTTATCTCTGTCACATGTATGATTTTTGTATTTGTCCAAAGTGGTAAATTAATTAAGAATGGATTTGTCATTTACAAGCAGTAGCTGAAAGCAGCATGAGAAACACTGCTCTGTCCGATCCTCATATTTATCAAAGCCACGTGACATGTCCTCCCCTGCAGGTTACTCCCAAACCGTACGCGCAGGTAAAACATGCATGATTTACAGTCTCCCTGTGGCTATCACTAGCCTCATCTACAGCCGCCTGGAGGTCCATCTACTGCAGGTAAATTCCAGGAACCAGGAGTCTATACGAGCTCCATATTGGTTTTTATTAGCAGTAAAGCGTTTAACAATCCTCCCAGAGAGACCACTGCTTCAGCAGATCCTCCAGTCAGAAGTAAAATGGTGGACTGACTACGAGGACACACTGCATGATTTTGATGATTCGTTTATGGATTTCGCTGGAGAGTTCGGAAATGTGTGTGGTTGGGTGGGACTCAGACGTGTGGAAGCGTGTGTGTCACATCATACTGACTGCCAGGCAAACATATAATACAGTACATCTCTGTGAGATGGAATGATGTTCATGGGGTAATGTCATCTTCAGTATGTGGCCCACTTTTGCACGATGCCGGCGAGGTTTACGAGAAAAGGTTGATATAAAACTTATTGAGAGGGAGGTTTTGGAGCACCATGGGCATTAGTTCCACCATGTGACAAAAAGCCGAGGCATTTTATTTGACAAATACCATGAAATACCATCAAATCTGGCAAATTTAATGCCCGCCTGACGACCTAATGGCAACTTTTGAGAACATTTTATTGAGAAGATTTCTGAAGCCAAGCTGGACTTCTATGAATAGTTTCATACCTCACATCACTAGTTTCACAACTCCGTCGAGCAGTGCACCTCACCTCTGCTAAGTGATCCATCATCTCATTTACAAATCAAAGTAAGTATTTTTGGTCATAAAGGGACTCTATGCAGTTGAAGCTTGCCCACTCAGCCCCACCCAGCCCCTCTCTGACAGTCTTTTTCCTTTCCACCAGGGCAGGGTCACCTACAGTGCCTCCCGTGTTCTCTGCCCTTTGAAGCACTATTTTGATGGGGAATGGTGTTTTCCGTGTGTTAAACATTTCAAAGCCGGGGTGGCGAAGGCGATCAAAGCGAATCTGTGGGCACATGACTCCCCCTGCCTCCAATCTCTCTCCTCAGCCTCGTAAAACCTGAGAGGAAGATGTTTTGGTCAGACGCTTAAGACCTTTCTTCCTCCTTCTTTTTCAGTGGCTGCAGCCTGATCCAATGTTGATGAGACAATGGTGATGACACCTACTCGCCCTGCTGCTGTCTTTTGATAGTAAAGTCAGGGCTTTCCTGAGGAATCTGCCCAGGCAGGGCTGTCTATCCTCGTCTTTGAACATGCAGCAGGTTCCCATTAGGAAGACTTCGGGGGAAACAACTGGGTGCAAGGGGGGAGCCCTTAACTTTATGAGGCCCACTCCTCATCCTATTGTTTTAAGGTGAAGACAAAGAGTAGCGGGGTATAATTTAGGAGATGCAGAGACAAAACAGATGCATGGAAATCCGCAAGCCTAAAGATGTTTGAACCCTGACATGTGGGGGGAAAGGGAAAGGTTGGGAAGAATTTACTACTCCAAGAGTGATACAGGGAGGATCTCTGCAGATTGGCTATTACAGTTGAGGAGGATATCATAAGTGCACACATCCCAAATTCTCCATGGAGCTATGTATTTGAATCACCAAAGTTCTGCATTCATCTCCATCTAAACACAAATATATCTCTTTTTATCCAGAAAGATGTGAAAGATGCGCTTGGACCATGATTTTGGTGTTCCTACCATTTACAAGCCCCGAGGATGTCTGTTTAGTATTTCATGCATTCATATGCATTTTGGGAAATAAGCTCATTTTTGTTGTTTGAGTTAAATAAGATGATCAATATGTCTGTGCGCCAAAGAGCTGTTCAAATCTAACAAAATCTGCTCACAAATTAAAACTTTTAATTAAGTTTAATGTGTAAAACAACTGAAATGATTTATCAGTTTTATCAGTGTCAAACTATTGTTTGGCTGGGCGCGCTGACGACAAAAGTCCTTCTTTTTTAATTCCTTCCTTTAAAATAGTATAAATTGATTTAATCGTTTTGCCCCTTGGTGGCACTATAACAAGCTGCAAACATAACACTGACCTATTATCTCCTTATAAACTTCATATGATGAACAAGTTGGTAAATAGTTGCATATTTACTGTAGACTGTTGTATTAATGGCCCTCTGGTGAATTTAAGTCCTATATTCACTTCCTTTTAAGCTCTCTTTTGGTCTCCACCAACACCTGATGGAAACATCTGGTTCTTTAGCTGCTAAATTTTACATAGTGTTCACCAGCTAGTTGCTAACTGTGTCCATCTGCCGTGCCGGGCAGGTAGTGTACAGAGCTTTATCACTGAAAACAGGTGCCTGCTGTGGATGAAGCCGATGACGGCAGAAAGAGCGAACCAAAACAGTAAAGTTTGGGACTGTAACCAAAACAATGAGCTGAAAGATGCTAAAACGCTCCATAGAGACTGTAGAGTTATGTAACTCTTTTAACATTACATGTAATAACTTTATCCAGTTTTAATATAGAAAAATTGATTAGGGCAGCTTCAAGACTTTTAATTGTTTAGCTGTATTGGTATTTTGATCATGAAACAATACTGGATTACATATCGGATTTACAATCGGTCAGCCTCAACAGAACCTCTCTGTACAGCTGTGTACTATTTCAGAGAATGTTGCAATTTTACTGCAATTTTCCAATTACAACATCAACATTTTTGTACCTTTTCCGAAGTGCATTCATTCTTAAAAGCCGCATTAACTGCCTCGCAAATGTGTTTGGCTTTCACGTTTCACCTTTGACCCTGCAGATGAAATAAGATTGGGAGAAAGTGTGCTCTCCTCCACTGTTGGAAAATGCATCCTCCATCAGCAAAATCCCTCAAGGACGAGAAGAAAATGTTCTCCAAAACCGAAGTCTCCTCGCACAAAAAACACTTTTGAGTGCGAGAGTGAAAACAACTGGTGAAGGAAGGCTGAGTTTTGTCAGCCAGGCTGCATATGATAAAGGTTATCCACCACTCCTCCCTCAGCAGTAATTACCATCAATAAGAAATTGATGAATAGACTCCAGATGTTGAATTAAACATTCCCAGCCTTCCCTTTGCGTTCGATTCACATGCAGGATTTGCCTTTTTTGCAACCTCTCGTTGTCATCCTCCTTCACTGTCTCTTTCCCACTGGGACCATGGTGCTCCTGCCAGGATCATATGATGGTGCATCAGTTAGACTGACAACACATGTCGTTTGAAATTTGTCGAGACTAGATGTTGTGGTGACATCACCTCGCTGACCTTTTACTACCCGAGGGTGGAAAATGTTTAACGAACACACAGTATTTACTGTCATGGTTCCTCATTTTCTCTGTTATTATTTATGACAGTGGCGTCCTTGTGATAATTGTCCGCTGAACAACGGGAGTCCTGGGATGTCATTGTTAAACACCATCTGTCAGTTGAAATATCTGGAGCTGTCATGACAGAGTGGATCATTACATTTTTGGACTATCTGATCCTGATTGAACTGAGTTAGGTCATTACTGAAGCAGTGATTTTGTTTTGCCTCTCAGCTGGATCTCATGAAGCCCAAATCAGATCAATCAGTGGTTCCCAACCTGGGGGCCACACGATTATTTGTAATCTGTTTTTTTTTTTTTTTATTGTGAAATACTGGATCATTTTACCTAAAAAAAAAAAAAATAAACTATTCAGATTAAACAGTCTGAGATGGAAATTACATGTTTGGTTGAACTGCTCCCAACCTCAAATATGCAACCTGTGACAAGAGGTTGCAACAAGACCAGGCATGAAACTATAACTTTCTCAAGTAATAGTTTGATCCAATCTGCACCAATCAACCTTTTTCTCTCCCAATTCCAATATCTCAGCTGAGGGCATTTGCTGATACTGAGCACTGATCACTAGTCTCTTTCTCCCAAATTAAAATCTGCATGCTTTACTGTTGGAATTAATTGGAATCATAATGTTTCATTTTAATGTAACATCGGGCAAGAAACTGCTGCTGAAATATTACGGTTTTCAGCGAGCACCTGATCCATCCACTCTGCTGATTGGTTCACCTACACTGAACCAATCCAGACATCATATGCACCTTCAAATTACTCTAAAACCACCTGAGTGAAATTTCCTAAGCCTGAAATGTGGCTTGCTTGTATTTAGCATCCTGTCGATAAGGACAGAACGATCGTTGTGAAATGTGAAAACCTGCTTTGCAATCTTGACTGGAAATAGATGTTTACTTAAAACAGTTGCAGAAGGTTAGCAAAATACTTTCCATGAGCAGAAAAGAGAGGGTCCTGTCCATCTGACCGGGAACGATACTTGAGTTTGTGAGAGTGGATTTAACTCCCAAACATTGGGCCTGTGGAGGACAGAGATGACAGTGTGTGAATGTGGTTACTGCTGAAAAACATCTTAGACATCTCTCTCTGGACTCTTAGATCCTTTTGAATAATGATGCATTCATATACACATCACTGTTCATTAATTAACTCTAAATCAACCCCTTTATCTGGCCCTGAGGGAGATACTCAAATTGTCCTTTTGTATTAAGGGATAATCCACGCAAAGAGCCATGCTGTTATTGGAAAGTAATGCATCAGATGGAGCAGATGGACACTTACTTTACACAACCACAGTGGTCTGAGTGGATTCTCCCACATATACAAGGGTATAATATACTGTATTAATTCTTCATATTTTTGGGCAATATATTCCTTATAATGAAATGTCGCCAACTTTAGTATAAACATTTCTTTATTTCTCAGAAGCCTAATAAGATCAGAAATGAATAGCCTTCCAGCTGCGAGTATTAATTTACAACAGTAATCTGAAAATAATGAATGTCCTCTGGCAGAATCAGAATTAAGCAAAAACCACGGTGAGCATGATGGACACCAAAGTCTTTTACCTGTTCCCATAGTGGAATGTGGAGTTCATGCTAATGTTACAGAGTGCAGTGTTTATATATGGTTTTAGCTTTTTATTACAGAAGTGTCAGCCTGTGATTGGTTAATCCCAGTCATCAGCTACCTCCGACACATGGATGGTTTTGGTTTCTTTTACCAGCTAATCAGACCGCTGGACTTTTTTTTTCCCCTTGCGCCAAACGTCTTTTTCAGGGAGCCTGGGGAAAAGTAGAAAGTACCTCCCCTCCTGTGAGCAAACAGTGGGGTTTTGTGTTTGTCCTTTCCCTCAGTTACAGGCCACTACATCGGCACTTTTCGCAGGATCGCCAACCAAGCATAGCGTTTATTTATTCAATAAGAGCCCTTTTTGACCAAACAGTCCCGGGGACAATGAACTTGCAAAAGCTGAGCTCAGGAACTAAAAGTCCCTCTCGCGATTTCCTGTTTGCTTTTCCACCACATCACAAGATCTGTGACGATTAGGCAAATTAGTTTGATAAAGGATCTAAAAAAAAAAAAGAGTGTCTGAAATGCAGTTTTCACAGGAAGTAGACAGTTATTGTGTTCTTTGTATTTACTGTTGTACGCTTCTTATGTTTGATTGAATGTAATGAATGATTGCAAACGGAAATGCAGCGGTGGAAGAGGAGATTGAAAACTTCAGAACATGTGTCTTTGAAAGTGGACAGTCTTCTCAGGGTTTTCTGATTATTTATTTATCCTTTAGTTTGTAACTGTGATGTAGCAAAAAGCACATTTGTTCTTTCTTTTTCCCTCATTCACTAGCTGCTCTTGCTGTTGCCTCTTTTTTTCTCTGATTCATTTGTACTCTCAGCTTGTTCGCACCCTCTCTCTTCATCTCACTGTTTTTAAATGTTTTTAACATCAGAAAACACAACAAGAAATATCCATACCTCGTCTTAATGTGGATATTAGCAACACCCAGTATTTGCTTGATCTCTTAAAGAAGCTGAACACACATTGTATCAGCCACAAGGTCTATGTTTGGCAAATCAGCAACGTTTAGCATTGGACGATCAGAAAGTGCTGACCTCACAGGACTTTTGGCACCAGGAACTATGACTGAGGAGATAAATTTAGACCTTTGTTCATCCAGTAAATATGCAGGTTAAGGTTCATTTCCTGAAGAAGATCTTCTGTGGAAATTAGCTGTAAATGTTCGTTCAACAATCCTGAGGGAAAAGGTAGAAAAAACACCTCTCCTCACGTGGGCAAATGGAGGCGTATTGGGTTTGTTTTTTTCCGCGGTCGCATGCCGCCATTCTGTCACTTTCGTGGAAAAGAAGAGGGAAAGAACCAGTGAGTGATAAAGGAGAGCTGGAAGTCAACATGTGACGAAAATGAGACAGGAGCCAAAAAGAAAATGATAAAGACAGAGAGAGGGAAGGGAGCGTCAAGAAATAACTGTTTTTTTATTTCACAAGAGAGCTGTCAGTCCAGCCGGTAGTTGAGTCCTGCCTCAGCCAACCAAACTATGTTTGACTTTACACAAACTATCTCTACAGCTAATAAATCAATCATGCTCCGTCACGCTCTTGTTATGATACACCACAGCCGTTTCCCTCTCCAGGTACAGCGAGAGTGCAGCTTTTCTGTTACAGCTAACCAAACTAAACACAACCTCCTTGTGTTCAGGTTTACTTGGCTTCGCAGCATCGATTCAGCGCCCACATCCAGCAGCAGTTCCTGTACGCTCTGCCAGCGGCCGGCAGCCAAAGACATGTATTCGTACGTACTGTAGGTCCAGACCTCTGGCTGGGGACTGAAACCCCGTCTTTGTCAGGTCTACCTTCGCCAGTTTTCAAATCAATCCCCCCCCTCAGAACCGGATCAGAACCTCTCTGTGGAGTCCTAAAGGTAGAGTCTAGCCTGCAGTGTGGCCTATGGGAGGTCTTCCTGGGTGTCAGATCAGCACTGGGAAAGCAACAGATGAAATTGAATTTCCATATGGATATGTGAGGTTTCACCTGCTTCCTGTGACTGGCCGCACACAAGTTCTCATTCACTTATTTTTGAGCTCCTCGTGAGGTTGAGCTGTGGCAAACAAGTCTCCCAACACAAACTGATCCTTTGAACAAGACACATTACTTCTTACCTGTCTTGTCCCATAATCATCCCCCTGATAAGTTAAACAGATTGGCTCTTTTTCTCCTCCATTATTATTGGCTGAGATATGGTTGACTGTCCCTTATATTTAGAGACTTCAGTTGTCTGCCATATTTTCATTTCACTCATTCTTCCTCTCTTCATTTCCTGCCTCCCACATAGGTCTCTTTTTTTTTTCTTTTCAAGGACACCAGTCATTTTTTTTGCTACTGTTTTATATTTATTACTTGCCACTGCGAAGGAGCTGCAGCAGCCAGTTGTACAGATAAGTGATGTGGTGTGTGTCCACAGCCAGGGCATGCTGAAGCTATTGACTTGAGTATTTTTCCTGTCAGGAAAATCGATGAACGATGCAACCATTTGATCCTGTGGCCTGAAAAAGAGAGAGTCACATGTTGTGGCACGTTTAATGTAATCCAAGTCAGTCCGGTTGATATCAAAGTTAAATCAAAACAAAAAAAACACACAGACCTACATGAATATATGTATGTTTCATGACAGAGAATATGTTTAAATACTGTAAAGAAAAGTATTTCTCATGAATATAAATCATAGACCGCGTTTAAATCCGCGTATAAATCATAGACCGCGTTTTGGTCCAAACATTACTGCATCATTAGCACTCTAACCGCAGCGGTTATAAATGAGTCATTGAAAGGAACTACGATCTAAGGCCTGGCTATGATGTATCTTACACATTATTGGATAGTTTTTACCCAAATTTGCTACCACTGCATCCTGGGAAAACATGCAGGGTGAAGTAAGGTGCAGGACAACAGTTGAATTCAGTTAACACTAGAATGATGCACATGGTGTTCAGTTGATCAGTTATGTTAAAGGATAAATCAGTGGTAAGTTGTGTACTCTTCTATACCATTTGTAGAGTTATAATTTTTACTATTTTCATGAAATCAAACCTTATTTTTGATTCTATTTATTCTTGGCATTTTCACCATTCATTGTGCTTATACTCTACAATTTCTTCTCGTTTTCATTTTGTTTTCATTGTTATTGGCCAAGTCTGCCATTCCCATGCAGGATTCAAATTGCCTACTTATGCACAAGGGATTCACAGGAAATGATGCAGCGTTCCTGTTTGTTCTTTTATCTTATTGATAACAGACTCACTGTTTGCTATTCACTCTCCTGCAGCTGCCCATCAACCACCAGCTGGTGTGTTGATTTCTGTTCGGAAAACAGAAGAAAGCCTGGAAAGTCCATTTCGAAATCCAGAAAGCTCATGACCTGTTAAAGCACTTGTTGAGTCATTGATATTGATCAACAACTCCATTAAACATCCGCAGAAATATTGTCATATAGTCATTTTGAGTTATGGGGCAGTGAAATTTATTTCTCCTTCCAGCAATCCCTAAATGTGATGCAAAACAGGGCTGTTGAAAATGATCTGTGTGTACCAAACTACAGAGCTGTTTGAGTGACAGTCAGCTCACCAAATCTTTATGAAATGTATGTTTGTTTTACACATTTTATTCTTTGACTTATTTACTATCAAAGTGAAAAGGATTTAGAGCTGAGAGAGAATGACAGAAAGTTCAAGTGGGGCTTTGACAGATAAAATAAATCACAGTTATTTCATGTTTGGTTTTCGCAGCCGCTCTGATGAAGACGCATTGATCTCTAGGGGATGAATCTGGGAGGAAGCGCAGATTACTTACTATGAGAATGTTATGCCTATTTTCACTCTGAGAGACAGACTATAATTCACATCACCATGAACACAAGCCATCATACACTTCTGGTAATCATTTGATACAGCAAATAAAAAAATTGACAACAGCTCTGAGAGACAAAAAACAAGCAGAGGTCTTCCCTTGATAACATGTTGCTCTGAGTCTTTATGGGGAAAAGAGTGGTTTAGTTGTGACTGTTTACTTCAGCTCATGACAAGCTTGCTATGCTCGAAAAATGACTTCAGTGGCAGATCTACCATTCAAAATGAATGTTAAGCTAATGTTATCTTGGTTGATTAGAAACTGTCTTTGCCTGGATTTATGTTTTTTTCTGATGACTAAAGAAACTGCATTGTTCTTGTATTGCAGTGTAACTTTAGTTCATAGTATTATATGTAAGTGTGATTCAGAGAAATGTGAAGTTACATACATATTTTCAAATATTATGTTTCCCTTTTAATGTTGATGAGAGGGCTTTAGGCTGAGGGTTAACGGATGTCTTTGGCATCTCAGATAACAAGTATTGATGAAGTGTAAACTTCCGCACATTAAACAAAGAGCTGCTAACGCCTAAACTCTGATACAGTGGCATCCAGGACCAGCTTCCCTTATCTATTCAAAAGGTGGCCACGCTACCTTGAATGTGACGCTGGGTTTCTCGTAAGCTGGTTATATTGGCATGCTAACGTTTGCAGCTTTCGTTAGTGCAGATAAACACAGTGTTGTTTTTTTCTCTTGAAAAGCTGAAAAAATGGACTGACGTTTAACTTACAGTTTTACTACAGCGCCATTCACACCACATCAGCATATGTAGAAATTCAGAGTGTGACAGGACTACTGCGCTTAGTTACAGTTGCTATGCTATGATTGAACAATCGCTGTTCGGAGGAGGGTTTCTGCGAATGATCAATTCACCTCATGAACTGACCGTGTGTTGTCCGTCAGTGAACAGCACCTGGGCCTGAACATACAGTAGCTGCCCCTGTGTCCTGCAGTGAGGGTAATACAGGTCCACTGTGGCAGCATGTTGACCCCAGTCTCCTCCACCTACTTCCCCTGATGGACAGTATGTCTCCTCTGCAGGTGTGCATCAGCCTCATAAAGAGATGTCTGTGTGCATCATGTTTGCCCTCTGCCCATTTCATCATTAAGGTATCGGGACGAGAAAATAAGCAGCGTGGGGGAAAAGCGGCCGGCCTTCTAGGTTTACCAATTTATGAAGTAGCTTTCATGAGCGAGGGGGCCCCCGCGGCAGTTCCTGTTGAACACACGGTTGTCTGTTTGCAAAGGGAGACCTCACGGTCTGCCCATCCTGGCTTGTTACCCCATGTCCACGCACTCCCCCCTTGCAACCCCTTACACATACCACTAACTGCTTACTCACTCTTTTTTTGTCTCTCACGCCACCCCACAGCCTTACGATCCCTTTAATTCTCCCTCATTCCCAATCTTTCGTCCGCCTTCACCCTCGTCTGGAATGTTTTTACACAGAGGGAAAATAAACCGCCATATACCAACGCCCGGCACTCAAATCTCCTCACATCTCCTCCATTTAGAGCGAGATTCAGAAGAGGGATGAAGAGGAGAGGCGAGGAAGAGCACATGGCAGCTGACATGCAATTGTAAACTTAGCTGCCTTGGAAATGTTTACCTGGACAGCCAGTGTCATACTTTCCTTGGGTGTTGCTGTTCTGCGCTCGCAGAATGGCGCCTTTGTGAGTGAGAGTTCAGCGCTCTACGCACACTCCTGGCCCCCTCCGCTTGTCTTTCAAGCAAATGCCTCATCATATCCCAGCACAAGAGGAAAGGTTCTTACCTGGGCCCCCAAAAATCCACCTAACGATCATCACCCCCGTACTCATTTTTGTCTAAACCCTTAGGAAATGTGTTTTTAAATCATCCTAGCCCACCCCTTCTCTGCTCAATGTGTTTTCACGTGTTAAATTAAGAAGTGCAATTCAGTTAGCGTTTACCTGCTCGAGGCCACGCAGTGTAGATTTGCTTTGGCACCCACTGAACAGGGTGTTTCTTTATACAGCACCGTCTTTCATGTGTTACATAATGAAATGACACACGAAGGAGTGAAAGTATAGTCAGAAATGGAAAAAGGATTTATCATTGCCAAAACAATTTCCACACCATATCCACTGAGTTGAAGTCACAAACGGTTCCAGAGGGGTTTTAGTATTTTTGTCACAAGCCTTTGGCTGCACCACTCTCTGTGGTTCACGTTGGATCCGTTCTCATCTCTGTTCTGCTTCCAGCTCTTGGAATGGCATATAAAAATGTAAAATGTCAATGTAAATTTAGTTGTTTTCATTTTACATCTATTTTCACCATCGGATCAAAGTTGAAAACGAAACCGTACACAGTGTATCTGCTGTTAGGTTGTAGCAGAGGTCATGAGGTATCTGGAAAGATGTTCTGTTAGTGGTTTTCGTCTGAGATAGGTTTGGTGGTTTATGCTTCAGGCCACCTGTCAGCTCTTAAGTCCCATACTCACTATCCCTTTAGCTCCGTTTTGGAGAAAAATATCAGATTCTCTGAACTTTTCCACTTTGTTCACCAGCTAGTCGCTAACTTTGCCTGGGAGCATTGGTGCTGATCAGGAAGTGAACAGCTGCCTGTTTTCTTCTGGAAACAACAGTGATGATGTTGGGGATAGTGAAACATTAAAGCTGCAGGTCATAAAGCCAAAACATTGAGCTGAAAGACACAAAAAAGTTTGGTAATTTGCTGTAAAACTATTATCTCAAATCACAGACTTAAATCACTTAATCCATTATTTGAATAAAAATATGGATTATAGCAGCTTTAAAGCTCCTTGTCTGGAATTTGAATGTGATTATGGCATCACTCTGATGGTTTTATTTTTTGTTTTATAATGAAAGTCGGTGACTGAGGTGAAAATCACTGAAATTAGTTGCAGCCCAGATTTCAAGGAAAAACTCAAAGTCACATAACAGGGAGACCCAACGCACAGGAGCCACCTCTGCAGGTGGGCATTCTCCGTGTGAATCGTTAAAGCTGTAGAGACTCTCTGATAGCTATCAATCTATGACTGATGCTGGGGCCAGGGGCCTCGGGGTGCGCTAAGTCTTCAGGGGCCTTCAGGGGCACAAAATGTCCCTCAGGCCAGGGCCAACTTGGGTCAGTTTACCATGCACCAGTACTGCAGACCAAGGGCCCATCAGATAAGATGTTTCGGGACATTCCTGAGTGGGAGGCCCCCTCCTCCAGGGTCTGAGCAGGGATTCCTGCAGAGCGCTGGGGAAACGGCTCCCTCTGGAATGCTGGGATTTGATTGATCCTTTGGAGGATCAGGCTAAACCTACAGGAGCTGATCTGGACCCCATTCCAGCTAGTCCTATGGTCCAGGTACACAGGAAAAACTGAAGCTAATATTATGAGAGATTAATTGTTCTGTATTGTCAGCACTATAACACTTAATAATACTTTGTATTGGTTCCAGCAATGAGAATTTGTTGGACATGCTCCGATTCATTTATACTTGAAGGCTGTGTTTTGTTTTCGGTGTAAGAGCTCTTTTTCATGCTACACATCCCACAGATCACCAGTCAATCCAGCAGGACACTGGTGTCCATTTTTGTGGATTTTCTGTGCAATTTGAGTTTCTGACTGCGATATTCTTCATTTGTTGATGTATGGTGGTTGTCGCTGCTCATGCTTACAAATGGTCCCGCTTGTTTCCCCTTCTGTTTATTCCAAACAATCCACTGCTGCAGCCCACATGTAAAGCTGCAGCCCAGAGAAATTGTTTTTATGCCTCCCAGATATTGGTCAAAGGTCAACTTCATTTTGACATCACAGTGTTCTGCAAAAAAAACACTTTTGTGGCCATTATTCCACACCATAACTCAGGAATAGAAGGGGAGATTGTGACCATATTTCACATTTGGTCAGACACTGAATTGGTGACTCTAATCTTGGGTGCCCACCTTGAAACTGTGGGGATTGTGTAGATTTTCTGTGCTGCCGGGTTGAAAATGTGTGTGAAGCATCCTTGTTTAAGAATTTGCAGCTTATTTGCAGCAATATCTCTATTTGAAGCTCTGTCGACTGTCATGGCAACGACCCTGTGTTCGATCAGAATCAAGCATCACATTGCAGGGCCAATGCAGGCAGCTATGGCCGGCCATAGTCTTAAGCCTTTATTTATATTATGGGTTAGGGTTAGCCCTAATACATAGCAACTCCAAAACAAGCATTTTAATATTTTCATATGTGTATCATGTGCTCTCATTCTAACACTATGTAATGTGATGTGTTCTCTGTAAATAACCTTTTTTTTTTTTCAATAGAAACATGGTGTATGTGAGTGATTTTCTCTGTGTTATGTTATATTAAATTCCAATCATCCTATCCCTTAAATCAGATATGACAAAAAACTATAGCCAACATTATTGTCTGTACTGTCCCATGCATTGCCACAAAATGTCAAGGCACTTAATGCACAAACACAGCTGAGAAACTGCTGTAGCAGAAGCTATTTGTTTTCCTTTGAAATCAAAGGAAGGAAAATTGCATTTAGACCTCATTAGGAACAGAGGAAACCGTGAACATAATAATGAGATGTGGAACACCGATCCTAAGTCAGTGAGCTAAGCTGCGAAACCAGTGAAAGCAAGTGACTACATGCATAAACTGTGAGGCTTTGCTTAAAAGAACATCATTATGGAAGCGCATGTCCAGGTGCAGGCTTTAATGAAAATGCCTACACACAGTCCTTCCCAGCTGGTGTTAGCAGAGAGGTTTGGGAGCCGGTAAACGCAGTGAACCAAGATGAAGTATCATCAGAGAGGTGAAAAACATTATGAGAGTTGAAGGATATTTGTATGCTAAGCGTGGGCACGACAAGACCCACTATGAGTACATTAGACAAAAAATGCTCCTGGAGTGTTATTCGAGAGCACACAGGAAATATCTGCGTTTCTTACAGGAAGCCTGTTCGTACACAACGATGCTGTTCAGTTTAAAAAGTCCGGTAATGTTGCAGCATTTAATAAATAGAGTTGTGCCATACTTACATCATTTACAGTGATGTGGTTGTGCAGGTCCAATCCAGTGGCAGCAGTGGTGTGTGTGCGCTCAAACTGTTTAATATAGTAAAAATCTACTTTACAATACATACAGTTAAAATAAAACTCCTCTAGCCAATCATTGTTTTCTGACACAAATCTCCCAGCTTCTATTTCTCTGGAGTTCAAGAGGGGCAGAGACACTTTAGGTTCATTCTGAGGTTCAGTTTCTATGAGGCTGAGTACATTTCGAAGTAACACCCAAAGTGAAGACTCGCAGGCTTTAGAAGATTCAGCTCATAAGTGTCTGAACAAATGGTTCAGGGTGTTGGAGGAACTGAACTTTGAAGGAGGTTTTTCTTATTTCTGGTGCAGAACGCTGAAGTTACGGCTTTACTTCAGCTCTCGATTCAGTTTGCACGTTTTTTTCAATACATATTTGTTGTTACGGTCAGTTAACACATCACCCCAGCTAAGACAATTGACAATATTTATAGGATGTAAAACAATAATAAAACTGCTCCATCCTGATGTGATGAGCTGCCACTGCTTATATGCTCTGTACATGTTTCCAGACAGTTTAACCACCAGACAGTGGAAGTTTAAAATAACAGATATATAAGATTGAATTTGCTGGATATGATTACTATTATGTAACAAGCAATTAAGCAAAATTTCTATAAAAGTTCCATTATTAGTTTTGGAAGCATTTTATGTGTCAGTATCAGCTGCCACAGACAGCACAGCCGACTTCCCTCACATTTGGTTAAAAAAGTATTATGTTAGTGTTCATCCTACATCCTAACACATCCAAAAGTACCAGTTGAACTTGTTCACTGATTGCCGTGTCACACACTTGGACGTCTGTACAGTGGCAGGAGTCTTCCTCTGTCTGGATCAGCAGGTTCACACCATGTCTGCTGTCTGGCCTCTGCCTCTCCCACGAGCCCGGCAGTTTACAGTCTGCATAAGAGTATCTTTGTGATAGCAGGATGCATGGAACAGACCGATACTGTGCCGGACTGGAGCTCCTGCAGTCTCAGTTCTGTCTACCACCAACCTTGTATCTTTTTATATTCATGTTTCTTGCTTTTTCTTTTTTTTTCAGTTTTTCATCTCTATCTGAATTTTCTCCCCTTGTTGTGTCTCTTTTCCTCACTTTGCTTTTGTTGCACTGGGAGGACAAAGGGTCTTTAGAACTCCCAGCTTTAACTTTAAACTCTCCAGCCGCAGAATGTGTGAGAGGTCGAAGGTGCTGGAGAAGATTTTTTACCCCAAAAAGAGATTAGTCCCTCTGTAGCTGAAATCCCAAGGAAGACAACAGACATGCAAAGTGATGTTTTTTTCATCACATTTACTGGAAAATCCGTAATTACTGTAACCAAACGGGTGAATGTAAATATTAGTGCTACCAAAAGCAGTGACATCCACCCCAATCCCTCCACACACTGTCCCCTGCATGTCAGTGCAGCCACAAATGCCAAGAAGCTCTTTGTCTTTCTTTCTCCAGCACATGCCACGGTTAAAACAAAGGGCCCACAAATGTCCATCTGGATCACCGTCATTTATCCTGAGCTTGTGGTTCAACTCCAGGCAACAGTTTTGGAGATCCAGATGCTGAGTCTGTGGCCGAGGCCTGTTGCTTTGTCCAGCAGTGGGAATTATCTTCAGCTTAGTTGTTTTCAGAACCATATCCTGTCTGTTGCTTGGATGACCATTCGTGAACTTCCCTTCTTCTGTGAATGATAGAATAAAAGATTTCAGTTAATGATAAAAGTAACGATTATGATTTAAGTTAACAAAAGGCAGCACATAACAGCAATCATTCAAAGAGCAGGTAACTAAACAAACAGACCAAAACAAAATAAATCTGGGCACATCGAATGGATAATCCCAGTAAAACTACACTTCTTATCCAAACCTCAAAAATATTTTACAGTTTCCAATGATATAAAATCAGTAAATTCTTCAGTTTGGGAGGCTTGAACTAGTTGGTGTTATGGCTCGAAACTTAACGCAGCGGTTATGCAGAATTCTCTATGATTAATTATCTGTCGATCAACTAACTGATTGGTGGTTTCGCAGTTATTATGATTCAGAATAATTTTCTGGTGTACTGGATGAGATCTGAAGAGTACATACTTAACTTGTCATAAAACAAAACCAAACAAACAAATAGATGAAGACAGTCAAAGCTGTTGGGAACGATTCCCGAAAGCACTAAATGTACGATAAAACATCTTGAAACAGATGCAAAGTAAAAGTGAGTCAGCTGTGGAAAAAAAAAAAAAAAACAAACAAAAAAAACGTGCATCTTGCACTCAGGCTTTGATTCATTGGGAATAGCTCGTACGTGTATGTGGTTTGAGTTAGAATTCGCTAAAACATTCAGTGTGCTGAAATGCTTCACTTGTACTGAATTAGATGCATGTCCATGTGGACCTTTCCAACCAAATGCCCAACTGAACAGACATGAATCTAGCATTCCTGCTGACGCCCGCATTAAGAATAATAGTACAGCCTCGCAGCAAATCAATCAGATGAAGGCCAAGAGTTTTTTCCGCAAACTCAAAAACAGACGGCTTTGTTAACTCTCAGCTGTTGAGGTTTTTCGAGGGCATATTTTTAGGCTCCAGCTGGTTGAAATCCTTTAATACCACACACAAGACTTGGTGAATACCTGTCTGAGATGGTTTATTTTGTTTGCTCACCAATAAGCCCCCAAAAATGCCTATAGACATAAAAGTCATTCTTTGTGTGTTCAGATTGGCGGGAGGTTATTTTAAGCCAAAGGAAGCGGTATTGTTTTTTTTTTTTTTTTTTTTTTAAAATCTGTGAATACAGGTGGTCGTTCCTCACACCAGCTGAAACAGCTCGATCCTCTTTGGTGAAACCGTGTGGTATGACATGTGAAATACAGATCGGCAGTGTCTCACCACAAATTAACTTCATCTTGGGTTTTAGACATGGCTGCAGGCATTTTGTGTTTGTCTGAAATTTACAGTGCACAAATGTATCTTATTTTAAACTGAGTCAGACACAAATGCGCAGCAGCTTGTCTTTTTTAATTTTTTTTGCAAAGAAATAATGGAACCAATAATGCAAGACACAAACTAAATGTCTTGTTTTCATGTGGTAGAGGTGGTGAAGATCGTTTATCCAAGAGAAGAACCACCATTCGACCTATGGCAAGCACTACTACTACTACTACTACTACTACTACTACTACTACTACTGCTGGCTGCAGTAGCTAGGAAGCTCAACAATTCACAATGGATCATTTTTATGATTTTAGCAAAAACTTGAATGAATTAATCATTCTTATTTGGGTAATCCATCCATCAGCTGTATGCCATTCATCTGGGTCCAGCTTGCAATAATTGTATTATTTTATGTAGAAAAAAATGTAATATAATGCTGGGAAGGACTGAAAAATAGAATATGATTGTAAATTTCAGGCCATATTGTCCCAACTGGTTTCCATCATTGTTTGATTGGTTTGGTCAAGAAACAGGTTTCAATTTTCATTCAATGTGGTTTTGAAAAGGTCTTTTAAAAGAAGATTCGGTGAAGAGATCAATGGTCTGATTTAGCCGTAGCATCCAGGACCCGTTTACACACAGTGGGGAAATGTAAATTTATGTTAGAACAGAAAAACGTCAGTGTAGCCCTTGTATTTTTGGTTTTGTTAAGTGTAACAAAGGGTTACTGTTGAGGGTAACAGTTCATCTAACAGTCATATCATATCTGTATGAAGCCATGATGAACATTCACATCACGAAGACCTATGTTTGAATGTCAGAATGGCATTACATTCGAAATGTCACATATTCCATGTCTGAAAAGCTTATATAAATCCAGTAGGTTTCCATCATATAACTCTCAATCTCTGTAGCTGCTCTGGCTGACCAACCAACCACTGATGTAAGAGTCAGTAATATGGCAGCAGCAACTCTTGTGTCTCATCATAAGAAACAAATTGGCCTTGTCTTTGTTTTGAGCTGCAGTTAAAATCTCTCACGTTTACTTCACACATAAAACAAGGCAGAGGACGGAGGCAGCGTGATCTCCTGTCTCTCCAAGTTCAGAGACGGAGAAAGTGCCAAAAACACTGACGTTGCCAAGATACTTTTACTGTGTCGTCATAATCGCTAATATCCATTCATGTGTTGGAGGCTGAAACATTACTTTTAACAGACGTTGATATAATTAAAGAGCAAATCCTTTCACAGTATCCAGGAGGGAAATGGGAAAGTAGTCATGCATTGCAAGCCATTACTTTGATGGAGGATTTTCCACATTAATGCAAATGATAGACTGGATAGTGTAATATGAACACCAAGACCTTTCATGTAAAGCTGCAGGACATCTTTGTGGATGGCTGCAAAAAGAGAATACATATATTTACTCCAAGCACCTGGAATCTCCACAGTAAAGATTTAATCAAGAAATCAAAGTATAAGAGAAGACAGAGCTCGGCTTTCTCCTCCGGCCAGACATCCATCGTTTCCAGTGCCATCTGGCCCTCGAGCATCAACAGCAGCTTTGTAGGGGGAACCAAGCAGCAGAATTGGCCCTTTGATTTGGCCTATTTCACGTGCAGCGGCCTGCACTCAGCTGGTGGGTGTTCCAGAGCACCTCAGCAGTCAGTGGTATGATGACGTGTAGCGGTGTAGGACCTCGCTGCTGTCTTGTCAAAGGTCAAAGTGCTGGCGAACAAGCTGAGCAGTTGTCAAACAGCAGCAGCAGCAGTTTGCAGCATCAGCTGAGGCCAAGACTCAGAGGGGCTCAGCTATCTGAAGGAGGGAGGAGGAAGAGGAGGAGATAGGAGGGTGGAGGCTCTTCTGGTAGAAGCCAAGCGAGCCCTCTGTTTACTGGTATGTGACAGGCCTCTGTCCTCGACACAGAGCTGCTACAACCCAAAGTTAAAGCCACTGACATTAACCTTGAGTTGAAGATTCTGAACACCTCAGCCTCTCTCCAACTGAAATCACCAGCTAAGTGCTACCAGACCTGTGCTGGATAATACAGGTTATAGCCTCTTAAATGATGTAATCTTACACCATATGAAGCAGTTAACACATGGGAGACTCTGCGGGGTGTGATCACAGTATTTATCACTTCTGTCGGTGTTAACAGGGACCACAACATAACCACAGTAGCTACATCACATGGAGGGAAATTACCACATTAACTGATACCATAACTGCTTTTATGTTCTTGTTATTACACCTCCTGTTTGTGATCCTCGTTAAATTTCTTTGGTGGTCTTTGCTCTGCGCGATTGCACATACTACAGTGAGACTAGGAGTGGTTTCCTGGGTGGGAATGCAAGGCTTGTGTGTGTGTATGTTAGAAAAGAAGTGAGAATGACAGCAACACACACAATTGATGCAAATTAAAGCAAAATATATGACAGACAAACAGAAATACACATTTTAAGCATGTTTTGTCAGTGTCTGTGATTGGTCTGCTGATATGAGGTCTCTCTTTCAGGACCGAGGTGTTCAAAGGTTTTTGACCAATGACTCCTGGTTTCCTCTTGTACTCAGTCAGAGTTGACACTTAAACACAGAAGCAATGTTAAAGAGAGGCCCTACTGCATGTGTCATCTATGTGACTGTAAGTTCTTTTGTTGTCACTTCACATTACTGTGAATTGACCATTGTGTGTTCAAACATCTATAGGCCAGTGAGTCCCGGCTGTTTTTAGCTTGTGACAGACACAACACAGAACAAGGTGTACTTGCAACCGCTCATCACCGCTCATGTTTTCCAGAGAAGGAAAAATATTCATCAATTTTACCTCTCTGGAAAAAGAGAAGAAGGACATTTTTGTTAAAGAGATGTTTTTTATGCAACCCTTTGTGGGGGATCCTGGCCCCCAAGTTGGGAACCAGTGATCTGGTTTTTGAGAGCTAATACTAAAGCCATGTTCAAAAAGCACTGCAAGAAACAAATGCAGCCCCTGCTAGACAGGACTCATGTGAAAACAAAAAGAAACACCCAGCAAAAGTTGTTAACATGATGCAACTTTCACTGCTATACAATTCAGTCTCCCGGACCGAAACGTTCAGATGATCCATAAATTGTGATGCAGAGGAGGAGCAGTGTGCGGGTTATTGTTTTTTTCCAAGACTGTGAAAGTGACACTTTCCAACGCACCTGCATCTAAGACATTTGGATGTGTGAATATCTTCTTAGAGAAAACTGCAATACAATAAAACATCACCTGGCAATTGGTCTGTTAATAACATATAAGTGCATATTCTTGCTGGAGCACTTCATAACATAAACATTGTACTTCTGCTGTTTTTCAAAAATACAACCAGACAATCGTTGTGTTGAAGGATAAAACAATTTTCTTTGTTACTTTCCAGAGTGCTTCAGGATCACACCCACCCTTAAAACAACATGCCTCCACCAATGCAACCCCTTTCTTTTGAGGTGATGTTATGACAATGTTTGGCAAATTTTATTCCAGAATTTTGTCTGAAACTGCCTCCAAACAAAGCTTTCATTTAGATCATCACTGAAACAAATACTATTGGTTCCTTGAGGCAGTGATACACTATCCCCTCATATTTATTATAATAAAATGAATGAATTGTGCAATGTAAACACTGTGGTCTAAGAAGAATTACGATCACACCCGAGCTGGGCCACGTTGATTGTTCAGAGCCCACAAAGACCATTAACGGTCAAAATCAGCCCAGTATTTTGGCAAACGACTCCATGACTCTGCCCCATGTAAAACATATTTTTGTTGCAATAAATGAAATTCAATCATCGTTTTACCTCTTGAGCCAAGATGAAGAGACCCATTACATTTGATTTGAGTCAGGTCAGAGCAGACGATCACATCCCTGTGGTGTGGCACAGACCCAGCCCCTCACACCCTCTTCCTGCGTATGGCATGGACAGCATATGAATTAGATTCAGTACAGAGGGCCTGTGTCTGATCTGGGTCAGGAGCACCGTTACTGCGGCTTGTATTTACTAGCTGGTACTGGGCCAGAGCACTCTGATCAGACCAACGTGAAGTCTGGATCACCAGGTCTTTAGGTCTAGGTCTGTAGCCGAGTTAGCTACTAAGACCACCAGGGCCAGGAGTTCAAAGCCTCGTCCTGCTCTATAAGCTCAGTATTGATAAGGATATTGTGATTTTTGACTATTGATAGCAAATATGCTACATGCTAAATAGTGCATATGACTTCAGGGTTCACTGGGTCAAAGCTTGCACCTAATGGTTTGCATTGTCTGCCAAAAGTCAGCTGCAAATATTTGTCTGTCGTCTTATCACAGCAGACGAAGCAATGCAGCGAATGATTGCCGCGTCTATGCCTCCTGAATGATACAACACTCCTCTTTCCTACATACAGACATGCTCAGTGACTCCTTCATTCGCTCACTCACACCCCGGGACTGTTTGCAAACTTCCCTCTGCCAGCTGACAACCACAGGCCTGTCTCACAGCTTTCCCCAGCAGACCTCTCCCCCTCCTCCCTCCAAATCTGTTGACTTTACCCACTTTGTTTGGAAAGGAGGAAAAGAGAGCAGTGGGCCAAGGGGCCTCCAGAGAGAGAGAGAGAGAGAGAGAGAGAGAGAGAGAGGAGACAAACCAGCCAAAGGCCTCAGTGAAGCAGCCTGAAGGCCGGCCCTGTTCCCTGAACCCTGACAGGAGAGGTACTGAGAGGACAGTGGACAAAAGTGAGGAGGTGGAATCTAATGGTAAAATGTTCAATTAATTTTCCAATGACAGGCACAAACATTCTTGTTTAACTTGAACCTGCATTAATAGCACAACAAGCAATAAGCTGAACATTGGCATATTATCACCTTATAACTGCTCTTCGTCTGGTCTTCAATCAGCCCAAAAGGACACATGTCATAGACCTACACTGGCTACCCACGGCTGCCCGGATCAAATTCAAGTCATTAACGCTGCCTTCAGAGCCACTTCTGGGTCTGCACCCACCTACTTGAATTCAATCATACAGCCTTATGCTCCTTCATGGCCACATTTTGTCTGGTGATGCCATCCCTGAACACAAGGCAATCTCAATCCAGACTGTTCTCATCTGTGGTTCCCCGATGGTGGAACGAACTACCGAATCCTATCAGAGAAGGGGCGTCCCTCTCTATCTTCAAGAATCTCTTGAAAACTCCTCTCTTCGGAGAGTACCTCCTTTCCTAAAACTCATTATTATATTATTATTATTATTATTATTATTATTGTTTACTATATATGGCACTACATTTCCTTCTTCCATTTTATTCAAGCATTTGACTTCTGGGTGTGTAGATTCATCCACTATATAGTTCTCTCAAAAAGATACTCAGTGGAAAGGAGGGAAGTAGCGTTAATGACATGTTTGCAACTTTCTACAAACAATCCCACAATGCACTGCAAAAACATCTCAATTTAATCATAGCAATCTGTTTCTCAGAGGAGTTTTCATCACCTCTTCAGCTTCTTCAGCAACTTTCCCTTTCAAACAAGTCACCCTTCTTTTGTATCCTTTCCACCTGACGATACCTTTAGCTGTGGTTATTCCCACCCACCAACTTGATCACAGCACCGACACCAGGCTGCACTTGAGTAAACACAGACAATTCTCTTTTCAGTGATCAAGACGGTCTTGGAAAACGATTGTTAAATTTAGATTATTAATAGTTACCGATTACTAAAGCCACTATGTGCAGGATTTGAAAATTCCCTACTTTGGTGCCACCCGGTGGTAATATCAATGATGATACTAGTAAACAGCAATGGAGGCCGCTACACACATGCAGGACACCACCAATTTTCAGTGGTTCAGCCTTATATAAACAAAACCTTATTCCATCTGAGTAACATGAAATATGCTATGATAACATAAAATCTACACATAGTAACCTTAAATCATGGTTTCCCTCAGATTTATTCAACCGTGACTGTTTCAGCTTTCGCGGCACTGACCCCTCATTGTATTCAGTCCAGTGTTTGGGTCTGTCACATTTGTTTTTCTACTCTTTCAGACTCCCTCCAAGCTGACCACCTCCAAAGTCTGTTTTCAGAGCTCCAGGGGTTCAGTGCACGTGTGACATTTACACACTAACACACACTGAGGGGTCTGTTTTTCTGGAGGTGTAAATTAGGAGAGTACAGATGAGTGAAGTGAGTGGTCTGTACGTTGGCCACCAGCTGGGGTTTTGTTTTGCTATTTGACATTATACAGCGCCTTACAGCACCCTGGTGTAAGGTTGTCTCCTTCGCCTTTTATCATGAATATAAACAGTATGTATGCATGCGAATACAGAGCGTGCACACATTTGACATAGTACATACAAACACCACAGTGTTGTTGTCAGTCAAAGCTTTTGACAATAAACCTACACAGTTGTGTGTCACATTTTACACAGTAGTGAGAGATGCTGTGGCATCTCTATATATTGAGATATGTGCTAAAATACTATCAGTCTCCTCTTTTATTTATACTGTGAGTATCTGTGGGCCAGGAAGTAGAATAGTTTCCTCTCATCTCTGACAGCTACTGTGAACAGGCAGAGAAAAGACAACCATCAAGATGTCAGAGCACTGTACATGTAGTTTGGAAA
Organism: Seriola lalandi dorsalis; assembly: GCF_002814215.2. Classification (NCBI taxonomy): domain Eukaryota; kingdom Metazoa; phylum Chordata; class Actinopteri; order Carangiformes; family Carangidae; genus Seriola; species Seriola lalandi. The sequence goes on along the minus strand of NW_019525097.1, from coordinate 3,198,150 downwards.
GTGATTTCTGTGATGTGCATTATAGACACATAGCAGCAGTGAATGTTTAGACAAGATCGAAAGTGTAATTTCAAAAAGTTCAAAAGTAAAGTTCAAATTAGGCAGGAGTATATTCACTTATGAATACAGCATGTTTTCACCTCAATCATTTTTTTTTTTTTAAATAAAATTCTTATTATTTATTCATTATTTGTTGAGGTTTGTCTGTTGGTTCCATTCTGTTTTTCTGGTTGATGGAAACTCAACGTCAACAACAATGTAATAATAGTAAAAGTTGACTCTATTATCCCCTTCATGGACTTGCTGTAGCATCTGCATAGTTTAAAGCTTACAGAGTGCTCAGTATTTTACAGCATGGCCCTTAAATAGGGGGAGGGATGTTCCTCAGTAGTTGGGAAGGACATCTGCTGATGACAACATGCCAGGGAACAGGGACCTGGACCAGCCAGACAAATTGTTATCACCCAATCCTTGGATGAGACCGTCCTCAACCAAACAGGAAATCTGTCAACACCCCGAGAGAAAGGATGAAGCTGGAGCCGGGGGAGATAGATGATAAAGCAGCAATAAAACAAGAGGAGCTAAAAGATAAATCCATGCAAAGGATATAAAACTAACAAAGGAGAGTAAAGTGAAGGCAGAGGGAAAAGGCCCATAAAGGCCATAATGTGTGTATCCATTTACTGCATCTTTGTATATCTGTGCACATCTGTCACAGAGCGCTACAGAAAGTCACAGAGCCAGGTATGACAGGCCAGTACTCCTCCTCCTCCGTCCTCAGCACAGCACTGCTCTGTCAGGAGCCAAACCCAAAAACCGCAGCCTTATTAAAAGTTACATAACAGCTCAACAGATGCTCACTGTGACAGTCCTTTTACTGAGCTCTGCTGCTTCCCTAATAGACACTGATGGATGTCCCTGGAACGGCCGGATCACATGAACTCCTCATGATGGAGCACATGTGGGGAATTCACCTAAACCTGGTGCATCTCCTACGTCGCCACATTTTCTACTTTCATTCAAACCAACCTGCACTGCGCAACTTTAAATACCAAAGGGCTACAATATCTTTATAGGCAGAAATAATTATCAGATGGCGCGCCAAGAGATACCTGATACTGAGCAGCTGAGGTGTGTCCTGTCCTGCCTGCCACACTCAGGGAAATGAGCCTTTCAAGCATCGAGCAGTAGCTGCAGATAAAATCCCAGTCTGCGGCTGAAATCACATGAGGTGGCAGGTGTGGTGTGATGAAGGGAGTTCACTTGGTTTCGGGCTTGCACACCTGCAAATGTAGCCCAGTAAGCACATAAAAGATGAATAGATGTTGATACAATCTGAACCATCATTTAAACCATATGAAAATATAAGAGTCAACATTAAAGTTGGAGGTTGCTCAAAGACACTGTCCACATTATTTTGTTTAATCAAGACCAAAATATTTTTCTGATATCAAAATGTTTTCTACAGCTGTTTTAATTAAGATGCAACCGCCACAGCTAAAAGAAATTCCTCCAACGGATGTGAAATGCTGAATTCCATGAAAATCAGACTCTACTGGAGTCAAGGCAAAGGGTCCAATGTCCACTTTGGAAAAAGTAATTTCTTTGTGAAAGGGTCTAATAGTTAATTATCTTCAACTAGGAGAGATTTTGCTACTTGAATATGCGATGAACATGATTCAATAAGGGTGCAGACTCTGAGAGTGACTGATGGTGAACCTGCCCTGGAGGAATATTAAGTCTTCTGTGGGAGGTGAAGTTGCAGTGGTGCGATTTAAGAAATAGGGAATGTGGAAAAGACCTAGTTTAAGAATGGAAAGAGGTGCAATAGAAGTATAAATACATGTAGTGGATGAATGAGATGAAATAGGAGGAAACTCAGTTAAGCACATAACTGAAGTAGAGAAGAGAAGTATATTTTGGGGTTTGTTTGATTCCGAGAAAATCATACAGAATAGATAAGGATTACAATATCACTCAGTTGGGTCGAGCTTAAGAGGAGCTACATGTAAGTTAAAACATAGCTGGCATTAGCATTAACAGCTATTTACTTACCAGTCTTGGCAAGAGCATTAGCGATTGTTGCATTTACAATACAAGAGGTTATAATTCGCCCTCTGACCAGAGCTACTTCTTCGGGGCAGATTGGGCGTTACAGTGACTCTGTATCAGAAAGGGATGAGACAGTCCAACCGGGCTGGAACTAGCTGATCAGCATGCTAACTTCAGTACAAGAAAAGAAGTGATAAAAGAGTTGGCTTTCCACTGCCGGAGACAGTTCTTGGCAAGTAAAGGAATGAAGTTTGATGCTGAACTCGCAATGTTTCTTCTAGACTGGTAAGTAAATAACTGCTAATGCTAATGTTGGCTATGTAGCAACAGCAAAACTCACTTTGTTAGCTCCTCTCATTTTAAACATTTTAAAAGGAGCAACAATTCAGTGCTGCCACATTGACTACTGTAGTAGGCCTACAATAGTCAATGTGCCCATATTAGTATTGTTGCAGTACACCTGCCAGCCTCCTGTGGCAGCACTCAACACAATACTGGTCATCAACGACTCAGTGACAAAGGAAGAAATCGCTGGTCAGATATGAAACCAACCCCCTTCATCACCCTAAATCGTGTTTTACTTTACATCCATCTTGTATCTATTTTTACTCCAGTCTTTAAAATATTTACTTTCCTGCCATGCGCTTGTGTTTTTAACGTGAGTTCAAGTGGGCGTGCGTGTGGACTGCATGTGATTCTCTGCACTAAGTACAGTACAGGTGGATAAAGCTCATTCTTGGAAGGATATAGCTGTGTTTGCCAGAGCAGGAAACGTAGATTTGACCACAAGGTCACCAGACGGCCCTTTTCTCTGAGGAGACCAGGTTCAGCTCAAAAAACAGAAATATGCAGAGCCCTAGGCCCCCCTGTTTCTGTAGCCCCGGAGCATATCTGGTGGTAAGGGGGTGGTGACGGGGTAGGTGAGGGAGTATCGGACCATAGCTGGCTGAGCAGTCCAGACAGAGAGGGGCATTGTATGAGTGGACTCAGTCAAACCCACACCATCTGACACCCTCCTGCTCCCCCTCGTGCTGTACCTCAAAGTCTGGCTTCTCTTCATTACACAAGATAACATTAATTTAATATTAAGTAAACTTGGAAATGAGGCCTCGTTTGATGCATTTCGCCGTCTTCCTGCTCAATTTTCCCCATTCAGTGACCATCTCTTCAAAAACTTCCCCACATCCTGTCTTTAACTTTACCCTTTACCTTCTCCTTTTATCCACCTCACTGCAAGTCTGTTTCACTTAACTCTCCCTTCACCTCCACTAAAACAAACAGCTGCTTCCCCAGACCAATGACCTGACTGGATGACACTATGATTTAATTGTAACTGATCACTTTAATTGATTTTGGAAATATTTCCTTTCCTGTTTTGGAACACCTGAGCACTGAGAGAACGGTCCACAGTTCAGACAGACTCCCCAGCAAGTGGAATAAGACTGAGCACTTTACCTATCTGTTCTTTTCCACCAAGGGGCCCTCAGTGAATATAGACAGTTAAACTTTGATCCTTGGAAATTCAATATTGAGAATTTATGCAGCCCTTTACAACACTTGGGTTTGGACACAGAGCCTAGCCTTCAGATTTTATATACAGAAGCTCCATTGCCAGATGATGCAAGATGGACACTGCAAGCCAGTGACAAAACTGTCTGGCTGATCCCGACAGGATTACATCACGTTGCCTGGCGATCTGTGGACCAGCTCGTGATGCACGAGGAATCAAAGAGCAGCTATTTAAAATCTCATTGCAAAGCTCTGAGCCATGAGTTTGGCTTTCCTGGAGTCGGCCATTTAAATCCACCAATATTGAAATTATCACATGAACTTGGCCATTGACGTCTGTTTCCCACAAAACAGCTGTCTGTTGACAACCCACCATCACTTGGGTCTGGAGGTCTGGGTATAAAAATGCAAAAATGAAAATTCAATAATAAATAGCTTCAACACAAACCATACACATCTGCAGAGAGTTACAAGATATTTTTTCCTTTCATTCCAATGCAAACGACAAATATTTTCCAACCTGCCAACTCTGCTGAGATTCTGGTGGACGTGATTTAAAGACAAGTTGTTTATCATTGTGCAATTGTATAAATAGGCCTGACACTGGTACTAGGAATAACCTTTTTTTAAGCCCTCTTTAATCTAATTAAGTAGCTTTTTCTCTCTCACACATGCAAATACACACACATTGCTCTCATTTTGCTCTGTTTTATTACCTACTTTGCCAAAAAAGAGCTCTTTGTTAAAGCAAAAATGATCAAAACCACATTTGATCTTCAAGGCAGGAGTCTTGGAGACAGATGAGGTTTACTTGGTTTGATGTCTGACTTTAGTTTGGTGCTGGGTAACTCGAAAGTATGAACAATAATCACTGCAGTGAGGTTGCAAAATCAACAGCAAGTGAGAAATTCCCTTAAGGATCCAAGAACAATTGTAACCCTACGTCTGAAATCTCTGTAAACAGGAAGAGTGTTAGAGTTTTATAGGTTTAGAGTTTTATAGGTTTGATAAACAACAAAGTACTTATTTCGTTGAGCTTATATAATACACTATGAACGATTATACATAGAACTACTGATCTATATTTGTCCGTCTTGGGTGTTTCTGTCAACATGAAACTGTAAACTTTGTGGCCTGACCACCATAAGTCAGCCACGGACAGTCGCTGCTCACATTTCCTCATGAAGAAACAGATTGTGAAGATCTTCTATAAACTCTGGAGTAGATGCGGTGAAATATGTCAGATTTTCCACAATATTCTCTATCTCAGTTTGCTCTGGTGAGTTCCTCACACTTTCAGGGTGAGCAGTCTGCTGGACTGAAACAAGCTGCTCAGTGAAGAGGAATGCTCTGGCCTTCCCAGCAAACTCTCTGATGCCTTTTTCCATTTGCATAAAACAATATTTGAATTACAAATATCAAATGACGCTAACGAATGATGCATGCTAATGCAGCATAAATGGCCTTTTTTACATCGCTTTAGGAAGTCGCTTAATTGATTCAGCTTAGTGGAAGGGTTATGTAATGTGTGGTCACAAGAGTTGGCAAAGAAAAATAAATGCAGGTGTGCAGAATTTTGTGATGAATATGTGTGAAATAAAACATTAGTGCCGTGAAAAAACGGAAATAAATATTTTTACTGAATGCAGCTTATAGTGCGAGTTGGACAGAAATAACAACATCACCTCAGTGGGACAAGGAAACTAACTCTCCAAATGAAGAGGATAGTCAATGATGATCAAGACTTTTCCTATTGAGTGGGGTCCTGTGAGCTGTAGATGATTTATCCTGGAAGAGGTTCACAGTCACTGACACTCCTCTGAGACATCATCATGTCTTTTCATAATATAATATTTACCATCTATATACATTCATTGGTAGCGTCCATCAAACAATGATATAGCAGCCTGGTATCAATCAACAAGCGACTTATAACCAAGAGACTGTTTGCACACTAAGATTTACATATATAGAAATTTTAATTTTAACTGTCTAATGATACTGTAAATGCAATGATTAGAGCCCAAAACAATACTGGATTTTACAGATATTGATATTTGTGAGTTTCAAAATCTATCAAAAGACAAAAACACATTGGCTGATTTCAATTTTTTATATAAACTCATAATCTAAACAAGCATATTTGATAAGAATCCCTTGATTCTTATTGAGGAGTGGTGTACAGATATGAGAATTGTGTTTAATCTACTGGACGGGACATTTTACAGTTTAAAGAATAAAGTTGTCAGTGCTCTCTAGTGGACAAACTATGTAACACTTTCTAGGTTACCTCAAACATGTCCTTGGCATTTCGGTGCTGAAATTTCTTGTTACTTCTCAGCCTTCATGTACACAGATACTTATACATATATCTGTAA
>NW_019525097.1:3191164-3192161 GCF_002814215.2 Seriola lalandi dorsalis | reverse complement strand
CCGTCTGTATAAGACGCGACTTGTCGTTTCTCTCTCCTCCTCAGTCTAAACATGCGAGTCATACGTCACACTCACTGGCCTCGCAGTGCTTAAAGAGACAGGCTCCAATTTACCAATTCATTTGCATTCAATAAAATGACATAAAAGTACCGTTTGTTTTTAAATGCTGGTATAGTACCGTTTTCAAAACTCTAGTATCGCGGTACTATACTGGTACCGGTATACCGTGCAACCCTAATCTGTAAGAAGCTAATATTGGCCCAACTGAAAGACTTAAACATGTAATGAGTGAAAAAACATCTCATACTGATAGCTCATGTTTGTCTCTTTGCCAACAACAAAAACTTCAGTACATAATCTTCGTCTGTATGAAAGGATGCAGTCACTGGCGTATTGCACAGACGGCTAAACACGAATGTTTACACAAGAGGAAAACTCTTAAAAAGCATCACGTTTGCAAGATTATCTAGGAGTTTTAAGTGAGTCTTTGATAAGCCGACTGAGCAAATTTTACCGACGCAGGTTGAATCTCTGATGGAAGGTAAACAGCGAGAGCTGGCAAATAAGCAAAGCTTAGCTTTGAATTGATTCAAGCACAGACAGAGAAGATTAGACCTGCAGACAGAAAGGGATGAGAGGAGGAGATGTCTTCTCAAAGGCCTTTTCAGTGGCACAGGGGCCCAGGCTTCTTCATGTGCTCCATATGAGGATCAGTCAATGTTTGTCTGAGAGGGTATCATGCTGCTACTTCTAAACAAAGTGAGCCACAGTGTCGTATTGGTGGGTTTTAGTGCAGAAATACTGTGCAAAGGGGAAACTCATCTAAAAGCAGCTTTAAATAAAGTCTTCAGAAAAATTCCAGGTTCTTCTTTTTCTGCCAAAAGTCATAAAAATGCATAAAAGATGCTTTTTGATTTGGAGTAAGCTAGTTAGCATTTGATGGAAGAAGGTGAAGAAGATGTGCAAGATTTAAAGAAAATCATAAACAATCTCAAAA
>NW_019525097.1:3125955-3191114 GCF_002814215.2 Seriola lalandi dorsalis | reverse complement strand
AAGACTTAAACATGTAATGAGTGAAAAAACATCTCATACTGATAGCTCATGTTTGTCTCTTTGCCAACAACAAAAACTTCAGTACATAATCTTCGTCTGTATGAAAGGATGCAGTCACTGGCGTATTGCACAGACGGCTAAACACGAATGTTTACACAAGAGGAAAACTCTTAAAAAGCATCACGTTTGCAAGATTATCTAGGAGTTTTAAGTGAGTCTTTGATAAGCCGACTGAGCAAATTTTACCGACGCAGGTTGAATCTCTGATGGAAGGTAAACAGCGAGAGCTGGCAAATAAGCAAAGCTTAGCTTTGAATTGATTCAAGCACAGACAGAGAAGATTAGACCTGCAGACAGAAAGGGATGAGAGGAGGAGATGTCTTCTCAAAGGCCTTTTCAGTGGCACAGGGGCCCAGGCTTCTTCATGTGCTCCATATGAGGATCAGTCAATGTTTGTCTGAGAGGGTATCATGCTGCTACTTCTAAACAAAGTGAGCCACAGTGTCGTATTGGTGGGTTTTAGTGCAGAAATACTGTGCAAAGGGGAAACTCATCTAAAAGCAGCTTTAAATAAAGTCTTCAGAAAAATTCCAGGTTCTTCTTTTTCTGCCAAAAGTCATAAAAATGCATAAAAGATGCTTTTTGATTTGGAGTAAGCTAGTTAGCATTTGATGGAAGAAGGTGAAGAAGATGTGCAAGATTTAAAGAAAATCATAAACAATCTCAAAAGTAAACGTTCATATTAAGGTTTGGAGACTTGTATACTTGTAAAATAGGGCTTCAGCTTTTATCATCAGAAGAACAGTGTCAAAATATTATAATATATATATATATATATTATAGATTATATATATTATAAATCACCTACTTTTATGACGATTGGGTGGGTTCTAGGCTCTGATTGGTCGACCTTTTGTCAGTAAAATCTGGTCTGAAACCACAGTAGTGTCCAGTTTGTGTGGGGAACAAACACTCTTCACAGCAAGCTGCAGACCTTGTGGCTCCATCTGCCACCTTCACATTTTCCAGCATCACACGGCCTCTGAACTGTCACCTTCGTCAGTTACATCATGTTTAATCATCAAAAAGGTCGACCTTTCATCAGCTCCTGGTCACGAGTCGATAACATGTACAGTATATGCCGCATTCCTCTGGGCCTTACCTGGGTAATTTGATCCCCTGACTCCAAAATCCCGGCTCCATGAATGTCACTGATTAAGTCGTGTGTTTTCAACCCAAAGACCCATGAGGGGAGAGTAACATGAGATCTGCCTCGCTGATTAGCGCCACGATAGCTCACTCTGAGCCCGTTCCCCAGTATTTTAGGAGCTTATCAGCAGAACGCTCTCATCTTCATGACCAGGAAAGTAATTGTTAGGCCGCAGTGCTCTTATTATGCAGTTTGTCTGATTTTGTATCTGTGAGTGACAACTGATGTTTTGTATGAACTTGTGTTTTTTCTTTACACGTGTGCAAATTTGCAGCTTTTAGCTAAAGCAACAATGAGGAACTGTCAGTGTGCACAATCATACTGTCAATCTTGAGTCGGTTAAAGAAAAATTTTAATTATTGTAATTAAAGGATGGACTTACAAGGAGAGATGATTGCACAGGGAGGAATTTGAAGGTTGTAAACAAGCTCTTGAACTTGTTTACTTGTGACTAAAGGAACCAAAATACCACGATACAGGTGTAACCTTGCTGGAATGGATCCACCTTTGAAGTTTGACATTTGACTACTAATGAAACAGAAATCCATTCAGGTGTTGATTGACACTCAGGCAAATCCCTCTGCTGTGAGTCCTTGTAAATACATGGCATATTTTCTCACTACAAGTTCAAGGAAAACTGTACACACTCAATGAGACCACAACTAACTTTTTTTAATTAAGAAGCGTAGATTTCCGATCAAAATTAATTCCCAGATTCTTTAAACAACCCACAAAGCACTCCGCCAAGCTGTTATAACCGATCACATATGTATCATTTAATGGCAGCCTGTAAACCACAGAGCAGGAGCTGAAACCTTTCAACAAGCCCACGTCTGGACATCCATTCTTCTCATGCTTGGGATAGCTCGGTAATTCACGGCATTAATGGACAGAACGTAACAGGGGGGACCGGGGGGTCCAGAGGGCAGGAATTTGCTGGTGTTTAAGTCTCATGACCTGAGATACTCTTGCAATAATAACAGACCGAAAGGCTTAGCGCCAGCAGGAATGTAGGACAACTAAAGTGTGAAGAGAAGGGGAAAGTGTGGGCAGGTCTGCTCCAGTATGAGAGGAATATCTGTACGTATGTAGGTATAGTAGCTTATCCTCTAAGTAGAACATCCTCATCATCAAAATCGGAGCTGTGTGCTTATACACAGGTGACTACCTCATGAAGCTGGTTGAGATAATGCCAATATTGCACATCTGTCATCACGGTAAATGGTGGCTACTTTGAGCAATCTATTACTGAAACAATTTGTTAACGACATAATTCCATATGTGTTGTATAAAAGTTCTGATGTGACCAAACTTTTGACTGGTACTGTATATATGTAGATGAAGTCCTGAAATGTAGAATTACAGGATTACAGTAAAGGACTGGACAAAGATTCAAAATTATTATCTCAAGAAATGATCTGGCTAAATTCAGTTTAACTAGTTAAGACCACAAAAGCATCCTGAGGGGATTTGTGTTACTAAGTGTTCGGCAGATGTGTAGTTGGGTACGTCGGGAGAGGCGAGGTTTACAGTACATGCTCATTATAACCTTCCACACATACACACACACACACTGATAAACACACACATAGGCGGTCTGTTTTCCTCCTCGAGTTTCTGGTACTGAGAGATTAACTTCTGCTACAGTTCAAAGAGTCGGATGTTTGTTATTCTACACTGGGTCACCAGCAGTGTGAAAAAATGTCCCAGTAACTGAAACATGACAGAGTCTTTAACCATCAGGGCTGGCGGTCGCTCCAGTGGGCAATTAACAATAGAGATTTTTTAATGTTTGTGATTTTTAGCTGCACGGTTTCCCTTCATCCACCACCTTCATTTCCTGCGGAAATAATGCAGCTAAAAATAGGACCCTTTTCATGTTTCATTTTATGTACAGTTTGCCTATTCCCTAGTATCAATATTGTTAAAATGATGTCTATATGTTTTCTGTTTCATTTTTATATAAGTGTCTGTTTGACAATAAATCATAAAAGTTTTTTTTTAATGTTTTTGTTTTTTTTCTCAAATGTTTCAATTCATTTGACAGCAGCCCAAATAGCTTAATCCCAAGCTAAGCACTGAAGAATCGATGCTCTGTTCATTCGCCGTCTCTGCTGCCTCACCTGACTGACAGGTTTACATTACTGTAATGCAGTTGTATTTCCCAAAATCAGCAAACAGCCTTATCTTTATCCATGATTTTTACATTTATTGTAACGTATCCAAAATGCTTCTCAGAGAGACTGTCCTGTAAAAAAGCATAAGCCCATAGGTCGTCTGTGCAAGCGGCTTATTATGACCCATAGTTACATTTCATAGTTAGTATTGTTGTCATTATTATGACAGGAGCAAAAGCAGAAGTGAGGAGAGGTAGACTGTAAAGCGGTAAAGTCTGCATTGGGTGATAGTTGTCATTTTTCATTGTTTCATTGTTCATGATTATTTACTCAGAGCTGCGCTGTAGTTTCTTTACATTGTATATGAACAACAATAGCTGCGTTTACAACAAGGCATGTCAGACATATAGTGTTACAGTGTAAAATGTTTCATGCATGTTGCACCTGTACACTACTATACAAAATTGTAACAGATTATGTAGCATAAGACTTTTTTCTGGTTCTGGATCAAATTTGGCCCTGCAAGGCTGAACCTCTGTCTGTATGTGGATGCTGCACTAACAGCCAGAGTTTGCCTTTGTTTTTAAGTGTTTAAATTAGTTTATTTGAAAAGGTTTGCATCAAATGTATTATCTCTCAGCAGTATGTGCAGTGTTAGCACAGTGCCAACCATCACTCGACTGAACAGATCGTATCAGTGCCAAGTTTGCATGACTGTAGTGTCTCATCAGGTCATTTGACCAAGAGGACAATCCAACAGAAACTTGGCATTTTGTAAAGGATAAGGGTTTAAAAGGAACAGCCAGGTGCTTTCACCACCTCAGTCTGACTTTCTCTCAGCTGACCTTTCCACCCGGTGGGACAGGACCTTGGCATGCTGCAGAGAACGTGATCAGTAAGTGTTTTCTTCTTCTTCACATGGCCCGTGTGTTGATGTGCTGAGTGTTATTCCAGCAGCACGGAGAGCCACAGGCGGGTTTCTCACATCTGCTCAGCATGTTGCTGTGTGTTCAGTTCCAGTAGGAGGCTGAGCCGTCCTCTGACCAGTAGCTGGAGGTGACGGTGCACAGAAATGGACCAGTACAATGTGCTGGCAACCTGGTCGGCTGGAGAGGACACAGTGTCAGCCCACACATGTTTATATGCTTCTTCTATTTTTCATCCACACGCTCAAACGGCTTGAAACGCCATCCAGAAGAAGTAAAGCTACAGTCTGTTCCTGATATTTCCATGTGGCTCATTGACAGAGCTGTTTAGTTCTGCATGGGAAGTTGTAGCGTGCTCAGACAGTTGTATTCAATGATTGTGCCCCCTCTCCCCTCAGCTGTTTATTCCCTTTATTTCTGCCTTTTGGTACAAATTGTAGTCAGATATTTTTTGTTTAAGTGGTCCGTGGTTCATGCTTTCTCCAGGTGTGTCCAATTAGTCCTCATTGCGAATTGCAGGGTGAGTGAGAGAGCAGTGGAAATCTTGTTATAGTCCAGCTGTGGCCTGGTGGTACAGTGCTGAAAGAGCAGCAACAAGGAGGAGGCAGGACTGAGGAATGTCTGTAGGTCGTCATCCGTCAGGTTAATTTCGAGCCTCTAATGACGGACAGACAATATGCAGAAAGTTAAATTCAGGGACAGAATTTTGTCAGAATGTGTTATTGACCGATTTTGAAGAATTTAAAGTGACAGTTCTCCTACAAAGAGTAAAAAAAAACTTTCTTACCTGGAATGCTTTCTTTTCATTATGGTTGTTTTGGTGATATTTATAGATGAAACAATTAATCAGCTTAACCAGGAGCAAAATATATACACAGAGCAAATGCGCAGCAATGACGGAATAATACTTGAAATAGAAATAAACAATTTTAACTGATGACTCCACAGTTGATAGAGGCTTTTAAATCGACATAAAAAAAAATTAACTTTTATTGCATTTAAAGCACAAACATTGGTAAATCAATCTGTGTTCGTCTATAAATGAATATCAGTGATTCTTACAATAGTATCTGTTGTCAACAGCTGGTTAATACTGTAAGAAATGTTGTTGTCATATGTAACTGATTGTCTCAACTGTTTCAGAGCAATGAGACCAAGCCACCAGTTAGCTCTCGTCATTGCGCTTGTGAAGTTAAAATTGGGGCCATAGTGTTGAAAAGTTGTTATAGCTAGCATGTTAGCAAGCACTTCCCTACCTGACACATCCAGCATTTGTTGGGAGTCACGTTTCTGGCTGACTGATGAACATTGAATCCAGTATTCACTTTCCTTTGCTAACCTTGTCTGATGTTTGGGTCTGGACAGGTAGCATACAGTCTACAGTTTATTGTAGCATTATTGCTAAAAAGCTGAAACAGGGCTGTAAAACCAAAACCATTAGCTAAAATAAGGCTAAAATGCTAAATATATGAAGTTGCAAAAACCAGTGATAACTCTACTTTTGGTTTGTAACTGTTTTTTTTGGTTTTTTTGAGGTTGGTTACCAGACTATCAGACTATTGAGTGTAACAACGATGACTGACTTTTACTGATCGACTTGTGTATCTCTTTCAACCTGGGGGAATGAGAAATAAAGCTTCAGTTGATTTTACAAAGAGAAGACATTTATCTTGATTTGGAAGCATGCAGTTTCATTTTATAGCTTAAGTAAAGTTAGTTACACAAGAAAATTGTATAACATCACATCTTGAAGGTATAAAAAGCTTTTGAGGATATTCCCCAGACCCCCGAACAGCAGTAAACGAAGCTGATTAGGAAGGCTGGAACAGAATATGAAATACATGCGTGTTTTTCTTGTGTTGCAAAGTGATTTTACATCAGGTTGAGACGTTGACAGACTGGTTGCTGACTCGCAAGGCAGTATATCAGCCTTCCTTGGCTCTCATTTGGTCAGTGTTTTTAATACCCAGGTAGTTTGAGACTCAACTCAGCCAAAGAGATAAGTACCTGAACATGCAAATGGTCGCTCCCTCAGAGACCCGGTGGAGCTGTCAGGCATTGCACATATCACCAGTGGGGAGGTGTTAAGAAAGTAGCCAAATGGAAACTTTCTCCTCCTGGCTTGCAGTGTTTTCTGAGGGAAACACGCACACACACACTTAGACCACATGGGGAGGAGTATAGTGTTTCATGGAGGTGAGACCTCTGATGGTACCAGGCTCTGCTTAAAACGTCCATTCAAACATGAATCTTCTTTATTGTTTTTACATACCACTCTTCACAGAACATCAACCAGCTGTATGTGACTGTCACAGAGAACGTAAGCAATGCATAGTTCTCTCTTTTCACGTGCAACACAGATAAATGCACTTTTTGTTATAATGATACAATAAGGACTGTCTTGGAATAAAGAAAGGAAAATGATTTGTTAATGAATCAATTTGTCGATCAACATAAAATTTAACAACAAAAAGTTTGAAAATTAATTTAATGTTTATTTCATTTTCCAAGAGGAAAAAAACAATCTCTCTCATTCCAGCTTCTCTGATGTGAGGATTTGCTGCTTGTTTATGATTTCTATTAATATAAACAGAATATCTTTGGGTTTTGGGCCACTGGTTGTACATTATAGACATCTGAAGTTGTCATCTTGAGCTCTGGGAGATTGTGATGGGTATTTTGTAACTTCTAAATGATTAATTTATCAAAAATATAATACAATTAAATATTTGCAGAATTACAACAGACTATCCTGATAATATAAAATTAAAGAAACAATAATATTATGGTTCATTTTCTTTATACATTTTAACATAATTTTCTCAGTGTGAAATGCACTGCAGTTTATTTTACCTTTGCATTTGCACACTCAAGCACAAGTAATTAATATAAAGCTGCAAATAAGGGGAAAAATTAACACTTTACAAAGAATCAGGAATAGGGGAAATATTCTAACTACTTGAAAACCCCAAAATGCAATTTTTCTTCGATGTCAGCAGGGTAAGTGTGAGAATGTGATCTTGTTAGAGGATAGCATAGATGTGAAATCTGATTACCTGCACCATACTGCACGGCCGTCTTGCACAGGAAAGCTGTTGCATGTATCCGTATTTGGGCGCACTGTCTGCAATATTCTCTGTGGTTTGTTTTATTCTGACCCTTAATTCACTATTTGTATTTGTAATTTTCCGTTAACAGACAAGACTCTTCCCGCCCTTTTGCGACTTCATACTGTCGGTGTTTGTAACCATGGTTGCATGCATGCATGCAAACATACATCAGGATGCCATGAGCATCCAAAGCCACATTTAAAGAGGAAAATCCTGACTGGCAAAGCAACAATAACCATCAGTGTCACACAACCCAACACCCTCTTCCTGTCCTAATTTTAAAATGAAAGACTGTTTAGTGCAGTCAGTGGTGCAAATCACTCGACGCTAGTAATGTTTATCCATCCGTACATACAGTCAGCTGTATATAATTGTGGAATATTGACTTCATCTTTGAGCGCCGGGAATGGGACAACTAACCTCCTGTGTGGGGCCACTCTTGCATGTCTCCTTTTGGCCTGTAGGTTAGGGTGTTGGGATCCTGGGGTTACCAAAAAAAAGGCGATTGACAGGGAGCCATGAGGGAAGGGGTTAAGATGCAAATTGCTCTGCTCTTGTCAATCATTGTGGAGCCTGAGGCAGCTGGGTCACCTTAAGGGAAAACAAGTTGCTTTCCAAACAACCTCTGTGTGTGGGTAGATGTGTACAGTTGAAATCTTGAAGAGATTGATCAGATTTAAACTGAAATGATTTCTGACTTTAAGGAGCCTGCATCTAAACTGGAGACTATCACTGCTGTCAAGTCTCAGTCTAGTTGTTGGAGTGAGGCCTTCAGTGTGTCAAGTGACAGGTCGATGTTGAGGTTGAGACATTCATGCAATTAGCCAAAAGACCAAATTTATAATAAAATAATTTCCCTATATGGGGAAGATATTTTTAACAGATATTAGTTAAATCCAGCCGCCTTATCATATACCTTGACACTTGTCCTGTATATCAGACTGAAAGAAGTAAACCAGACTTTAAACTGTATGAGTCCAAGTCGGGGCACATTACATTTTGTTTGATGTGTTGTTCTACTTTAAATTCTAACAAGGCTCATCATTTGCAGGATTATTGCTGTTGTGACTCCCAAACTGGTGAGTTGAAAATGTGTGGGTCTGTGACAGATTGGAAAAAATGCTCCAGGCTCTTGGATTAATAAAAACCTTTCAAAGTATTTTCACTCAACTCACAAATGTATTGTGAAAAGCTGGAATGTAGGAAGTACACAAAAAAAGCAAGTCATGTTTTTCAGAAAACCAAGTATCTCTCCAGAAGAAAAACAGCAGTTTATTGCTAAAAAAGCAAATTGGTGACAAGAAGCAGGAGTGATCAGATGATCAGACAGGTGGTAAACAAGCCAACAGTTGTGTGTAGCTACCACTCTGTTTCCAGTAATAATCCCTGATCGCACAAGAAGACAGTGAGTGTGCATAACTACAGTAAGTACAGGACTGACACTTTGAGTAATAATCATCTTCACTTTCTGTTGTAAATACATTTGGCTTGGACCTGGGGATTTGTTTACAACCTGTATGAATGTCTGAGTGCATGTGTTTGTTACTCTGTTGGACTATTTTTTGTGATTTTGCAATCTAAGATCTCACTAAAAACACTGGTGAGTACAGTGTTATTGAATGTATGAAAATAAAATCCGTTTAGGCTGTTGTTTCTTAAAATGGAGTGCATATATGTCCTGCTAAACATACCATAGCCGCTCACCCAGCTCAACTTCTGGCTCTGTCCAC
The DNA here is from genome assembly GCF_002814215.2 of Seriola lalandi dorsalis. NCBI lineage: Eukaryota > Metazoa > Chordata > Actinopteri > Carangiformes > Carangidae > Seriola > Seriola lalandi. The sequence goes on along the minus strand of NW_019525097.1, from coordinate 3,182,021 downwards.
GCTGCAGGGTCAACCTGCAATCCAAATAGACCTGCCCTCTCTCCTGTCTGAGAGGTTCAGCACATAGATGCATCTATTTCCTGTCAGTTTCATGCTCCGAACGACCTAAGTACAGAACATTTCCAAACACCTCAAGCCAAGACATACATTCAACAAATTCAATCTATTAATCTCTTGCTGGAAAATATAAATATAAAGAGAGCTTCAGTGCGACCATATGTTCCATCCATGCTAAGAAATGTGGTTTGCAGCCTTCAGTGTGAGAGCACTTTATCATCATTTGGTCCGTGCACATGCCATGAAGGTATACAACTGTATTTTTACCGGCCAGGCTGGAGTTTCACATCCTGCATTCAAACAGTTATTGTGACTAATGTAGGCGTTTGATAATGTTACACAACGCAGCAGCTCTCAAGCTCAAAATGAATTGTGTTATCACAGAATAATGAGTAGCAGATAAAGTAGAACAGTTAAAGTACCAGCAGGGAACATGTTAATGTAAAACAGGTTCGAATGGCAGTCCAGGGTCAAAGGTGAAGTATGAAGGGGGCAGCTTAGATTCAGGGTTTTTATGTGAGAGCCAGCATGCCTGTGATGGTCTAAGGGAGGTTTGGCTCTGAGTTATCACTTGTCAGGAGGTGCTCTCGTGTCATGTTTTTATGTTTTTGTTCTGCGGTGTAATTGAATTACAGAAAACTTTGGCCTTTGTACTGGTTGTAAATTATAATGGAAGACATCCGCATCCTACAGCGCATTGCACGCGTGCCTTAATAACGGCTTCTCATTCTTCCAAATTCTGAAAAGTATGGATGCAGACATCAGAGAAGTCACACCTTTACAAAGGGAAATTGTTATGTGAAAGTGCTGCTTTGATTATAAGTCAGGATACAATACCACAATCAGGAAAACAAAAATCTAACAGCCTTTTAAGTCTTAGGGTTTTGTAGTTGACATGTCAAATAAGCATGGCTTCCCACGCAATGAAGAGAAAACAGTTACACACTTCAATGCTTTTCAAACCTCTCCACACACATGGTAGACCCAACAAGAGGTGCTTCCACTTATTGTGCCTGATTAGAATTCTTCTCAGGACTGCGCGGGTGTTTACAGACATCTCTTCTCTCCTGTTTGTTTTGTTGCACCTGTTAGGGCGGGACAACTTACACCTTTATCACTGGGTTTTAAAAGGGCATTGTTTCACTGCATTTCAACTCACTCCAAATCGTTGGCAATTTGGCAACATGTAAACAAAACCTCATGTGAAAGCCCGGAGAATGGCAGAGAGTTGCTACAAGTAAACAGGTTTCACATGGTTGGGCAACACTGAATTATACTGCCAACACATGCAAGATTTCAAAAGAAGAGAGAGTTGAAGCAGTCGGTTGATTAATCAATTAGTCAACAGGAAAATAATCAGCAACTATTAAGATAGTCAGTTAATAATTTCAGTCATTTATCAAGCAAAAATACCAAACATTCCTCCGTCCCACCCTCTTAATTGTGAGGACTTACTGCTTTCCATTGCCTCATGTGATGATGAACTGAATTACCTTGGATTTTAGATGGTTAAACAAAACAGACAATGTGATGACACCATCCTGGGCTTTTCCATATTTTTTTCTGACCTCTATATGACCTTTATGTTTAATAACTTTCAGCCTTAAAAGGAATATATTTAAACCTGCATTAACTGGCCATTTGGGGGCAGCACAGCAAGATGTTTGTCCATCTTTCTGGGGGGTTCTTAAGCCACGCTACCTGCTGCTGTCTGATAATCTGATAGAGATTCAACGTCATACCTGCCACCACATGTGCCACCTGCTCTTTATTTGAGCACATTTCCATGGCCTTATCTCTACTCAACATGTGGCACATACCAGATGGAGCACAGCCATTCTTATTAGTACATAAAGTTTGATACCGTTAAATTCCTTGCATAGCTCCCCTAAATGTGAGGCTGAACTCAAACTAAAGCCCACGTTGGTGTATTGGGCCTTTAAAGACACATTTTCAATATTGCATTCTTTTGAATTAATCAGCATATAGTGTAAGTACCTGTATCACACTGTAATGATTGTACAATTAATTGTGTCTGGAGCTAAAATACAGTCAAATGAATACACAAACACTTTACTTTGTCCTTGTTTTTCCCATCTAGACAGCTGCAAATGTTGACTACCCTCTGACTATCCATTTGCATCCATCAAAGAACACAGTATAACACAAGTATATTCAACCAATTAGGTTTCTTAGACCCTGGAAAAGACATGATCAAACCCCATAAAGAATCTTCAGGGCCTGCGAGAGAAGACATCAGACCACCTTTCTCCTGCCATGTCTTGTGAGGCAGAGAGCCTCCTCTTTCACTCTGTACACTTTGTGACTTTCTTTGCATAAGCCTTGTGGCTTTTTGGGGATAGAGACTTTGGCAACGCTGCGCCTGAGTGAAAATCTTTGTGAGACCATCCGAGGTGGACTGAGCGACTGGATCCCACAGTCCGCTGGCAGCAAACCCTTCTGTCTAGACACCCAGCCAGATGTCCGGCAGCCACAGACACACACTGCCATCTAGTGTTTGGAACAAACTCCTAATGGAAGATGGAGTTAATACCTTCAGCATCTGTTTGCTGTAAAGGGCCACCTACATGGAGATCTGTATGTCCTGACTCAATACAACAAAAGGGATCTGCCACTCATCCAAACTTACCCAGCGAATGAGAGGCTCAAATGAATCCGCACTTTGGCCTGAAATTGCAAACAAACTTGGCAGAGAACAGAACCAGACAGGGGGGATCACGAGTTGCTCTTAAGGGATGAAATAAACATACAGACCTGTGCTTGTTCGCTCTCCATGGATGTGTTGAAGCTGAGCAACTTGATGCATGTGTTTGGTTTCTTTATGAAAGATTGTGGTTGGTAGAACCCCTCAGTCCTCCAGTGTCTCCAGCGGTGACAAAACGTATAAATCTGTCAATTAACCAAACACTGTTTGTTTTAACAAATTCAGAAATGATTTTACAAATAAATCAAAGACAAACCCTAATTAGATGCAAATTTGAGGAAATCAAAGTGTGCCAACTTATTTTTCCCAAGCTATATCTCTTCTTCGTCATGAGGAAACAAAACTGTACACAGAGAAATGGAGCAACACGTAAAAAGAGAGTATTGCTGCATGAAATGTGCGAGATAAAATCTCAATCTAAGCAACTTCAATCGAGTGATTCCCTGAGGTCCCTGATTATTTGACAAAGTATGGAAACATTCCCACACTCCAGCCATACAGCTGATGCGTGTTAGACATCATTACTTCAGTAAAATTACATCAGCATGTCGGACTGCTGGTCTGCCGTGGACACTCTTTGCGCTGCCTCATGGGACGAGGTACAACGAAGATCAAAGGATCTGCAGAGGATGATGTATATGGACTTCTACAGAGGGTCGGCTGAGATGCTGCTTTATTGGTTATTAGATGATTCCCCAGGGAACATCACCCTAAGACTGGCGAGTCTGAACACGTGTGGTTTGAGAAATTCAGCCACTTCATTCATGTGTCCTTGAATCATATGAAAGGAATGCTGAAATCACTGCCATCTTTCCCTTCCTGAGATCTCTGCCATCCCTTTGATTTTGTTTGCTTTGCAGTTTGTGGACAAGGACCCTGAATCCTTCACTGTGGCAGAGAGCCGTCCTGAGAACAGAGATGCTGTGTGTGGAGCACCTCTCAAAACAGTCTTACATAATGTCAACACAATTACCGACATTAAGCTCTAGTGGCTACAAGTACATTTAAGGGCAACAGGCCAAATCTTTTTCACCCCTTGATCTGAGGGCTTTTGTGAAGGGGTGGGGGCAGGAAAAGACAAATTAGGGAGCAGAGTTGATTGGTTTCAGCAAGTTAAGTAGCGTGTCTTCTCCCTCTCCTGATAAAAGAAAGTACCAAATTAGTTTGTTTGTTTGCTGAAGGCCCCAAGGGAAGGAGCTCTGTGCTTCAACTTGTTAATGACTTCCACTGTTTCATACTTCGTAAAGAGCTTTATGTTGACTTTAGATCATAGATGTGGCTATATATGCAAGACTTAAAGCTGCCAGTAGGCATGTTCAGATCTGCTTGTTGGATGGTTGGATAACTTTGAAAATAGCCATTCAACATTAGCTATTATCAAATAGTATCATTTTTGCATATCACCAATATTTAATCAGAATTACTTTATTTGCAGAAATTGGGAATCAACATATGATGGATAAGAGCATCAGCAGACATGAAGAGAGCACTTACTATGCACTTCTTTACCTGATATCCTTGCACTTTGCTTTATTGAATAGATTTAATACTTAGTACTTCAAAGTCTCCTACTGCACTGAAGCTTTAATATTGTCCCTCATTTGCAGGTCCCTTTGAATAAAAGCATCTGAAATGTAAATGTTCTGATGCTAGTGATGATGTAAGTGAAATGTGCAGGCAGAAATGGACTACAACTTTTAAGGAGTACAAACCATCGGTTACACTGACCAATAACTGAAACTATAGGAAGACAAATGTGCAGTCTTTCTGTTGAGTTTTATTTAGTTTGTCACATAATTTAGCTCACTCAGCTAAATGACCTAAATAGCTAATTTTGCTAATTATTTTTAGCAAATTTCATTTAGCTCATTTCTAATCTGGTGGGTCCATAAGCATCATTAAAATTAAATATCTATCCAGTATCATTACTGCCAAAATTGTTTTAAATTTTCTTAATAACACAGTTCCAATCGTGTTTCACTGCAAACAAATTGTTTCAGGACATTACAAGTCATGCTGCTTCTTAGCAATAAGCACATCCTGCTAAGAGAGACTTAGCCTTTCATGAATATGAAGGGAATTTTTCCTCATAGAAATTCCAGCTTAAATTTTTAACACCCACAGACTCTAACAAGCACTCTGTTTTCATCTGGACGAAACCTTGTCATATAAATCCTTCCTTGCTAACGTAAATCTCCTAATACTCTTACGGACTTTGTGGGTGGTTGCTTTTGTCTGAAAAACCAGATTTAGCGCTCCATGTTTATCTCCAACTCACTTTTTTTTTCTTCTTTTTTTTTTAGGGAAGATGTTTACAAAAAGGCCCAAGGGCACTGAAATGAACACAATCTCTGCCTCTCAAATTCTTTAGCGAGTTGATGTACACAGTAGATAATCAGTTTCCACTCATCACACACTCTGCACAGTGTAGAACAGAATCTAAATGAACAGATTCTGTAGTTATCAGAAAAGAAATATGTCAGGGCTGCAGTAAATACTGTGTTTTGGTAAACTTTTATTTTGAAAACCTGGATTGATTCGTAAATACAGTTTCAAATGAACCATGAAATATGACTAATATCTTGGATGTGCATATTAAAATATACATATTTTAGACCCCTTATCATCTTGTGCACATACATAATATTTTTATTCTCTGAAATACAGAAGACATGCCTTTCTAACTTGCGGAGGGTTAAACTTAAATTGCATTACTCAGATTACGATAATCAAATCCGACTCAGCTTCAACCTAAAACATCTGTATGCTAATTTGCTTCAAAGTGAAACAGTGCACTCTCTAATGGCTAACATGTGCTCAAGAGATTGCCCTGGTGCTATATGTTACAGAACCATGAGTGTGAAGTACACAAGGGCTGCACACAATATCATGAACACCTGCGCAGACATAGTTTATGGTGTCGTCGGGTCCGTGTACATCTTGGTTGTTTCCTTTTTTTTTTAACATGAAAACAAAAATACAAATATAATCTGTTTATTCTATTTCTCAATGTCTGATTTTAGAAAAGAAAAAAGAAAAGGACTCAAATGTACACAAACACTGTTGCTCTGGCTCGCGCTGAATCTGCATCACCTCAAAAAACTTTGAATGAAATTGAAGTTTTCTCACTTTACTCTGCTCCATATTGATATTTTGGTGTTACATGTGCCTGTACGACTACATATACATACGTTATACTTACAACACTTTTACACACACAATCTTGTTCCCATATGTTAATGCATACACAGCCATGTACAAGAAATACACATACTGTATAGAAACATACACGGTCTGTATTATCCATTTGTTTGTTTAGTTGTTTGAACCTGATTTAAAAGCCTAAACACCCAGACCCCCTGTTGACATTATAGTCCCACTTCCTATGTGGTAGTGTTTCTTCTGTGTTGTCCCTGTTAAATAAAGAAATGCAGTTATTTAGTATCTTTGTTCAAGGCCTCCAAGGCTTTTAAAATGGGAATGTATTAGATACTGTTCAATCACTCTTACCTCTTTCAATTACCTGCCTCTACAGTTGTCCTGGGAAGTTATAGGCCTACTGTGGGAGCAAAGTTTAGCCACAGGCTTTCAGACACTAACAATAACAAGACAAGCACAAAACGTTTCAGTACAAAGAAGCCACATTAAATGTTCAGATTTACAGACTGATCTTGTTGTTGGGAGTATTTTGTAACGTGCCTGTAAAAGTAGCGTTGTTTTGATCCAAAGGACCACGGTCTGAAATGTGATTTAAATTCTTTAGACTACCACTGTGCAGCAAATGTACCAAAGATTTACCAAAATCCAATTACGCCTCCATCAAAAGACTGGAACATTTTGTTTGGATGTTGCTCATGTACACCAAGAGACTGATGATTTGAATTTCTCTTCCTTGGGTTTATTTTGATTTGTAACTCCAAAAATTGGTATGTTTGGGTTGGTACATGCAGCTGCATTCTGATTCTTGGACATGATACACAGAAACAGCCATCAGGCATTTTCATTTTTGTGGTTGTCTAAGGAAAGAGAAAGCCACAATTTTGAACCAAGGTACTGGCAGGTATGTGCCAAAGTAAATGAAACACCATTAAGTTTTTTAATCGGGTGTTGGACTGCTGTGAGGTCCGTCAACGTGCCTTGGCATGGATTCTACAAGATTCACAAACGCATTAACACCACTTTCTACAGAAACTGTCTTTCAGTATTTGTCTGTAATTGTAATTGTGGAACATGCTCTTTTCCATTGCCACTCCTCAATTGAGATGAGAAGTGATGACAATGCCAGATAGTGAGTGATTCACTTTTTTCATTCACGATGCTTCACCAAGAGGTGATGACGGCAATCACTCAGGATTGTTCTCTGTTTTTTTGGCTTTTACGTCTCCCACGAAGGGTTTCAGTGTACCTAAGACATGCCAGGAAATTTTCCTTGTTCGAAACAGAACATAGCAGCCACAACCACTCATTTAGCCTTGTGAAATGAAAGACATTGTGAAAGGGATCTTGAAAGAAAAAGAGAAGGATCAAGTGTGTACTCCAGACATCTGTGGCGATTGACAGCATTCATTCCATAAAGAACCTGATATAAGACAAGATGAGTTGTATCTGAAGCAAGGGACTATGGTTGAGCCTTATTTAGCTTCAACAAAGTATGTCCCCATCATCACCTTAAAAGAAATCTTTGGGAAATACACTTACGCTTTCTTTTTGACAGTTTGATGAGGAGATACATGCCACTCACATGTCTGAACAGTAGCTGGAGCCAGCAGCTGGTTAGCTTAGCTTAGCATAACCAGTGAACACAGGTGAAACAGCTAGCCTTGCTCTGATTTGTTGAAAAGTCTGCCTTATAGTGCCTCTAGGGTTTATTAATTTACATATTTTATCTTGTATAGACACATCGTAAAACAGAAAAATGTCATTTTTACACCTAGATTTTTGTACAGATTAAACAAAAAAGATCCAACATGTTGATTAGTGAGCTTGTAGCTAATTTTGTTACCTTTGGATAGAGCCAGGCTAGCTGTTTTCAATTAAGCTAAGCTAACTTGCTGCTCACTACATTTTGCTTCCGTATAACTCTTGGCAAGAAAGACAATATGCTTATATCCCTAATGTTTTTAACAGCTCTTACTAGTGATACTTTATTCCACCACTTTAATCTGCCATGTAAACAACACACATTTTATTGTGGCTTTTTAAAAAAATCTAATTTCATTTTACCTCGCATACACAATGCATCACTATCAAAATAGCACACAAATGCTGATTTGCTTGAGCAAAAGTCTTTCAGTAATCCATTTTGAGTGAGAGCATGGCTGAGCAGGTGGGTCTTGTCAGGAGTCAGCAAGCTGCAAATATCCCTGCGTAAATATTTCCAAAACAAAATACCATCAACAGCACACAGAATTTATTTTTGAGAGACAGCAGGGAAATGAGATGATCATAACAATGTCCAGACTCGGAGCTTTATTCATGAATGATTCAAGCAAAACAATATAAATTGAATTCACATTTAAAAGGTAAACACAGATTCTAGCAAAACAATATTATTTATTCAGTTATTTTTGTGATGTCCATGTGATATGAAACAAGGGCTCCTCTATTTATTGAGTTAGGGTTAGGCTAGTAGGAGTAGTGAAAACATCTGCAAAGAAAGAAAAGTTCAGTATCATCTATAGTGTCCTATTAAAGATATCAGGGTGGACCTAAGGGACAATATTCTTCCCTCTTGCATTTCCAGGTGTCTAATACTGCAACAAGTAAAATAAACTTAACTTAATAAGGAGTATTTCATCAGCAGAGTTTAGTTGTTGTCCTCCATGTATGATCAGTGTCTTTATTTTTATCTGTTGGAGGAATCTGTTGTGTAATTGTGTTTTTGTTTACTTTCTGAATGAACACAGCGCTGTGTTGTGACCAAGGGACCAGATCATTCAATTGCGAGACACAAAAAAAGTGGATGATCTGTATGGAAAAACCTGGTCAACAGCAGAAATTTAACCTCATGTGTTTCACAGTAAACAACTGTATGCAGGTATGTGGCTGCACAGGCTGGTAAGGACCATCTTTAAAATGTTCACATAGCCTTATACTTCAAAGCTCATGACATTTCCCTGATTTTAAAACAAAGTAGAGGAACAACCCCTGCCTAATACTATAGGCCTATATTTGTATATATGACACTTCATCACTTATTTATTTATTTGTCGATTTATTAAATGTATTAAGTAATTTATTTATTTGTTTATTAAATAATTATGAGCCAAATAGTCTCCAGTATGATCCCAGTGTTTCAGGTGTTTCATATAGTATCATGTTTTTTTCCTTTAAGGCTGGCAGCTTTCACAAACTAAGATACTAATGCTTATGCTTACCTGTGGAGGAGGCAAAGCACGGCATGCATTTCTGCTTTACTGCACGACACTGGGTGGCGCCATGGGGCACTAGGATTTAAATTTCGTGAAGTCCACCAGTCGTCGCTAAAACTCCAGCTTTAGTCTGCCAAAATCAATCCCACAATCCTCGCACACCGGCGGTGTATTCATTTGAATGGTAAGACTGTGAAACGCTAGCAAACCTGCACAGAGAGGAGTTGCGCTTGAGTTTAACCATTTTGTCACGTTTTGGATTTACGTACCTGCGGACACCTGAAGACACATGACAAAATGAACCGGTAGGTATAAAACTTTATTGTTTAAATGTTGGAAATTGTGTCTGAACCGCCGCTTGTGAAGCCATATGTTCCCAGACTTTCAAGGCTAACTAGCTAGCTAGCTTCCACTAGCGGCCCAGCTGGTTACTCTCTACGTCTCCGCGTATCCTTGATAGTTGAGCTAAAAGCTAACAGTTAGCTAACTGTAGGAATATGAGCCAAGAGACGTAACGAAATGCGGCGGTGTGCGCATTCAAACCTCGAGTGTCTCATTTGTGGTAGGAAAGAAAACACTAACCTAATTTTAATCCACATTTAGTGGCATTTCTGACTCTTGTTGCACCTCGGTTATTCAACATTGATGCTTATACCGCAGCAGCCAACGCCTTCGTAACTCAAATGTAGCGTTTTTGTTTTGTTTTTCTTAGTTGAATGTTTGTCTTTTACTCTTTGCTAACCACACGGCTGCACCGTAGATCACATGCTGCACATAGCTAGCATTTAAGTTATTAGGCCACGAATAGAGATTATGACTTGTTGCAACTCTTGAAAATGAGATTTGTTCCAACGATTGTCCCACAATTGTTTGTCCAACAGTGTCCCTTATTATGGCAGCTGGTGAGCATGTCTGGCAACGGGAAGTCTTTAAGGTCAACCGGAATAAACCCAATGGCTTTCTGTGATCCTGCCAGCATCTTTCTGCTGAAAAGAACATGAAGCAGGTACGGAGATATGAAAGCAACTACCATGACTTACTGTGTAAATAATTGTCCAGTTGTCTCTTAAATCCTGGTCACTGTGAAGTACCGTTGAGTGGAATTGTAGTAGTAGAGATTGTAGTAGTGGCCTCATCCCCTATCCTTTTGTTTTAGGTGGATATTATAAATAAGGAAGAATTAGATAAAGAAAGGTGAGTTTCTGATCTATATTTTGGGATTCATCTAATTATGATCACTCAGTCACTATCTGTGTCCCACAGATCATCCCTCTCAGTCACTGGACTATTAAGGCACTATTCCATAACCATTTTCACCTTGTTTGTGGCTTTTGCATTTTACTGTTTTCCAAAATAAGACGGCTTCGCATGTGGTCCATCTTGATTTCCCTCTTGGCAGATTTCAAGTGCATTACGGAGTGCGCAGTCCCGGCACAGCAAAGCGATTGTCATCTTGCAAGAGGAAGGGTTGTCCATTGGTGGAGGTGGGCTTGAAGCTGCACCGCAAAACATCAGATGTAGGCCGTGGCTGTGACCCCGGCATGGCCAATAAAGAAAATGAGCTGACATGCTCCGATGATGTGCGGGGCATTCACTACAATGACAACTGCGGGCTCCCTGTGAACTCTGCAGAGGCCTCCAAGATGGCAGGGGCCAGCTCTAAGTACAGTGACTTTACTGAGGTGAGATTCAGCGTTAAAACTACGGCTTGTGTTAGGAAATGTGGACCTTATTGCTGTTGTAGGAAAAACTGTTCTTTTTGTTCTTTGGCGTGATTGATAAAATGTGCAACACTGTTGCAGACTGAATTTCATTTGTTTGTCTTTTTGTACAGCTATCAAAGGACCATGAAGCTATGACACATGTCCTTTTTGGAAGGAATCTACGACTTAAAGTAGCACTAACACTATGGCGAAGAAATGCCAGTGAATTAGTGGCCTACCTATTAAGGTAAAACAGGGGCATTTAACACTTCATTTTTGTCATTTTTGTGTACTCTCAAATTTCATGAACACACTTTATATTTAATCATCTTTTTGTTTTCCCAGAATTCAAGACATGGGTGTGCTGCTTGACTGTTTACCTGTCTTAACAAACAAGTGAGTCTCATCTAAGTGTTTAATGTAATTTTTCCTTTTACATGTGTGTTTAACATGAACATGTAGCAACATAATCTAAATTATGTTTTTGTGACAAGCCTGTCTTGTAAATTTAGGCCATGTAAAATACACTTGACCCAAACAATGGGCAAATTGATCACTGAAGTAAGAAACTCATAGTTTACTGGAGAGGGAAGTCCCAGATATCTCTTCATAACCTATGTTCTTTGTTTTTTTTTGTATCCACCTTTTTAAGTATTTAGCTTATAGACAAAGATAAAATCAATTTCTCTTGAATGCAAACAAGTTAAAGAAAAACTAAACTATCTTTTAATTTAAAGAACAGAATAAACTATAATTCATGCACATGTATTTGTTAAGTTATACTTCACAGGTTAAATCCTTCCTTTTATTTGTGTGGATGTTTAATGTTGCTGCTCCGTTTTTAACCTTAATTTTTTGTATTTATTTTTTTTAATCCATTGACTGTCAGAGGCTGTAATTAAACTATTCAGGCAGTTTGAACATATTTTGCTGCCTTATTTTGTGTCTGCCTGTGTCACCAGTACTTATTTATTTTTTCTCCTTGTGTCTCGTCAGTCTTCAGACTGAAGCACCATGTTTGTCACTTGGCTGCTGTGTTGACCTCCTGCCCCAAGTGAAAGTGATTCTTGCCAGTAAATACGAAGAGTAAGTGGCACTGAGGAATGTCATGCATGTTTAATGGTCTCTGTCTCACTTTGGCGAAAAATCCTGAAGTGCTGAGATTAAAGAGACTAGATTTGATGTTTTAGCCTTGAAGATGATGCACCACTCATCTAAGCTTTTCACCCTTTCTGATGAATAACTAATGAATGGAACTAAGACCTTATGAAACATCTTGGACCAGTGGTGAAATGTCTTCAAGATTTAAACGGCAAAACCAGATGTATTTGCATTAGCACTTTTAAATATTATAATATTGAACACAGTAATTTAAGTAGCTGATCTGCTTTATATGCTTTGAACAGACACATCATGGTGGGTTTACACTGGGTTCAATCCGTCATCAAGAAATGGTGGCCAGAACTTTCAAAGAATGAGAAAAGACTGCGGGACAGTTGTTCAGAAGACAGGTGGGTACTGCATGTTTAAATACAACCTAATAGTCCTTCCATGGCACAACCAAGACTTAAAGGGTAGTTACAAAAATGTTTAAATTTGGCCTCATTTTCTTTTTGATTCAGGAGAAACTCCAAAATATAACACATTTAGGTCCAAGTCAGTTGGTTAGATGAAAAGATGGCTCAGGTTGAATATAAGCAGAACGTTCCTTTTTAAAGCCTCAGTGTGGTAATGTAACCAGTCATCCTACCACTGTCTATCTTTCTTAGGAATGAGAAATGGCATTGTCCTCCAGATGTGATATTATGTTTATTAAGAAGCATATTCAGTGTAATTGACTTTGTTACCAATTAGTTGTAGTCGCATTGCTGTATCTTTTCAAATACAGAAATTCAAAATGCTTCAGTTCACCAAATTTCTACCATATTTTAACATCATCCATGATTTATTTTTGCTTTTCCATCTAGTAATTATACCCATGTGCACTTGCTTATAAACAAAGGTGTTTTTCTTTTTGTCACTCTCGGCATTATGTTATCCTCTTTTGAATACTGGAAAAAAATAATTTACATACCTTGTATGTGAACTGCAATGTTGATTTCGTTAACATAATGGGTATAAAAATGACAACAAACACGGACTCACACAGTAGAAGCTATCCATTAGCACAATTATGTCAATGTTTTATTCTAGTTAGAGTCCAGGTTTGTAACTATAGGTTTACAAACATTAACCCGGTGCAATGGTAATATATGTATGTTAATTGCAGGAATATTGAAGTCATGAAGCAGCGGCTGAAGGACTTGTGGAAGGAAGGAGCCCGCTTATGTTTGGTTCCAGGATCTACAGGAGAACTGGCAAAGGTGAGATGGATTATTTCAGAACTCGTCAGGGATTTATTTACGATGCAGTGGTTGTTAACGATTACTCAAGAGTGGGGAAAAAAAGCTTTAAAATGGCTTTTAGCAGATCTTAAAATATTAAATTTTCAGCACCAAGCTTTGTCTGAGTTACTTATTTGAAGGTATTTTCAAAATAAAAATGCTTGCTATGCTTCTTCCTGATATGGACAAAATGTAATGAAAAATATTTGAACTGAGTCAGCACCACCATGAAAAGGTTTTTAAAATTAATATCATGGCACACAGATATTTATCACAAAACATTTTTACCAGACTGTTCAGGTGCTCCTGCTGTTTATATTCTGTCCTCTGTTGATTTTGGGTGGACACAGCCAACCACTCCCATCCTAAAAAAAACTCTGAGCCACCATGAGTAGAGTCTGTATTGCGGTTCATTTGTTTCCATCTTCACATCCTGTTTCATACTGAAATACATCATACCATTTAAAGAATATCGTGGTTTCACTGCCATTTAATGAGATCTTTAGAAGGAAATAAACTCTTAAGTTGATTCTAAGTTTTACTCAATATTTTGCAGAAAGCCAAATTAACATTTTTTTATATTTAAGGTTCAGTGTACAAACAACAGCCTAATCTTGAAAATGTGTTATGAGAGCCCTGTGATTTATTCATTGTGTCGATAATGTGTGAAAACAAAGATTATTTTAATGCATGCGGGATGTCACACTGACTGCAACGACAACTAATGTGTTATCTTCACTTCATGTTGCAGGCCATAGAGGCTTATCTATCACAGCTGCCCTGACAGTTGTCAATGTAGCACTCTGAGGATGTGACCACTACTGCCGGATCATGGCTGTGTTTCAACCTGATAATGATGCCAGAGAAATGGACTGGTTCATTCTGCCACTTAAACTCAAACCTCTTACTGGGACTGAACTTGGTAATTCAGACCACTCCCTCAGTGAGAGCTGGAGACTCTTAAGGAGGGCTCCGAGAGCCTTTCTGCAAAAAAAAAAACAAAAAACAAAAAAAACAGCAAATGACTGCTTCACATTGAAGTGGACCGTCTTGTGAGGGGACATATTTAGTGGACCTCCATGAGACTGGGTGTAACGTCGCTCTATGAAGTGCCAAGCTCTTTGTCTCTCACTACATCACTCTTTGCCATGGAATGCAAATGCACTTGTGGATGTAATGAATGCTCCGCTGTTTTGATGTTTTGCGCCTGGGTTCTCTGGAATCAGGAACTTGAATCTGCGACAGTCTTAAGTTATTAGAGCTTGTTTTCAGTTTGCCTCTTCATATGACATTTGACTGTATGATGTAAAGTGTAAAAACAAGTGATTCTTTTAATCTTCTTTTAAATAAATTTGATAAAAATCTAAACTTGATTCTTTTATATTCTTTTTTTTTTTTTGTGATCTGAATACAGATAATGTGAAATAAGTATGACCTATTTATTGAGCTAGTTGTTTTGCAGGTTAAAACTAATCCTGTCAAGGGAGGCTCAAATATTTAGATATTGGGACAATTATTGCTTTAAATTATGGTAGCCTATAAAAACAGTATAATAAATGCATTAAAGTAAACATACAGTGGCAAGAAAAAGTATGAACCCTTGGGAATGACCTGATTTTCTGCATTAACTGGTCATGAAATGTGATCTGATCTTCATCACAAGTAGTCATAAGTATATACAATCACAATGTGCTTGAGCTAATATCACACAAATGATTACAGTCTTTTGTGTCTTAAGTGAGTACACCCATTCACAGTGCTGGCCAAAAAAAGTAAATGAACACTTAATAACTGGTTGAACCTGCTTTGGCAGCGGTAACATCAAACAAGCGCCTCTGACAGCTGCTGATCATACCTGTACAACGTTCAGGAGGAATTGTGGACCACTGCTATAGAACTGCTTCAGCTCAGTCATATTCTTAGGATGTCTGGTGTAAATGGCTCCCTTCAGATCATTCCACAGTATCTCTACTGGTATAAGGTTTTAACTCTGGTTGGGCCCCTCCAAAAGTGGATTTTATTTGTCTGAGGTCAGTCTGTAGCAGATTTACTTTGATGTTTTGGGTCATTGTCCTACTGCATCTCTCATCTACTGAGATTCAGTTGGTGGAGTTTATCAAATATGTTAAGTTTTGAAGGAAAAGAGTAAGTGATTATTATATTATTTTTTTATATTATTTTTTAGAAAAGTGGATTTGTGTTTTTTTCTCATCTAAATGTCAACATTTGTGTTGAATTTATGTTGTTTACATCAAAATGAAGTATGTAAAGTTAAGTATAACAATGTACAACTGACATCAACGTTAGTCAAGTGTCATTGCCTGTTTGTACAATAAAGTTTCTTCTCCAGTGACGTCATTTTTCGCAGAGACAGCTGATGCGCCGAGTCCTCCGCTCCTTCGCTAAACTGCTCTTGAATACATGTTGACGCACATATAGTTAGACTTCATTTTAATTCAGTAAAGATTGTTAATATGTTGTGCAGGGAAAGGATACCGCTGTTGTGGGTTTTCGTGCAGGCTGCGGTCGTCGTGGCGTGGTGTTTCGCTGACATGGAAACGGGGCCTGGCGCAGGTGTACCGACACAGCCGAACGGGGATCGCTTCAAAATCGAGGGAAGAGCGATAGTTCCGGGGGTAAAAACACAAGACTGGGTCTCCACGGCCAGAATCCTGGTGGAAGGTGAAGAATACGTGGGTTTTTTGAGGTAAGAAACGGCTCACGGTTACACCTGCTAACTAGCTAGCATGTTAGCGAGGCTAGGTAGCATTAGCATAGCCGGCTAGCCTAAACGGTTGGTTGAATTGCTGCTGCTGTTGGCAGATGGCAGGTCCTGCCTGTCCGAACTAATTTACAGCTTAATAATAGTGGATGTAAGTCGTGCCAACTAGGACAACAACATAGCTGTGTCTTCATCACCGACCTGTCACTGAATTTAGCTATTCATTGCACAACAAACTCAGGCCTACTAGTCTCGTAGTAGTTGTAACCAAAACAAACCTTTTTCACAAGGGACGTGTCTGTTGTTACTGTTAAACAGCCTCTGATGTAGCGGTATGGTGGTACAGTAAAATCTAACACTTCCTACAAAATAGCTACACTGCCTTAATGATATTTGGTGCTCCTCTTCAAATTAAGATTAACTTTATTATCAATTGATTGGTTAGAGGTGGCATATATAATATTCAAAAGCCAAGAAAGAGGGGAAAAGAATCTGTCAGTTTATTTAGCACACCTAGCTGAAAGCAATGTGGGCTAATACAAAATATATGTTATTAATCCTCCCTTCCTGAAGCTTATAATGTTCATGTTTTGTTGAAACTGTGTCATAGAGATGTTGAGTCACCTGTATGTTCACATTGGAGGATCTAGTTAGTGTTGCTATATATATTAGCTATATGTTCCTAATGGATTGACAAGTGATAGTATAATCCCTCTTTTTCAGTATCCCCTCCAGCCCACACACAACATACATATAACTCATACACACTCAAGTTGCTGAGTAGTGAGTGACCATATTATAAAAATAATTTGTGAGGTATTATTATAACTAAGGCATTGAATGTAACAATATCGCTTAATATAATTACAGTCCTTTGGTAAGCTTGATTTCATGTAAATTTTAGAATTGGCACTTCAGCAATTTGGCTTACACTTACATAAAGTTGGAGGATGTGAGAGACACAGTAAAAAATGAAATATTAAAATCATAGCAGCAGAGGCAAAGATAACTTATTCATCCCCCCAGGCCTTGCTTCTGCCCACATAGTTAAGGTTGTACAGGCCTTAGATATTGCAACACAGGATTTCTGTTAAAATGTCTCCAAATCAAGATACAGTAACCTGTTAACACCTCAAAGGTTCTTTCCCAGCTCCCTCTTTACAGATGAATTAGTGCACCTTACAACGAGTAAACTCATCCACATATGGTAAATTGGTGCAGTGCCCATTGGTGCATTGTGGTAGAATTATTTAATGATTTTAAACATAGTGCGTAATGCACACTTTATTATTCCTTTGGCAACAGTAATATCTATCTATTTATAATGTAACCATGGATGCCTGAGAAAACAATAAGGCCTTGCTTTCTTTGCAGTTACAATTGGTTTGGTTGTTTGACAGTGATTCTTAGATAATGGCAAGTGTTTGTTTAAGGTTGGTTTTCTTTTACGAGAAATTGCTTTAACAGTCTACCCATATAAAATCAATATGTGCAGCTGGAGAATGAAATAGTTTAAATGATCTTGGTACTTTGTCTTCTTACAGAACTGATGGAAGTTTTGCTGTGAATGATGTCCCTTCAGGATCTTACGTTGTAGAAGTTGTCACGCCAACCTTTAGATTCGAACCAGTGCGTGTTGATATCACATCCAAGGGCAAAATGAGGTAAGACCTTATTGTTGAGAGAGAGGCCAAAAAGGCACATAGAAATATTTCATGTTGAGTCAGCCTTGTATATTCTTCAGTGCACTCTGAAAAAGCAACTCTGTTCCACTAAAGTAACCATGTGTCATTTCACAGGGCACGTCTTGTGAACTACATTAAGACTTCAGAAGTAATTCGCCAGCCATATCCTCTCCAAATCAGGGCAAGCGGCGCTCACAGCTACTTCATGAAGAGGGAAACCTGGGGCTGGACAGACTTCCTTATGAACCCAATGGTAAAAACACTGATGAACATGCTGGATATGTATGATCTATTGTGTTGATATACCTCAGCAGTGGTAGGAGATGTGTATGTGTGTTAAAAAAGTGCAACAGCTCAGATTTAGGTAAGTAGAAGTGCACAGTCCTTGGACCAGGAAATGTGGGCATTAGTTAAACATTAATAATGATTCCTGTGGTCTACAAATTATGAACTTAATGGTGCACAACCTCAACTTGAGATGTTTCTGAATATCCAAGCACCCTGATCTGGAATGTAACACTTGTAAAGAAGAGTAGATCAAAACCATTCTATTTACCAAAAGGAAATCCAGAAAATAAGACTGTATTATTCTTATTATTATTGTTCATATCTGTTCTAATCAATCAACTGTTTAGTTTGTGTGTGAGAATAATTTCCGCCATTTCATATAGACGCTTGCTTAAAGATGAACTACTTCTGAATCTCATGTTTAAATGCAATGTACCTGTTTCTCCTGCAGGTTATGATGATGGTTCTGCCACTGCTGATTATTGTCTTGCTGCCCAAAGTGGTCAACACCAATGACCCAGAGATGAGAAAGGTAAAGACTCCTTAATAGACCAAAGTGTTATATCAGATGCATTGTACGTACATTGAGTTCATCATGCTGTGTCTTTTAATTGTATTGGATGCATTCTGATCAGTTTAATAAGGATTTATTGAATGGCACTAAATAGCACAATTCCTTTGTTTGTGATGTCAGCAATCAAAGGAAAATTTGTATTAACTTCATGACACCCTGTCCTGGTCTAGTATGAACAAATTATAACTGTGAGAAATGTCAGTGCAATCAATCAATTTCACTGCTGTCTTTACAGGAAATGGAGCAGTCCATGAACATGCTGAACCCCAACCCTGAGCTTCCAGACGTCTCTGAGCTCATGACCAAGCTCTTCTCTGGCTCCAAGGGCTCCAGCAAGGCAGGCAGCAGCAGCAAGGGCACCAGGCCAGCTGCCAAGAGGAGGTAGTACTGTTCTGTACGCGTTTCTTCAGTCTGCCTAAAGAAGCACGAGTTATGCCATGGAAGCAAGATTTTTAAGTGTCATTTTCCCCTCCGGGTCTATTGTACAGTTTTCTTTATTAATAGATGTTTTGAGCACATCTTGATTTCTATTAAGCTATTGGAAACTGAGCAAAACTAAGATTTTTTTTTTTTTTCATACTGCACTGATAGAAATTTCTTAATCTCTGTAAAAGCTGTAATTCTTCATTTGCTCTCTACTTTCTACAAGTGGCTCTACTACTCATCATCAGTCTTTTCTGTGCTAACCCTCTGGTGTGCATTTTTTTCCACTGCTGCTAATTCCACTACCTGAAAGAGAACATATATACATACTCAGAGATTTTCTTGTTTTTTCGATTTCAGTAATACGACTGTGAATGAAGATTAATTGAATTTTAAGAATTCTTATTTAAAAGCCTAGATAATTAAATTGCAATGGTTATATAACAACTTTGTTTTTATTTCAGACCATTTTATTATGTTGAAATTGAGCACATGGCCTTCTCATTTTTACCATACGGCCAGGATTCACATAGTGTACATACGTGCCTAAGGTGTATAAATTAAAATGATAACTACTGGACGGTCAAAGAGTGATAGAGCTGTGTGGTTGCTTTCAAGATCTCTAGAGTGTAACTGGCTTTACTTTGAATAAAGCGACAGTAAAGTCCATATTAAAGTCACAATAAAATGTGTCTGTGATAAATGTCCTCAGTTAACCAGAACTCGGTATCAGTTGCTGACAGGAAATAATGAATGACTGTTTATCATAACTCAAGGTTCACTTACTAGCTTTTTTCAGGCTTTCAGCCATATCACATTTTCTTCATCAGCTGTGGGGTGTTTGCTCAGTTGTCATGGAGATGGATCTGCTGACTTGTGAGCTCAGTAGCTTTTATGTTTTTCACTTAAGAGTTAACTGTAAACCATCAGGGACGTCCTGAAGGTGCTAAACAGATAAAATCATAACATCTGCCGAGCTGGCACCTCAAGAGATGATCTCCATGACAACTCAACAAATCGTACCTGCAGATAAAGATGTGTAATGTGGTTGAAAGTATAGCTCGACCGATACAGGATTTTTTATGTAGATATCGATATTTGGGAGTGTAAAAAAAATCTACTAACAATATATTGACTGGTAGTTTTTTTTTTGTAAATAAACACATAAACAATCTTGTTTCGGATCACTTTAGATTTTTTTTTTTTTTGTGACTAAGGTACATACCATGTGTTACATTTTAAAATTGAAACATCAACTTAACCAAGCTCTCTGGTGGACGAACTGTGTAAATGAGACACAGTTTCTAAATCAAATTTCTTGTTGCTCAACCAATACACATATGTATTTGCAATAAGCTAATATCAGCCAATATATCAACCTGGCTGATTCATCAGTCTATCTTATAGAAAGTTCTGGGAAAAGCTACTAGTCGATGGGCTTTGAGTTGTGATTGTTTTGTCAAACTACTACTTCCAAGATCAAGAATCAGGGCTGGGATGCCCAGAGGGTCTCTAGATAAATCTGAGGAGTTACAAGATGATTATAGGGAAAGGAAAATCAAAAAAATTTCTGTTTTTTTGTTTTGTGGTTGTTGTTTTTTTTGTTTTTTTTTTACTTTTGCTTTTGAAAGAATGCTTATGATACTTTGACCTCTTCAGGCCTCTAGAAATCCTTTAAATAAAACAATCTGAGAAATCACTTTTTTGAGTTGAACTGCTCATAGCTGATGTTCTATCTAAGGTGTTGTTTATACAGATATTAGCTGTGTTTTAACCCAACCTGCGACAAAGTGTATCCAAAACGTTTATATGGGTGCTGAAACATAATATAAGCTGAAGACAGACTGACAAAAGATATGCTACTCCCAGTATAGTGATAGCTCATCAGATTTAATTTAACTGAACGTTTTGATCTAACGGAGCTTCCTCTCTGAGGTCATCACCTGTGATGAGGGGTCACAAGTAGACATTGCTTGATATTATGGGTCATGCTGGGACCCACTGCTTTGGAGGGATAAGGCTGGTGATGTTCTGTAGTTTTCCCTTGGTCAAGATACTGTATCACATGAAAAGACCAAAACCAATGTTGTGTCCGTCTCAATATTTCCAACTAAACTGACACAAATTAGACCATGGACACCCATCTGATAAGATTTTTGCTTTTAGATGTTTTATTACAGAGTGTTTTAAACAGTCACATTCTGTCATTGTGTTACTTATGGAAGGAATTTTAGTGAAAATAAATGATTCCCCTTTTTGCTGGGGACCCCCAGGAACCCCCTCTACGACCTCTGGGGGTCCCCTGACCCAACTTTTATAACCATTGCTCTAGGGAGTATTAAAGTCACCAGGACTGTTGATGTGGAACAGACTCAAAACAAACCATGTGGCCATGTTCACTGTAATATTATTGAACAACAATGGAGGTCTAAGATCAATTCATTGTTGTGTTCTTTTCATAGAATTTGTTATCTATAAGAAAAATAAGTTCTATCACCAGCCTTATCCTTTAATAATAGAGTCTTATCGGACTGTTATAATGCAAAAGCCTGCACCAACATGGAGTCTTAGGACCAGAGAGACCTCCGATGTCCTCTGGGAAGTCTTGAGCTCTGTTCTGCACTCACCAACTCTACATATTATCCATGGCACGTTAGTTTTATTAGTCAACTGTTGGAGCGGGCAATGATTTGCTCCCAAAAAGAAAAAAAAACAAAGTTCAAACCGGATCAGATCAGAATCAACATGATGAATGCTGAAAATGTTTGTGTTGACCAAAGTATAATTGTGCCTTTGAATTTGTATTTCACTGTTCATATCAGTACACACAGACTCACTGTCACAACACTGCACACATGGACAATGAGCACTGATCCATTCACAAAGCACTTTTGCCTCTGAGCAGAACAAAAGGCACAGAGTTTAGGGAGATACATTTGACATTACATCTTTAACAACATAAAAGTGCAGTAATTTACAACAGCATCACTCATCCATCAGAGAGACATGGTGGGAGTCAGGCTTCAAATACCATCTGTCCAAGTTTTTTCTTCTTTTTCTTTTTTTTTTTTGCAGTAATATGAATATTGACAATAATAGAGGTGTGATCCATAAACAATCTGACGTCATATTACCACTCTGAAACTAATGCAGTCATTGCACAGAAATGTACAGATTAGCCCTTGATCAAATATCAATAGCAAGAGCCAAGAAGGAAAACAAGAAGAAACATTCACTAAACACTGATATATATACTAATCAATTTACATTTACAATTTGTGAGGTGTAAAATCCAACAGAATCAGTGAAATGTGTTCTGTATACTCTAAATTATTTTTGAATGTGTAAGCCTACATTTATGTCTTTTATATACAGTGGGGGTGAGCATTACAATAAAGGAGGATAAGATGAGGGTTAAAGGACAGGTTCAGGGATTTTACTAATGCTAATACATTATGTGCATTAAAAGTGCGTTCTTACCAGTCTCTGTAATCATGGAGTGTAAGAGTTGAGGGACTGAATCAACAGTTCTGTGCAAAAAAAAAAGAAAAAGCATTTTAAAGTTCAGGCACTTGCTGTTTTGGATTTCTAAAATTGTCCTATGAGCCTCAGCAGGCTGAAATGTTGAGTATGGTAGCTAAAAGGGTTATTTTGAGAGAATGGAGATCCAGCTCCCCTCTGGGTTTTAAAAGTGGCTCAATGATGCTGTTTCCTATTTTTATTTGGAGATTAGGTTCTCTGCATCTGACTCCTACTGTAAGTTTGTGAAGAATAGGGTCCCTTTATTGATCATATCAGAAAGCAAATTGGTGCAACTAAGAAGTATGTGTTGATTTATCTAGGATGTCTCTCATTTTAAACTTTATTTTTAACTGCTCAAGTATTTGAATCATATTTAAATAACATTTGCAGACTGTAACAACGTACGGCCAGTTCCAGCCTGTATGGACATATCCATCATGGCGGCAATGGACACTGAATGTCTGGGCATGCACCGACAATTACTTGCTATTCTGAAAACCTTGTTTGTTTGTTTTGTCGATGTTTAGTTTAGTTTTTTTTAAATTGCGTGTTGTATCATGTATCATGGTGGGAGTCTGTGTGTAGTTAGCTCTTGTGTGTTTTTCTATGTGTTTGTTCTAAAAGTTCAAAATAAAGTTCAAAGAGAAGTCCAGGCAAAGTTAAGATGAGACTTCAGCAACCAGCTCTAGTTGGTATGTTCCAGAGTTATGTGTCATTAGTGTCAAACTCACTCTTTGGGTTGCTGATGATTCTATATCTAACACCAGAAATGTGTAAATTTCCTGTCATCAGTGTTTTCTTTTCTTGTTTTGTTTATGATGAACATTTTATTGAACATTTCAAGAAGGTAACAGAAACAGACGTGGATCATTTCATGTACTAGGGAACCCACCAGAAAAAAACATGCGCATACACACACCAGCGCTGTGTTTACTTGGAAAACTACTTGTGAATGTAAAGCAAAACAGTATTGCATCAGTGTTTCTGGAGGTAAAATGGACAATCTTATTGAACTGGAAAACAGAAAGGGGACTGTTGCAGTATCTGTCTCAAAGAATACACTGCTTAGGAAAGTATTCAGCTGCTTTGGAAACTTCATTTATATCTGGCATTAATTTAAATCACTTTATAGAAATCTATTCTATGATATTAAAGAGTAGATTTCTATTGATGAGTGGAAAAAAAAGACACAAAATGTCACAAAAACTTCCAAAGGGGCTGAATTCCTTTTATGGTCTCTGCATATGGACGGATTAGCAAAGAAGCAGGTGGCGTATGACCTCTGATGAAATCATAGTGAATGATGAATCCCTATAAGGTCAAAATTAGAAAAAACAGGACAAATACAAAATACGATTTGATGTAGGAAGAAGGATATGGACATTTTATCTTGCCACACACTAACCCCTATATTTATGTTAATGTTTATACTGTGTGTGTTTTACGATATTTTGTAATGTGGTGTGCATGTCATGGTTTGTCTCAAAAATAAAAAATAGAAGAAACACCTCATATTAGCTTTGGCTTATCTTTAAAATGCATTTTTGCACAGAACAAGGACTGAAGATTTGGACCCTGATCTCTTAAACTCAGGAGGGGATGACTCTCAATGACCAGTATAGAGAGGAATGATTACAGCAACTACTAACACTTTAAATGTACATATCTGCATGTAGGTATTGTATTGAAAGAGTACTCCACCTATTTAGCATTGCACTCCGGTAAAGTTGTTGGACTCAGGATGGACAATTTTTAAAAAAAAAAAGGATAAAAATTAATGAAGTAGAACCAAAGATATCGTCTTCTTAATTCCATGAATTGTTCTTCCTTGTCACTTCCGTCTAACTCCACACTCCAGGGTTCCCTTTTAAAAATAGACCTCATCAACAGAAATCATCTGAACCTATTCTTTAACCTTTAACCTTTGTAAGAATGTGTTGCCAGCTTCATTTGGTTCCTTTTCTGTAATAATCTGGAGCAGCAGTTTAAGTGCTGCATCAGGCTCGGCACATTTTCCACCAACACGTACTTTAACACAAAAATCACATGCAGCACTTCATGCTGAAGATGACCACCGACTACCGCATATATCAAGAGAAGCCCACATGTGGGCAAAAGTCGGTGTTAATATTGCAGTGCCACATCAAGTCATTTTATTGTTGACATTTGCGTTTTGTCCGCACCAGTACAGCTTGTCCTCGCCTCTCCTCCTCCTCCTCCACTGGCAGAGCAGAAGCATGCGGAAGGTCTTCTGGAAGGTCTTGTTGCAGAGGGCGTAGCACATGGGGTTGATGGTGCTGTTGACGTAGCACAGCCAGTAGCCCAGGTGCCAGAGGGACATAGGGATGCACTCGGTGCAGAAAGTGGAGATGAGCACCATGATGTTGTACGGCGTCCATGTGAGGATGAAGGCCAGGAGGATGGCACTGAGAGTCTGGGCTGCCTTCTTCTCCTTCACCAGCACCATCCTCTTCCTCTTGGTGATCTGGTTCTTCAGCGCGGGGTCCATGGGCTTGGAGGTGGTGGAGGAGGAGGATGGGGAGGCATTTTTGGCAGGCTGCTCTGCCTCTGAGGGGCAGGGTGTTGCAGGTGTAGGATTTCCGTTTTTACCCTTTGAGCCAGGTTTGAACTTATAAGAGATGCACTTTTTACTGGTTTTCTTTAGAGGAGTGGAAAAATACTGATCTTCTGTAAAGTCAGTCACCTGCCCATTCTTATTACTTTGCCCGCTACCTTGCTCTTTGAAAGATCCCTGTGGGGTTTCTATTGAAACGTGATGCTCCTCCTCCTCAGATGAGGTGTAGCTGTTAAAGGAAGTGATCTGATCTGCTTTTGCCCACGCATCATCTGACCTAGTGGTTGTCTTTGTGGTGTTACTTTGGTTGGACGAGGACCAGGAGGCCTGACTCCGGTCTCTCCTCTCTCTGGTGAAATGAAAGCAAGAATGAATAATAGTTTTCTGTGGTTTAGTCCCCTCTGGAACATTTTCTGTTGCGAGCCCTTGCAGCTCTGCCAGATCTTTGGTGCGTTTCTGCGTCTCCTTGTAAATTCTACAGTACAGGATAGTCATAACAGAGACTGGGATGTAAAAAGCAGCAATTGCTGTCCCAAATGTGATCACAGGCTCAGTTAAAAACTGTATCTGACACTGGTCTCTCTCCTCCTCCTTCTTTTCTCCTGTTTTCTCTCCTGTAAAGTACTGCCAGCACAGAATGGGTGGTGCCCAGAGGACAAATGACACCAGCCATGCAAGGCCTATCATGATGGCAGCTCTCTTTGGAGTCCTCTTTGCCCTGTAAGTCAGTGGCCTTGTGATGGAGAAGTACCTGTCAAAGCTGATGACAAGTAAGTTCATAACTGAAGCATTGCTGGCTACATAATCCACTGCAAGCCAGAGGTCACATGCTAGGTTCCCCAAGGACCAGTAACCCATCAGTATATATGTGGTGTACAAGTTCATGGACAGCACTCCTATGATGAGGTCAGCAAACGCCAAACTCAGCAGGTAGTAGTTGTTAACAGTCTTCAGCTGGCTGTTTACTTTGAAAGAAAGCATCACCAGCACATTGCCAACTATAGTTATCAAGCTGACAATGGCTGACACAGTAGCAATGGTTATAACCTCCCAAAGGCTGTGAGGAGCAGCATGTGACGTGTTGCCATAAGTGCTGTTTGGAGAATCCATGGTGCTGTGTTATCTGTCCGTGCTATCGGTGTCAGGTCAGTATGAAGTGACCCTCTGTGGCTCCATGTGGAATGAGCAGGTTTCCTGAAATGGAAAGAAAAACAGTAATGAGACACAACTGCACAGAATTATTAGTCATATTTTTTATTATATCACGATAAACCACAAAAACTGTCAAAACATGTAGCAGTAGTTTTCAGTTTATTTAAATGTCTTTGATGAACATGTTTGTGAGTTACAACATCACGTCTAATACAGCAGCTTTTTAATATGATGTTGCTATTTGAATAAGTAACCCACTTTATTTTGTTTGATAAAAAACTCGTCGTAAAATACATTACGTCATTACAGAAATAAAAAACACATATGCTGCATTGTTGTACTCAGGAGAAAGTAGTATTTAAAACTCTACTATTATTTCAATTAATTTTTAATAGACCTCAAACGTTAAATGTAATTTCGCCATTTTGCAGTCCCACATCCAATCCTAATTGTTATTTGATGAAACGCAATAATATATTTGAATTTAAAATATTTTGATGGAGGTAAATCAAATAAATTAGTAATTTATGTATTCGTTGTTCTGTTTATTCACCTTTTTATTCTTACTCCAGTTGTAAAGTAAATTTATATTTCCTTCTATATTGGTTGAATTTTTGTATTGTTTATATTTTGATCGTTCTCTACATGTCCGTGTACAAATCGGCACAAATACGTAGATGTACCATATATTTTGGTCCATATGAAACCCGGAACCTTAATGCCATCTTATCGTAGGACCTCATTCAATGTAGCACCAGGTCCAAAAAGCCACCGCTGTCTCTGAAGCGTGGATGTAAGACGCGGATTAAGACACGGTAGAGAAAACATCTATGCCCTGAAGCCACTACGTGGTGTCACTTGCTAAAGTGTCCGGCCACAACAGACGGCAATGGAAGGTAGACCGAGCAGAGGCAGGGGAGGCAGTTGGAAAAGAGGTGGCCGAGGTGGACACGACAGTGACAGCTTTGGCGGTGAGCACCGGGGCAGAGGCCGAGGAGGCCACCATCGCGGCCGGGGCAAAAGAGACCACTACCGCGGTCGTGGACGCGGGGGAAGCGCGCATGCAGCAGAGTTCCATAACCGGGTGAGAGAGCACGGAGTATGCATCCCATAGGCGGTCCTGTTATATCACTCTGCCGAACTGCATTGAAAACATAGTGAATTCCGTAGTTTTCCTCACTGCGTTAACTCACATTGTGGGACGATGACATAAAACTAAGTACTTTCTCCTCTTCAGTTCGGCCTAATTAATTAGTGTAATTGTCAGCCGGTGCTGCAGCTCATCTGCACCAAAATCCTTTGCGGAAGGTGCAGAGGCCGGTACAGAGCGCTGTAAAAAAAAAAAAAAAAAAACTTTAAATATTCATATGTTGTTAAAATGAAGTTATGCTTCGTGGATAACCTGAAAGCTAACTTTAGGCTCCACTGTAACTTTACAGCTACCACTGTGCTATGTACTAACACTGTGCATTGATTCATTACTTTGCACTAGAGGTGGGGTTCATGGTATCACGCTTCTCTATTGTACATTATGCACATTATGGGATTCTGTCTTCACGTACAGAGTGAGACTGAACAGAATGAAACCTTACTAGAGTATCATCAGGCACTTGAAATGCCTCCCACAGCACTTTAACATTGTCATTGTACAATCTGGGCCTTTGGTATGACACTAGAGGGTTCAGCTTAATTTCCACAGGGATGTTCAGTCAGTCGATGCTCCTGTCATGGTAACTACAGAACTAGAAGTTAAACAATAGGGGCTCTGTGATTGCAATCATAAAAAAGCCCCTTTGGTTCATATGGGCTTCTTGATTGCAATCATGAAAATCTCCTTTGGTGCATCCATTGCTGCCATGTGGTCTTGATGATATTGTTTGTGGGGCGGGGGGAGCACTGTTTTGTTTTTTGTGTGTTCGAGTTTCGACAAGGCCCCAGAAAAGCTGAGCACAACCACAGCTTTGTCAGTGTGACACATTTGTCAGTCTGCATGTTTCCATGACAACATTATTAAAAGGTTTTTGCAGCTATCTGACAAAACAGGAAGAAATCTGTGACTTAGACAAATTTAACGAGTTCAGTTTTGGCACCGACATCTGTTCTTTGTCGTACAGTGGGACATGGCTTTTACCTTGATCCTTTTGTTAGATGTGGCTACCAATCATGAATAGGAGCTAAGTGTTAATGGCATCTTTACAAAACACTCTTTGAATTGTACTGTGTGGAGCACCGTCAATGGAAATATAATTTTTGGTTATGGGGGGAAATCTTAGTCACAGCAAAGCAATCAGTTTAGACTTTTTGAAGTTAGTAAAAATGAGACAAACAAAATCTGAATTATTCTTTTTTGTTTTTGTTTTTTTTAGATGATCTGCTATTTCTCTTTGTTGTGGTCTAAGGCTGTATTTTCATTACAGATTAATGGCAGTTATTTTTCTGTTAATAGACTCATGGATTAATAGACTAATCATTGAATCTCTATTCTGAACAGTCCCTGTCTTCACATCATCTGATGTTTGTGGAGAATGGAGTATTCACCTAAGATTTTTGAACTTTGCAAGACTTTTGTGTGCTTCCTTTCCCTCTGTCCTAACCTAAGTTTCAAATAGTACATTTTTTGAATTATGGAAGCAAGACATTTCATTGACGTTTCTTGTAAATGGGTTAAATTGGCATTCGACCAATTGAACTTCATGCTTGTCTGCACTTAAGGTGCAGTTGGACCAGATTTCGTGAGGCAAATAGAATTGTGCAGTGTGACAAACAGCAGACCAGACAAGAAACAGTGTGGGTGAGGTTGTAAAAGCGTTGCTCATTGTGTTGTGCCGCCATGTTTTCTTTCAGCACCAAGATGAAGGAGACAATGTTCAGGAGGAAGATGAAAGGAGGGAGGTTTTCTCCAGGAGGAAACTGGAGTCAAATTGGGATCGTTACGCGGAGTCAGAGAAACGGGAGCCCGATGACAACATGCCCACTCAGAGAGGAACGGATTACCTCGTCCTGCTGGAGTCAGCAGGTAAGATGTGGACACGAAAAGCTGGGAGAGTTTGTGTTTGTTTTGCCAGCCACACTTGTTGCTGCTTAGTCAGCTCTCAGCCGGAGTCAAGTCAGGCATCGGAGCTTTCCAAAAACAATTAAATGTTCCTATAATGCTGACTCCTCTGGGCTTAGATTTGTTACATGAATGAGTTTCTTTCAAAGGTAGAATTGTATAAGTAAACTAAATAATTAGCAGAGAACAAGGAAGGACATAAATCATTTGCAGATTGAATTTTTGGACTTCTTTTAGCAGTTTCTGGGATAGTGGCTCTGTGAGCACGACAAATAAAACCAAAAAGATGAAGTGACAAATTGACAGTTAGTTGCTGTGTCTCAATTTACGTACTTCAATACTCACACTGTCTATTTTGAGTACACAAGTGCTTTCGCATTGATAAGTATGGCAACATGCAATGCACAGTAAGTACCCAGATGGTGCACTCAGAACTGTCAGAAAATTGAGTGTAAAACCATGAACATTTCTCATCCTCAACGGTTGCCATCTTGCCTACATAGTGGAAGGGGAAACGACACCTATGTGTTTTTCATAGGCGTGAACACGGCGACCGAGGAACACATTGTCGGCGCCGATAGCGGCCTAATTTCACAATTGTCGCAATGACCCAGGGGGCACACACGGGAAAGTAAAATGTTCAATTTAAGTCAATTGAGCAAAGCAGCCGGCAGTCAGGCAACAATCACGGTCACATGTTGCGATTGTCATTTCCGGTGAATGCACAACAGCACTGTTTGATTTGGGACATTACTCCCCTGTTGAAATTGACACACTACGCCAGTGAGTATACTGTGTACACAGTGCGCTACATGTGAGTGCACTGATGAAGTGTCAGTCATTTCCGCCGCGGCACATTTCCCCTTGTTTTTATTTGCTCCATTTTTATCAATAATGATAAAACATCAGTTGATTAAAGAAAGGGTATAATTGTATTATGCTCATGTGTTTGTGTTGTTAATTTGTTTGTTCGGGAAAATATACTCTGTGTCAAATACTCCACTGAGACTGATTGTACTTTTCTGAAGTTGTGTCTTTATCCTAATTAGTTACAAGGAAATGTCTGTTGTCTTAAGGGGCTTTAATTGCTCTGTATGGACACTGCTGTCGGATGGCTGCATAGAAGATCCTTGTTTGTCTTTGTTTGCACATTTCAGCCTCAGTGGTCAGTGTTTTGCCCCCTGGGCTCTCTACAGTCTCATCCCTGTGTCTGTTGATATTTCTTTCCCCAAAGGAGCACAGGGTAGAGAGCTTAGCGAGCTCAGCGTGTCTTATTAGAGCACAGCTCCAGATCGCTTCAAGTACAGGACTGATTTTCCGAAAACAGTCCCCATGTTGGGACTGTCACGTTTAGCTCATGTCTCAAGTTGAGTTAAATAAGGCAGAGGGTTAGTCCTCAAATCTGTCAACTGTGCTGCCAACGGTTTTTTTATTTTTATTTTTTATGATATGACAGACTGGGAAGCAGACAGTCTCATTTTAGCAGCTCCCACGTGTGCAGTAATTTAGCCAAAGTTACTGGTGTGTGTTTTAAATTGCTGTCACCATTGGCTTTCTAGCATTTGTTAAGGAGAAACTCCTCTCTAGATTTTAGAAGAAGGAAAAACAAAGCTTCACCGGCGTCTGTGGGTTGAATCGTTGTAGGCGAAAGTAAACACGCCGCCATTACTGAGCTGGCACCTCACCCCCAAACCAGCACAGTAACAGTGTGATGTGTGGAAAGGATTTAACTTCTTTAACACTTTTGTCAATAAGTCTGTCCAGGACAGTGCATATAGTCTGCAGCCTTACATGTGGAAAAATAAAGATTATCAAAGATGAATCAAAATTTAGTCCAGTTTTAATTAACAGCTAGATGTCGTCTCTGAGCTGTGCTGCTTCATGTCATCTGACAATAAACTTCAACGTTAGAAAACACACAAAGCAAGATCCACAAATCAGTTTCACTCTTCTACATCTGCAGTAAATCCTCACATTGTCTCTCTCAGCTCTGCTGGCAAAGGGCCGACCCGGAACCGATAATGACGGAGCTACACGGGGCAGAGGGCGAACCACCACCCCCCCACCAACTATCTCTTCCTATCTGTGAACTGTTATGTTTCCTGGCTGACGTTCTACTTTACTGACCTGTTTTTTGAGTTTAGCTCAGTTTCAGTGAGCAGCTTCTCTTGTATGATTTTTAACAACATCTCCAGTTCCCAGCAGACTGAGTATACTGAGAGATATGAAACCTCTTTTGACCTGAAACTTCCCTCTGTGCTCAGACTTTCGTGGCATGTTTGTTTCTCTCCTTCACAGGCTTTATTTGTGTCATCTATTTGTAAGCGCAGTAGCAACATGCACCCCTCGTGGTTTGAAAGTTGGAGTTGAAGGCTGTCCTCTGTATTTATGTCACTCTCAAACTGTATTCGTGCTGTGCCTGTCAAGTCCGACAGAGCTGATCTGCACCTCCTCAAATCTCTGAGATGCTGTGGCTGAGGAGATGCCACATGAAGGAGATGTTACACGGCCTGTGGAGGACTGTGATTGGTCAGTTTAGGGTGCTGGTGTTTTTTTCCACATGTTTCTGATGCCTTCAGAGATTGCTGATAATGAGGACAACACGGAGCAGGTCGAGTGCTGCCTGGCTGGTTTTCCATCCAACTGCACAACTTTTTATTTCCGTTTATTACAACTAGGTTAAAACATTTTTTCCTATTCGATTCTGTTACTATTTGTTCTTACATTTGATCATATCATATTTTAATGTAGCATTCTCCAAAAACTTGGTTGGAATTATTATTGTAACTGTAGTTTTGAGTTTGTCTACTTCTACTGATAAAATAGCTTGAAGGCTTTCATCAAATCTGGCAACCCTGCTAAGCTATTATTCATTTAAAAGAAAATGAATCCACAATAATTTTGATAGTAGATTAATTTGTTTGTCATTTATCCAGCAAACAAAACTTTTCTCTGTTTTTTATTATAGTAAGTGGTCAGACAGCTAATTTGCAGAGGTGACATTGGGCTGTAGGAAAATGTGATGGTCCCTTGTCGCTTTCATCTGTCAGAAACAATTAAATGATTGATAGTATAAATAAATGTCAGATTAATCAAGCACTTAACTTTAATTAACACAAGGATTGTGATGATTGTCTCTTTTTCAGGAGCTACTAGAACATTTGGTTTTGTGATGTGGCTGCATTGTCAGTGCAAACCTTCCTCTAGGGGCCTACAGCTGAGAAACCAAACAAGCATCTTTGCATCTTTTCCACTTCCATGCACTCTTGCTTACATTGTTCAGCGTGCTATCTTTTATCCTCTGGTACACAGAGTACATTTGGAGCTGCTGAGAACTGGAGCTAAAGCTACAACCAGTGTTAAGCTAGTTGGCCAAAAAAGGTGATTCTGAATCTGATCCTGATGCAGTTCCAACCTCGAGGCATTTATCACAGGACTTGCTGGAACACCTCGATGTAGGAAGTACAAATCTCGCTTCACCTTGTTTCCCTCTCACCAAGTCTCTTCTCATCATGACTGAGTAGGTTTCATAACACACTGCTGCAGGTAGTGGAGTACTTCACTGTATAAACTGTCTCCACCAAACTGTTGTGGTGTATAAATATATAACATAATCTAGTGTTAGAGCACTTGAATTTTAAAAATCAACCGGACACGAGGCCTTACACTAACATTAGCCTTGTGCTGAGTGAGAAAGGTCCACCAGTAATACTGACATGATTGAGTTTCCCTGTTCTTTTTTTGTTGTTATTTTTTTGGTCTTTTCTGTGCCTTTTTATTAGAGTAGCAGTGAGAGAGCGAGACAGGAAGGTTTGGGCTACATGCAACAAAGGGCCGTGGGTACGATTTCCCTGTTTTAAGCCCAATGAACTGGAAAGAATTTAAAATATATTTTACTACTTAATTACGCATTTTTGTTTTGGTAAATTTGTCCTGTTACAGGCCTGTTGCATCCTGTAGCTTTTTCTAACAGTGAACTGGTGCAGTAGCTTGCAGAGACTAGAAAGAAAGTATTTGCATTAGTTTAGGTTTAAGAAAAAAGGGTTTGATTCACACTACCAACATCAGTTTTTATCATGAAAGTGAAACAAGTTATTGCAAATATAACTAAAGTATCACCTGTCGGCAGCTTATGTCTGAAAATATTGGTGTCGAAGGTGTTTAATGAGGATCCACGTTTGTCAAGCCATTACTTCTTCAGCATTGCTGATGGATGTGAAAAGTAGACATGTCATATTTGGACCAAAACTCTAATTTGTTGAATTCAGCATTCTGTTAAATACTTGCTATATGGAGAAATTAAGCCATTTTTATAATAAATCAATTCATTTTTAACTCCTGATGAGTGTTTTGAGCAGTTCACTGTGTTTGTAGGACTGTTTTTTTTCTCACGCCATTAGAGGAGCTGGAGAGTGTTGAAGCGCCGTGTTGTCTCTCTCATTCTCTTGTAGCGTAAATGCCAGAGGTGCTCTTGTGAGTTGTTTGACTCCCATCTCTTGTCTCTGTTTTTTGCCCACATTGTCAGATTAGTCATGCCGTACAGCAAGAGGCTGCTGCTCTCTAGAGGACACTTAATTGTACGTGGGAGGTGATGCTTTCAAGAGTCGTTTTTCTGGCCAATTAAGGTAGCCAGGAAATCAGGAATTTGCCACAGAAACCTCCCTTCTCCTCTTGGCTGAAGTTGTTACAGAATACTTACTGTGGAGCTTATATCACCATCACTTTTTGTATCCAAGGTGTTGAAGTATTCTGTTTGTTTTAGTGGCAAGATTGGGCAGGATGTACAGGTCAGAAGTATGCTCAGATGTTATGTATTTCAGGATGGAAATGGCCTACAGCACTGTTTCTCAACCTTTTGTAATGTATCTTGCAATTCTTTAGAGATTTAAAATCCCAGAGCTGAGAGGTCGAGAGCAGAGCTTTACCTACAGTGTGGTGGAGGCGGCAGGCGTGATGGAGATTATGGGCTAATTTTACAACATTTAAATCAAATAGACACAATGTTTTTCCTAATCCACACTGCAGTGTGTCTTACTTTTAACTACAAGGTGCCTGTCATAACAGACACTTCATCTAATAATGTTGCCATCCAGGGATTTCAGAGCTGAGCACATGTGACGGCCCAAAAACAAAACTGTATAAATATTTATCTGAGTGGATGTTGGTTGTTTTTCTCTGAGCTGACATTTAGGGGCAGAAAGCTGTGTAACACTGAGACTATGCCTCTATTAAAAGAAGATCTTAAGAACTCAGAGCAAAACAATCAATTAATTGAAGATTAATCTGCAGCTATTCTGATAATTATTTTAGTCCTCTTAAGACAAAATTAGAAAATGTCATTTACTCCAGCTGATTTAAAAAGTTTCTTTGTTTTATGAGGGATAGTAAATTGAATATCTTTGAATTTTTGACTCAAACAAGAGATTCAAATATGTCATCTTTCACTTCGGGAAACTGTGACGTCCAGTTTTCACTATTGTCTGACCATTTATAGACCAAATAATAATCAATAAATTGAGAAAAAATCAGCAGTTGCTGCCTTATGACTTCAACAATATCAAAATCAGTCTCTTATTATCTCATATTGGCAGACTTCAGATATGTTTTGCATCGTAACTGACATTTTGGAGCCGGTTTGTGATTCTTTTCGACTCATGCTGCTGCTGTTATTTTAACATTACCGTGCTCTCAGTTGTGGCTGCTATTTGGCAAAGGGAACTGAGTTTTCTTTAAATCCTGTGATGTAGTACACACTGTAGTACTTTTCTGTACATGAATGAGACAGCTGAGGAAAGGATGGACAGCTTCAGTCTTTATGTTACACTTTATATCGTGTGTTAAATGGGTCAGATTTGCCACACGGGGTGTTCGGTTGGTTTACAGCACTAAGGGAAATTGCTTTATGGCACAGCGGGTCGAGTGTGTTGTCCTTGTAGCAGGAAAATACTGGAACATAGATGTGTGTTTTTGGCAGTGATGGAGGATGGAAGGAAAGAACAGTAAAAAAAAAATATTGCTACTCAGTCAGTTGCTCTTCTGTCTGCACAGGAGAGTGGGACTAACCACCAATACCTTTTACATTAGCGTGGTTCACGACCTGTGAATCTCTGCCCACATCTCAAATTTTCAGCTATTAACATGTGAAAGTGAAGTAGAAAATGAAATGACATTTCAGTAACTATCAGTCTACTGTGGCAGAGAAAACACAGATAACAAAGCTCCCTTTTTGACTTTTTAAAGCTTCTGGTGTTTCACATCTCGAGTGCCAGATGTAACAGACTTAGGGAGTGTGTGTGCGTGTGTGCGTGTGTGCGTGTGTGCGTGTGTGTGTGTGTGTGTGAATCTGACAGAAGGAACACCTATCACCAGAGCTGTTATTCATCTGAAATCATGAATTCATGTTCATCTTAATTAAGTGTGATAACACAATCTGAAACATGAATAAACTCATTGTATAATCTACAGAACATTTCAAACATGTGAGAGACGTCTTTAAAGTGCTCAGAAAACACTGGGAGTTTGAACGTCTACATTTCCATAACAACTGGGCCAACGCCATCCTACTGAAGAAGATCATCTGATATGATCAAAAGCTCCCGATCAGCTGCTAAATGAATCTTGAGATGAGATTTTTCAGTCAAGATTCGAAATGATACAAATCTCATGTTGTGAAATTTAGATAAATGAGTTCAAGAAAGTCCGTCAACATTTTAACAACTGAAATCTGTTCATCAGCTTTGACCACGGAAGGTGTAATGGTGTAATTCAAGCTTGAGGAAATATGGTGTATTCATCTTTTTGTGTATTTATCATATAACTTTTTCTTTGTCCTTGTGGCTTTGCACTATACAGTGTTGGAAAGTTAAAACAACAACTTTAACCTCTAGTTACCTTTCAGAGTCAGAGTGATAATACAAAATATAATCAAAAATAAATTCTGCTGTATTATTATGAGTTAAAATTAGATGAGCTTTTATTGATTCCTGGAATAAATTCACAAGCTGCAATATTAAAGAAATGCTTACACATTAATTCATTAAAATTTGGTACTTTAAATATATGTTGATGCTTATACTTCTGTACTTTTGTTCAAGTAAAATTTTGAAAACAGGAACTTTAAGTATTTCTACCCTGCAGACAGTATAACTGGGTTTCCTGACATCTGAGTACGTTTTCCATCACTGGCACTGTAGTAATACTGCGGTCCATATGTCCCAAACTTTTCATTCATACATTTTTACCGAAGCTGCTCTTGTGCAGAATCTGTCACTGTAGTTTATATAATCTCCATTTGTATAACTTCACACTGTCTGTCTGTCATTTTCACATTTTCTTCTGTTTAATGTATCCTAATGTATTTGCTGCTGCGGTGACTCAGCTTTCCCACAAAGACCATTAGCCTACAGTTTCATCCCGTCTCTGCACATGTTTGTCTATGCGATAGTAAGTGAACGCACGGAAGTTACATCTTCACATGAATTTGCCTTGCCAGTCTGTTTAAATATATTAAATATATAATTGAGTCGTGAGGACATACAGTGGCTGAGTTTGTTTGCAAAAGCTCTATTGAAAGCTCTACTGTACTCAGTGTGATTAGGAAAAATGGAGCCTGACAGGGAAATTATGTAAACAGACTGTTTGATTTGAATTGAAGGTCATGTTGATTTCTGTTGTTTCGTAGCCTCATGGATGGTTATTATGTAGCACCACTGCTTGTCCAAACATCCCAAGTGCTTTTAGCATTCATGTGTTTTGATTGACTCTGATTACCACTTTCTATTACATTCAAAGCTGAGATTCACAGTGTCAGGAGACCATATATCATGACTGCGGCTTCCGAACAGATGCTACTTTTCAAGGATGAAACCTTGTCGCTTTTTCATACTCAAAATATTTCAGAACCAGCGCCTCTTGAAAAGTGCTTTTGTGCAGAAAGGTTTTTTATCACCTTGAGAACTTCGGTAGTCGTGAACCAGGGAGGAATTTTTGGTGAACTGAAGGTGTATTGATTGAATTGAAACGCATCAATTTGCCTTGTAGTCTCAAGAAATGAATCGCTGTCGACTGTTTTGTAACCCAAAGGCGATTTGTATTTTGTCGGGTCTCGTCACAGTCCTTGCATTGTTGGGGGTCGATTGTGCTGTTGCCAGGGGTAATGCACACATGGTGCAATTCCCTCGTTCTGTGAGTGTGTCCGTGTGCCTGTAAGACTGTGGGGAATTGCTGGGCAGTTATTTACATCCTAACATGGCCATCTATCTGTACACATTAACACAAAGATCAATCCTCCTCCCCCGCAGCCGTAGTTTACCAAGGCTGCTAATGGGCACCCATCAAGGCTCAATCATAATGAGACAAAAGGAAATCGCATTAAAGCTTCAGTGATTCGGTGAACTAGATTGACAAACACAAGGACGTTTTCCTAACGGGGATGAATAGTCCCAATCACGGCATTAATTTATATGTTCCGGTGTTGTTATGGATACTTGATTATCCACGTAGACGGGAGGAGACTGGCGTCAAAGCAGAGGAATGAGGCCGGTCATGTGCTGTACAAAGCATTACAGGTGCTCGGTTTGTTTCCCTGCGGTTGCTGTTGGCGTGAGGCTAAATAAAGCAGCAGGATGACCACAAACACTTCACTGAGATCAGAACAGTCTACCCACTTTCATCCTTAAATGCCTGGGCCAATGTTCGACTGTCATATGCACTTATTTTTTATCATCTGTTAAACTGCAGATTAACTTCTTGGTTAATCATTTAAGTTGAAGAATGAAGAATGTCAGAAAATATTTTTTGAAAAATGGACATCACATTTCTCACAGCCAGAGTCACGTCTTCAAATTCCTTGTTTTGTCAAATCAAAAGTCCAAAACCCCTAAATATTCAATTTATGGTTGAAAGGAAAAGAAAGACAAAGCAGCAAATCCTCACATTTGAGAGGCTTGAACTAATGTTTGACATTTCTGCCTGAAAGAATACTTAACACAGATTCTTGATAAGAAAAATTACAGCTGCAGCTCTCAGGTATTTCCATTATCGATTATTTCTTTGATTCATGAGCTGAAGCTGATGCTCAAATTGCTTGTTTTGTCCAATTAACAGTCCAAATCCCAGTTACATCCAGTTTACAGTGGAACTGCAACGAGTAATCAATCCAAAGAATATTTATTGGCAACCATTTTGGTAACTGATTTAATCTTTTTTTTTTTTTTTTTTTTTTTTTTTTAAGCAGAAATGACAAACATTTGATGTTTCCAGATTCTCAGATATGAGAATTTGCTGCTTTTCTTCACCTCACATTAAAGTAAACTGAATATTTTAGGGCTTTTGAATGTGACTTTGAAAGTGATTGACATTTTTCACTGTTTTCTGTTGTTTTATAGGTAATGAAAATAATTGTTTGTAGCAGCAGTTGCAGAAAATCGTAACATTCAAGAAGCTGGTGAATCTTGAAATAGTTGCGTTTTAAATGGTGTTTATAGCTCCAGGTGTTGGGATACCAGTCATGTGACTTGGTTTTTAATGATGCCTTAAATCAAATCATCTTCACTCCTTGTACCTCCCACTTTTTCCTGAGTAAAAAATAAACGCGCAACAATCCTACACAACCATACTCAAACTTATTTAAACATATTTAAGATCCAGGGTCGATTGAATAACCTTTGTACGGGTGTGAAAAGCTACAATTTTCAATCCACTCTGTACAAAATGTACTGTAGAGTTCTGAGTGTGAACTATAAAAGCTCTGCTGACAACTGATGAACCCCAGCACTTGTTCCATGATTCATTAATATATGAAGTCAGGCTGGATTTACGATTCAGCAATAAAAATTTTATAATGTTAGAATTTATAATATGACTTTCCTGAACAGTAAGTAGGGTCAGTTGACAGCTGCTCCTGTGAACTGTTTAATTTCCTGCCATAACAGCAACATCAAACAGAATACATACTCACCCTGTATGGCTCTGACAAAACACGATCCTCCGGCATCAAATGGGCGTTTGGCCAGGTCTTTGATATGCTGTTTTTCCTTTACTCCCTCTTGAGTCTGGCAGACTTCTCTCAGTTTCTTCTCCCTGTGTCTTTGTCAGCTCTCTTCCCTTTGCTCTCTGTTTCCCACTCACAGCTTCACACCTTCCCTCGCTGGTTCTCTCTTCCCCTCCCCTGCTCCTTCTCGCTGACTTTTTTTCCTCTGTGCTCCTCTCTCCAACGAGGTGAAAAACACACTTGTCAAATACAGGTAGGTCATCACACCGTCTCTCATCCTTACCAGTTGCTAAGTACGAGGCGCTTTGATGCAAACAAGTTTTTCAGCATCGTCGTCGTGTGGTATACTGTTGCTCCTGAATGGCCCAGCTTCTCTGGGACAAGATGGTAAAGGCAACAGCTGTTCAGTGTCAGTGTCCATGTGACAGAGCGGCTTAGGTGCCTCGGTGGTGCTGTTCAGACCTTTTTTTCACAGAAGGGTGAATTACTGGAAGCCGCTCCTCGTCCTCTTCAGTGATAATCGAGTGAAGATCTCGTCAGAGTTTTTCCTTTTTCACAGACGACAAATCTTCTGAGGGCTCAATATCTTCTGAGAAATCAAAGAAAGCAGCAAACATGGCAGTTTCTCACTTTTTCTGCAAAGTTTGAGCAACACTGGCAAGAAAAGCTGAATAAAGCCTCTTTGGATCCTCAAGGCTACACAGGTTGAATGACTTTTTGTCCCCTACCAGGCTTCTGCTTGCTGCTGGATGAAAAGGCTGCTTGGATGCACGCTGCTCTAACATCCTCACCAACACGCAGATTCAAGCGTGAGCCACTATTAGGAGAAATTCCCACATGGCCGGAAGCCTCATTCTGTATCAGAGCACTGAGCAACATGTAAGAGGAGGGAGGCAGAGGTGAGGAGGTGGAAGAGGTGGAGGAGTGGGATGGAGCGGAGGGGGGGGGGAGGAGCCGGAGGAGGAGTCGATGTGGGTGTCAGCAGCAGTTCAGAAGGAGCTGACTGTTTGCCTTTGCATTGTGTACAGCTGTATGTCTTCATCAGAGAGGAAATGTATTCATACAAGTCCTGGCTCCTTGAACAGCCTCACACGTCCCGCTTCATGATGACTTGGTTTGTGTTTGACCATGCACTCTCTTCAGCTGGCTGAGTGATTGTTGAAGCAGTCAGTGCTGATTGGCAGAGTTTTTAAACTGCTTTCAGTTTGCCAGGCAATCTCAGCTACCACTATCAGCTGTGCTTTTCAGTGTGTGTTTTGTGTTTCCTGTAGGTAAGACCTTACCTGTACAGATAAGCTTCTTGCTGTAGTTGCAACTATGGAAGGAGCTAAAGAAATTTGTGTGTTCATTTTCATGAGTAACTGGTTTTGTGAGCTGAGAAACAAACCGAATTCACTCAGCGGAGAGCACACAGGGAAGACGTGTATTGAGGATATCTACAGGTAGTCTTGTGAATGTTTTAAAAATACAAGTCTTAAATATATGAAAGCTTTCAACAGTTTCTCTTACCTGGAGAAGACATTGTCAGTCATTAAATGTTTTTATGTCTGATTGCATGCTGTTGTGAGACGTTATGCACCTCTTTAACCAAAAATGGGATTGTGTCAAAAGTAGACTGTGTGCAGGAGGCTGTTCAATTCTTGTCTGTGGAGTTTCAGATGGGACCATCAGACCTGTTGCAAACACTGCTAGCTACAGTAGCTAGGGAGCTCATCATCTCGTGATGGGCGAGTGTACATTTTAGCAAAAACTAAGAGGGGCTATAAGTAAGTTTTCTCTGCTGCTGAACTTGGTTTCTGGCCAGGAGTAGGTGGTGGTGGTGGTGGTCAGTGGCAGGGCTGCCACTTAACCAATATTTTTCTAATGATTAATCTATCGGCGGAGGAAACAGATGAAAATATCTATTTTCTGTTTGTTCCTTGCTGAACAGGTGGTTTGATAAAGTTCTTATTGGCCTTTTACTTTTTATTGCACTTACAATAATGTAAAGTTGAGTGAGAGTTGTCATTAACTCCAGTAATCTTCAGTTATCTTCACTTCACCTGGTTCTGTGTCTCTGCCACGCTGTGTGCTCCGTGTGTGCGCCCTGTGTACCTGCAGCCCCGCCTCTCCCAGAGAGCAGAGAGAGCAGGCCAGAGGACAGAGAAGCAGTGTGACAATAGATGATTCAGAAAATAAATACATGGTGGTGGCCGCCATAATCCATCAATGTATGGGAAACGATTTGTTGACGTAAAATGTTGTCATCAACTATGTTTACTCTGTATCGGAAAGTAACAAGACCGTCCAACAGGGCTGGAGCTAGCTGGTTAGCATGCTAACTTCAGTAGAAGAAGTGATAGAATTAGAAGCAAAGCAAGAGTTAACATTGTAGTTGCTTTCCACCGCTGGATACAGCTCTTCACAAGTAGAGGAATTGAACTTGCAATGTTTCTTTGAGACTTGTAAGTAAACAGCTATTAATGCTAACATTGGCTATATTCTTTTAATAATGGCTTAAAAATCCCTAAATGTAACTTGTTGAAGACTGAAACCCAGAAAATGCTTTCCAATTTTTTAGGACTTCTTCTGTGTCCCCAGAGTCATATATCATTATGAGGATGAGGAGGAACATGGAAAAGATCAATAACAAGAGCTTGATATATTATTGACAAGAGGCTAGTCCAGGATAATAGCCATATAATATCCCCAGAAAATTCCCAGCATTCTTTGAGCCATTGGTTTTGACTGCTTGTTGTCTTTGGTCAAGAGCATCATTTAGCCTCTTGTTGCAAAGCCAAGCAAACACATTTATTCAGGACATGATCTGGCAAGATTATAAGTCTGAACACTTGGAAAAGCTCATCTGTTTCCTGCTTGTTGCTGGGTTGCTGTTCATATCAATAAGCAGTGTCCACTCCAGTGGAGAGCAGCCTGGTGACTGCTGTTGACGCAATGAGACTAACGCATTGTCACGTGTTGTGTAACATGCCATCAGCAGCCACCACACTTGTAAAGACATCAAGCCTCATACAGGTGAGCAGCAATGATGAAAATGTTTTAAAAGTATTTATAGATATACAAGTTGTCCTCAAAGTAATATTTAGAGCAGGTTTTCTCAGCATTTTCTGGCCAATCAGCCGCCTCCTAAAGCTGGGCATGCTATTAAAGAGTTACACCATACCCACAGGGGCTATGTGCACATCCTCCGAAGCTGACGAGCACATCATCAGTACAGTCGGTAGTAAGACTGCAGAGGTTGGTCTAAAAGGTAGTAATGACATAAGGCAGACTGGCCCACCATTGCTTGTAAGTAAATGATAGAATGTAAACACAGTTACTCTTGACTCTACAAAAACATTGCTCAATCGCGATGTGGATTTGAGTTTGTAATATTTTCT
This sequence comes from Seriola lalandi dorsalis, assembly GCF_002814215.2. Taxonomy (NCBI): domain Eukaryota; kingdom Metazoa; phylum Chordata; class Actinopteri; order Carangiformes; family Carangidae; genus Seriola; species Seriola lalandi. The sequence continues at coordinate 3,139,417 of NW_019525097.1, read as the reverse complement.
GTGCTGTTTTCAGCAGCAAGGAGGAGCTCCAAAAGGACTGTAGAAATGATGTTATCTTTCAAACTATATTAAAACCAAAGACAGACAAAGGTGGTTGAGTTGCTGTGGGAACTTGCGTTGAAGCCTGGTGTTTATTTTAATCAGCTTGTAGCGAAGCACGATACTACTAGGCTTATACTGTTGATTTTAGTGCATGAAAATACAAATAGAGGGCATCTCCAACAATTGCAAATGTGTTTGTTTGTATTTAAAACTTGTCACTTATATACTATATCAATGATTCTGATTACATAACATTACAAGCATCAGTCTTCATTTATTTTTTCTTAAAAAAAAGAAAAAAGAATCATATAATATACAAGCAAATATAAATATTTCTGTCTTCCCCAACACTATTGCGAAAATAGAAGTAGCTCTTGGTAATTTGTATAATTTAAGTGTACATAATAATGTATTGTGAAGCGGCATGCCTTCATAAAATCAGTCTCTTAACCACAACAAAGGTGTGTTAGCCTTGGAAATTGTTGCTGCTTTATGCAGTTATTAGAATGGAGGATTTGGTGACCGTTGCTCATCAACCTCCAGGAGGACCCACTGAGGCGCCACCGTTTGTCTGTCCCCTTTAGAAGTGACATCTTGCCTGAGCATCCTGAAAGGGCCACAACCGCTTCATCCTCACTGCGTGATTGAACTGGTTCAGTAGACCGGGTCCAGCGCAGTTCTTTGAAAAAAATGTTCTTTCATGTGAATATATATCGCACCACGAAGCCGCAGGCTAGCTATTGATTATTAGCAGAATGAAATGCTAAGGATATGAGGCATGTGTAATGTATCCCTCAAGGAGTTAATGTAATGAGGCACACATATACGTTGATTGCTTGATTTACGTAGATTTTACACTTCCCAGGCTTCCACCTACACAGTTGGTCCCTGTGACACCAGGTTACCAGGCTCAAGTGAATAATTGGAGAACAACATGGTAACCGTCAATTACGAGCTGTATTTATTGATGTAGCAAGAATAATAAACACTCACTTTCTTTAAAGAGTATGGATTTATTTTGCAAGTGAAGCATCATTTGGATTACATCAATTGTTTCAGTTCTGTTTTTCTAAAGAGAGAAAAAGGAACGAAAAAAAAAGAGACTTGAGTGGGTGAGATACCACCTGCTGATGCGTTCTGCTTTCCCCATCTCTCTGGCAGAGGTAACTGAAGCAGGCAACATTGTCCACAGTGCAGCAGGTTGCCAGGATCCGCCCTGAGACGCTGAAGGCTTTCGATATTTTTAGGCTGTCCAGCGGATATCATCAGTGGGGCATCACACTACACAACTTCTCGCTTTTATGCCAAAGCTGGACAGTCAGTAATGAGCGCTGTTGGATTTGGCCAGTGCAAAGTGGGAGAAACAGGTGGAAAATTCCCCTTAGACCCTGTAGACTAATGTATCAGTGAAGTCCAGGTCACTTAAAAGCTGTCAAAGTATGGATATTGTGGGTGACCATTGATTTTTGTCCACATATGATACATAATTGTGTCAGTGCTACAGTGCTACAATAACCTTCCCATCCCAAAAGCTGGGCCAATTATTTCAAACGAATGCGGTTTAGAGAGAAAAAAAACCTATTAGTCATTTAATAGTGTGATTCTCTGCCTCAATTAAAGATAATTGCTTTGTGTGCCACACACCTCCCACACTGTGTTGCTTGCCTTGTGGTAAATAACAATAGCGGCACTGAAAATAATGGCACATAAAGCTTTCCATCAGACGTGTAGCCTCCAGAAGCACTTGGTTGTCATCCTCCTCCCGCCTGAACGCAGTTTTGCATCCAATGTCAACTCGGGCTGCTCATTAGCTGTGACCAACCAAACGTAACATTTGTCATCAGTCAAATGGTCTTTATTCAAACAAACAACCAAACGGTGTGCACTCGATTCTCTGTAAACAGGCACTGCCAACGTTGGCGAACCAAGTTGACCCTTGCTTCAAGTGTTGATAATATATCAAACAGGATTTTGTAATAAGAGATCAATAGCATTTGATGGACAGATTGGCTTTTGTAGTGGCGCCTCCCTGAACTGGCCCCATTACTCAGGTTTGAGAGTATTTCTCGTTCCTCCCAAGTCCCAAAGAGCCTGCCTTTGAATATGAATGTGACCTCAATCCGCAATTGGGGGGAAACAACATGAACAAGTCATTTAAAGCTCCAACTGATCTGCAAGCAAAGTTGACTGGAGGAGGGTCTTGTCTAGACCATGCGGGTGCGGGTGCGTAGATAATATTATCGATAGCTCATGAATACACCGATCCATCTAATGCTTCACTGAATCAAAATGAGATGGTTCTTCACATCAGTGTTGAATAGATTTGAAACTCAATCGACATCTTCTTGGTACGGTCTTTAAATGGCATCTGTTAGTGTACGTTCTCAATATCTCACAGGTGCAGCGTATGTGTCTCTGCTTCTTGTTAATATGAGGATGTGTTAGTAAAATGTTGTCTTCCTGCTGACTCATTGAGTCAAGTTGATGATTTTCTCTCAGCATGTGGAAGTTGAGAGCTGCTGGATCCCCTTCATGTTGATTTTTATTTTGACAAACCATCATTTTCTTTGATTGTAGCATTTCAGTCAAGCAGCTAAGAAGTAATTATAGTACAGAAATGCTGAGGTGGGCATCAGTCCTGCGTGGGAATGCGTTGATGGGGGTGTGTTGCTTTTGGTTCCAGTGAGACACTATGATACGTTCCAGACAGTCCAGTTGGACTAAGGGCTGGAGAAAGCTCTGTCAGAACTAGCTCATGTCGTGTTGTCTGGTGCGTTTTGAAAATCAAAGTGTCTATACTCACACGAGGGTGGTTTGAAAATGTGTTTTAAATGATTATCATGTCTCCAGCTTTTTAGACCGTCTGTCCTAGAAGGCATTCATAGTGCTGTACTCGGTTGTTCACATAGAAAGTGACAGCAATAACCCAAACCCGGAATCCTCTCTCACCTCGCCGCATCTGGCCGATCACAGCGTGAAGGAGGGTGTGAATGTCGGATCATCAGCTTCGGAAAGTTACCAAAATGGTCGGTCAGTTCAAGTCAATTTTTTATTTACATAACACAAAATCATAACAGTTATCTTAGGGTATGTTTCCTATAGAGCAGGTTCAGAACGTTCTCTTTACAATATTATTTACATTATTTACTCAACAATTCCCACCATGATTAAGCACTTCGCAACAGTGGCAAGGAAAAACTTCCTTTTACAGGAACTATTCGACTGTGACAAGCAGTTGTGATGGAGTGTACTGGCCGCTTTACAGAACCATAAGTTTGAAAGTGTCAGACACCAAAACGCTTCTGGCGTGTTGCAAAGTAACCCACCGGGAATGTGCACTTGTACTTATTTGATTGTGTACATAGCGTTTTGACAGATGATGCTGTGTTGTGGTCCTGCAAACACTGAGCCAGAATCAATTTTTTTTTGCTGGATGACAGAACTGTCTGTGTTGGTCAGATTCATCTAAATCAGGGTTTTTTCATGCTGGGTTAAACAGGGACTAAAATATGTTTGAGCTAACACACTCAGTGTGTGTTGTCACCAGACAATGCACTGGAAAATTTGTAATCGTTCTACTCCGTACATATTTTGGTCTGTTATAAACAAATTGAAGGGATTTGTATAAATATGGTTGTTGTATGTTATTCGTTTAAGTAAATGATATCTTTTAAATCCTCAAATATCTGTCTTAAAAAAACCCCAGCATCGTGTAGCTGTAGTTGCTTTGTAGAGGCTTGTACAGACGCATTTAGTCCAACCCAATTTCGACGATCAGTAAATTATTTAACTCATTGTAAATTCAATATCTTTAGGTTTTAGATTGTGGTTTGGGCTAAACTAGCTATGTGAATACATCACAGAAATTAAGATTTAATCACCAGATTAATAAAAATCTGAATCATAATTGAACAGCAGATGACTGAAGGCTTACACACGGCATTTTCTCATTCACTACAACAGCAGCTTTTCTGGTAGAAGTAGCTTTTACACATTGTGTTAGTGCGGCCGTGAGCACAATGAATGAGCCTTTGCACTGTATTTGTCTTGTAAGTGTGTCTTTACAGAGTGCAGGTGGCAGTGTGTGCTTTGTGTCCGTATCATGACTCAGCCAGACAGTTATGAGTGTCTTCTGATGAATTTACCACAAGAACAGAGGAACTTGGGATTTCTGGAGGGAATATATCAAGTGGGGTGGCTGGTCTGGATATCTTGTTTGGATTTCAGCACCGCAGTGTCCTGTCACATTTCATCCGCTCGGGTGTTCAGAGGATTGAAACATTCATGCATTCTGGCAGTTTGGTGCTTATTTAAGGCGATCCACAAGTCTTTATTTAGCTGCCAGTGGGTGCATTGTTCTTATCTTCCTGTGGCCTTTGAGTGCCTCTTTGTAAAGAGAGAGAAGAAACACTACTAATGCTTCGCCTGTGAGAGGAAATTTTCATATTTCAGAAAGTCACCTTTCCCGCATCAATTTATCAAATAAAATGCAAGAATTTATGGTGTATTTACATCGCATGTTCTCTGCAGTTGTTAATCTGTCAGGTAAACAGCTAAAATGTTCTGTTTGTTCCTGATGTATAGGCTGCTTGTTTCACACTATTGACCACATTTTTAGCACCGTGTTAATCAGTATTAGCTGTGTACTCATCTCCACAGCTAACCTAATAGCTGAGGCTCCTTGCATCTTTTTAATGAGGGGCCCAGATGTCCCGGCACTCTCAGACCGATGCTTATTCCAACCACAGGGACCTGTGTGAGGAGGATACATGTGAGGCTAAAGCACAATCTCATTCTCACCTGATGAGCCAGCTGTTTAGCCTCCCTGTCATCTCTTTTGTTAGTGCTAGAACCACACAGTATGAAGACAACAGCTGTTGTTCTAAAAACATTATTTGTTTCATATGAGGAAGTGATTATTGGCCCTGTAGCTCTAAAATTGATCTTGGAATTGATTGTGATTAAAGATCAAATTAGTTGCCTGGTCTGCCCCTCAGTCCACTGCCTCACGGTCACTGTTACTCACAGGGGAGGGTTTGGTCAGTCCTGCTTGTCATTTAATGCGTCACACAGGTCAGTTTGTGCTCTGTCTAATTGTCACTTAATTTGCTTGTCACTGCTGTCGTGTCAGGTTTGTTTTGTTCCCACCAGCCGTCCAAGCCAATTGAGAGTAAAGCTATTTCTATCAGTTGTTATGATGCAGTAGACCGGCAGAGCAGATGATGAAGTTTATGTTTTGGTTATTTACAATATTTATGTAAGGGATGTTCCCAACGACTAATTTCCCTATTGATTTAAATGAATTTGAATTTAGACTACTCAACTAATCTAAAAGTAAGAAAACACTCAGAACACAGTCCAAATTGAGAACAATTTAATTGGGATCACGGCGTGTGTGGATAAGCGATATCTTATAAGTCTTATAAGTGCAGCCCTCTTTCCTCGCAGGTTAACATCCACATGCATGTGCTGAATGTGGTTATGCATTGCAAACAACCGTATTTTCATTTTCTAGATCAAAACACTGCCCAACGCGCTAGTTTTATATATATTAAAATGTTGTACATTAAAAAAATGATTAATAATTAATTTAACCGACTGGTAATTCTCTTGCTGATGAGCGATGTTAGCAACGTTTAATGTTTTTTTTTATATATATATATATATATATATATATATATTAATTAGCATGAGAACCTAGTAGAATAGTTTTCATTATTGATTAACCTGCCAACTATTTTCACAATGAACTGATGTTTGGTTTATAAAATGTCAGTAAATAGTCACAGTCACTTCTTCCTAAAGCTCAACATGGAGTCTTAAAATGTCTTTGTTTTGTCCGGCCGTTTAAAAACACAAACATATTCATTTTACTGAATAGAATAGAACAGCAACAGACAACTAGGAAGAGAACATTTGCCTGTTTTTTGTTGAAAAATGACTTAAAATGATTTGATTCGTGACTGTTTATGATATATGAATGTATCGACTGCAGAGGTGTACAGTAGAATATTCTTGTTTATTAGAGGAATGATTCAGTACCTCATATTTCTATTTGACCGTACTGATCAGAGCAGCCCTTTTATTTCCTGAAAAACAACAGCTACTGTTGGCTGGTAACGTTTTGCAAACAGCTTAATGGGCCAATTACAGTGGACGTCGATATCAGATGTTGGAATATGATTGATTAGATCCCAGGTAGGAAATGTGTGAGCTGCAGCCTCTTACCTCCAAACAAGCTGCACGCCAGTAAAACACATGCCTAATGAGAAGGAGGCCTCCAGTGGATTGGAGCTCCTCTGATATGACTTTGACATAAACACAGCCTCACACAATCACCATTAAAAGTTAAGAGTAAATAGCTTCGGCCCTCTTTATTGTCTCGCCTGATTTGCTCAGGATTTTAATTGCAATTAGCGCAGACAGTGATTTATCGACGCGTAGTGGGTTTCAGCGCCGTGTCGTGTTAGGCTAATTGGTTTGGTTAAAAAGGCGTGACAAGGAGCATGCTGGAGGCACCGTGGTTCTCAGAAAGAGGATTGGCTTCACATAACGCAACAACAAGTTTCCCTGAACTGTTTTTCCTGCTTGTTCCATTCCTTCCATCTTCCCTCAATCTTTCCCTTTCTTTTCGTATCCCCGGCCTTTTTCTTCCATTTTCCATCTTGTCCTCCCTCTTAGTGCTGCCAAACAATTATCAGATGGGATTTGTCATGATAGTTATAACACTCGATCGCTCTTCAGTGTTCTGTGAGCCGGCTTGCTCCATCTCCTTTCTTATCAAGAGAGGATCTGCCACGACAGCCGGTTTAAAAGAGAAGTAATCATTCACTAATCACTCGCCATTACTCTACCGGCAAATGGAGGAGGAAGAGGGAGCGGGGAATGTGTGTATTCCTCTTCCAGTCACATAAAATGTCAACATTTCACTGCAGGTGTTAGTGGAGACTGAGCAGCGGTACTGTTGCTCCTTACATGTCCCTCCTGTTTCTGTTCAGCCAGTCGCTGCTCCAAGAAAAAGACGACTAATCAAGATCAAGTCCAGACCGCAGCCTTATACAGCGAGCAGACTGGGTCTGTGCAGTGAGCTGTATGCTAAAGGTGTGGCCCGGTCAACAAGGGTGTGCATCTGTGATGTTTGTGGTCTGTGTGGCTCTGTCTGCGCAGCAACCGGCAGGGTGACCGCAGCATGCTCTGGCAAACAGGCCACGCACAGAGCAACACAACACAGGGGACTAATAGGATTATTTATATCTACACTATATTTAGAGCACATGTATGCAAAGGTTTGGGCAACAACACATATTGTTGATATTTGAGTTAAAAATGAGTAAATGCAGCCTCTGCAGCAAACGGACATTAAAAATGACATTAATGCTAAATGTTTCAGCATCGTATTGAGTAACACGGTCCACACGGGAATTGTTTCAGAACTTCAAAGTTCTTCAAACCGCGGCTCCAACTTTGGGTTAAAAAGGGAAACTGGAGTAATTGTGTAGAAGTGGTTTTTGAAACGGGGGCTGCTTTGCTATGTTGGTGTGGATGCAGTGAAATGTTCCATCAGAGGATTTGTTTGATGTAAATTCCTGCAAAATTAGATTTTTTAATTTTCGCTTGCCTGACGGGCATCTGTACAGGCCTTGAAAGCATGAAAAGAGAATCAAAAAATCCTTTGACGAGAATGAAAAAATAAAAAAACTTCATGAGCTCTCCTTTCACCTTTCAGAGCTTCTACTGATGATTATTTTCTCGATTAATCGGTTAAGCAAAGAAAACTGTGAAAAATGCCCATCACAATATCCTAGAGCCCACATCATCAGATGTCTCATGCTGTCCGACCAACAGTCCAAAGCAATTTACAATAATGTAAGATGAAGAAAAGCAGCAAGTCCTCACATGTAGGAGCCATGAACCTGCCAGAGTTTGACATTTTTGCTTTACCTAAAATGATTGACGATAAAAACTTTTTCTGATCATCTCTCTTTTGATCAATCGACTAATTATTGCAGCTCTGTTACCTTTTAAATGTCCTTTTAGTTAGCTTCAAATATGGCGACAAAAATCCTCATTGACAAAATTACATTTATATTCAGTATCTGCTGGTTCTTTGTGGCAGTGGATGAGGAGTGCGTGAAGTATAAGAAATTAAGATGCAGTGTTTTTAATGGTGAACCATTAAACCAGAAATCTTTTTTTACACACACTGACTTTGGGAGTCATGTTCTAGTAATAATGGAGCTTCAGGAAGGCGTGGTGCGTATTTTTAGAAATGACAGGTAATCACTCAAGTTACAGGACAGATCTGCAACTAATAATTATTTTCATTACTGATTTATCTGCTGATTTATTTTAGATGATGAAATGTCAGTATTTGCATCCCTGTGTAACTGTTAGTGGCAGCAATGCTTCCATTGCATGTTGCCATGAAGAAGAAGGAGGTTAGGACAGTTACAGTCTTGTCAGTTCACATCTCCTCGATCCCTCACTGAGCTCATAGCGAGGTGATACAGACGCCGTCTCGTCTTCCTGCTGACGCCGTGCCTGCGCTCACAGAGTCTCGCAGGGCGGAGGAGAGGGGTGAAGATGAACAGCGGCGGGGTGAGAGCTGAGTGGAGCTGGAGAAGAGCAGAGCGGAACAGAGAGGCAGGAGCGAGAGCACACAACACATCCCAGATATAAAAGATGAGAGCGGGACTCGGCATTAGCGAGCCATACATAGCTCAGCGAAGCCGGGGTTGCAAGCAAAAAGCCACATTTGTTAATATGGGGTTCAGCCAGCGAGGTGTCAAGAGACAGGATACCACATTATACAGAAGTTACACAATGCCAGCCGAGCCACTTAGCACACAGCATGAGTAATGCACTGTTTATTCACTGTGGAACACAGGCACCACCGCCACTGACGCAGTCATTTAAACTATGAATTGATCTTTAATCAGTTGTGGACAGTGAGGTTAGAGCTTTGCTATTATCACGTCACAGTTCAACAGAGTTCCTGTGCTGGAATGGAAACATTTCCAAAGTAAATCCGATCTTTTCCAGCTGACCTTGAGTAGTTTGGGAATGACAGAAAATGTCTGGAAAAGTCACTGCATATCGTCAGTAGCATGTAGAGACTGGTCAATAAATCAGCTGATTGACTGCCAGATATTTTCTGTTTGATTAGCTGTTTTCTATCACTGTAAATTGAACACGTTACACTTCTGGACTGTTATTTAGACACAATAAGCATCATGAAAATGTCATTTCTGGAAATTGTGGGAATCTTTTCAGCTTTCTGATATTTTGATTGATCCATTGATCTGAATCAGGTGGTTAGTAGGAATTGTTTACAGTAATGAGGGAACAAGTATTAAGCTGACATGTATGGGTCGCCCCGGTTGACCTCAGGGATGAAACCTAACGTGAACTGCAAAGTCCTTGGTTTTTATCCGGGACCTTTGTTACATATTAGTCCCCATCTTTCTCTCTGCCCTCAATTTCCATCATCGATCATCTACTGCTTATCTGATCTTAGAGTAAACTAAATATCTTCGGGCTCTGGACTGATAGTTAATCGAACTGTTAGAAGACAGATTGTTGTTCCAGGCATTTTTCACCAAACAAATCATCAATTTAATAAGAAAATTATTGGCAGAATAGTTCTATAAGTTCTATAAGTTTTATAGTTTTGTAGCCTTGATCATGTGCACACCCCCTTTGCAGTGGTCGGTGACCCTCTGAGGGGGCCCAGCCCTGCCGCTGATCTGCAAAAATAATCAACAGATTAATTGATCATGAAAATAACTATCAGTTCAAAAAGATATAAAAGTTTGGTGTTTTTGCTTGAAGAACGCCAAAAGATTATTCATCAGAAAAGTCGATTGACTGATTGATCAACTCATCCTTTCAGTTGCCAAGATATTGATTCTCTTGTAAGAAGTTATCCGCAGCACTGGTGTTTATGTAGCAGAGCGTCTACGCACAGTTTGATTCAAATACATTTGAGAAAGCACACGGCCCTGTTTGTCACTCAGCTTGGTCCAATGATCCTCTGTAGATGCTCAACTCTGCACGTAAAACAGTGTCAGCCAAGAACAGAGAGGGGATTTAAGTCTCAGATGTGTTTGGATGAGCAGGAATGAAGAGTCGGCTTCGCTCTCTCCTTCATTTTTCTTCATTCCCCCCTCACTTGCTCACTCCTCTCCTCTCCTCTCCACACTCACCCCTCCTCCAATCCTCTCTCTTTCCTCTCTCTCTCTGTCTTGTGGAGGTTCGACAGACGTTCCTCTCATCCTCACTGGCAGCTGTTGCCATGGTCGTGTCAGTGCCTCTGAACTATCTGGGATGGTATTTCCATGGACGTAGATCAGGATGACACCGGGCTCTGAGGTGTAGGAGGGAGGCAGTTCACAGGTGTCAGCAGTTCTGTGTGTTGGACATGGACTGAAGGAGACAGAGGAAGAGGAGGAGGAGGATGAAGAGGAGGATTAGAGTCTGGGAAGATATTAAACAGAGAGGAGCAGGAGCCGGAAACAGAGTGGAAATGAGAGTGCGAGGCCGGGGTGTTTCACTGAAGCCACTTTTGAGGGGAAATCACCTTGATGCAGATTTATCATTTACCTTTTTTTTTATCTTCTGCATAGCCAGAATACAAACTTACAAAAGGAGAATAAAAAGAATAAATCACTGAATAAATAAATGAAGAAAAAACAAAAAAAACACAAACGATCACAGCACATCATACATAACAATAGCCACAGTCATAATTAAATTAATTACAAAATACAAAAGTGTATTTATACATAGAATACACAGCATGGTGCTTTACATTAATTCATGCCCTGAAAGATTTTTCAATATAGGTTCCCACATCTTATCAAGCACACCTCTCCCGACATGTGGGCAGCTTCCACATTCATTCAATAAACTTCTTTGCAATTACTGTTCCAAACAAAACGGCCATTCTTTCTTTTTTCAGAAGATAAAGAGCAGGTTGCTCCTAGAACATCGTTCACCTTTTAGCAGACAGTCGTTGAATCTTAGATCCATGATCAACAACAACAACAACAACATCAAAGTGAGAGGAATGAACCAAGGCACTAAATCCTGGAGCTGCTTCATTAACATGGGAGAGGACATAATAACAGTTGAATGACATGATTGTACAGGTTTTCATGATGAATCCCAAATTACGGCCTAAATGAGAAAGAGAGTCTTTAAAGCATCATAGTCTGTTTCAATAAGGATGAAGCTCTGAAGCTGATATTGTAGAATAAAGAGAAATTGTATTCAATAGAAATATTTAAATAAGAAAAATCAAGGTCAGATATACATAAAAATGCTGCATATATTTTCCATCGGACAGCAACTTTGCTGATGCCAAATATCAGCCAGTAATATCAAGCTAGACTGCAGGCCTCAGCATGTTAGTCAAAACGTTAAGTCGGAGTTTGTGGATTAGTCCTGTCTTTTCAGAGCTTTCTCGATGCTTCTTGAATGAACGGCGCTCAGGATGCTGATAGCAAATAATCTGAGATCTGCTTAAGATGCACACAAATGTGAATTAGGTGTGAGATGTGGTTTTCGATTTCCTGTCCACCAAATCCAGGTTTTACATGCCCAGGTCGCTCCCCGTGAGGGTGGAAAGCAATCGATTGTACCGGTATCAGACGCCCGTGTGGCCCAACATACAGGCGTCCGCCCCCTCAGCCGTCACATAAAGCTGACATTCCCATTCCCTCATCTTACCGGCCTGCCTCGCAGACATTGTAACCTCCATAATGCCCCTATTCATAAATCATCTTTTCTCTGCCTGTTTGACAGCAAGCACTCGGCCCTCAGACTAAAAAAGCCCTCCTGCAGCTTCCTCCTTTTTGACCCCCTTCACTTCCCGTACAGCCAAGCAATGAAGGACAACTGCAGATGGTGTGGAGCGTCCGTCTGAAAGGCCGGGTTTCTGTAACATAATGCAGCGAGGGCAGAGGAACACAGTGAGAGGCTGCGACTGACTGCAGCTCCCCCGTCAGATCTCCCACTGACCGCCCATCTGTGTGTGGCAGACTCACCACAGTCTGCTGTGTTCATTACTCCACCTATTATAAAAAAAGTCGGTGTTGTTGTCACTGCTGCCACACCTGATTAATGTTCATGATCAGTGTGCTTTGATCTCAGCTGGAGGGAATAATGCACATGTCCTGAGCGAGTAATTTCGGATTGATTTTACACCTTATGGCTTTGTTTGGGTTATTTTCCTCTGCTGCAGGACGTGTGCTGAAAACCTTTTTCTAAAGCTTCAGGCTCCAAACACCAGAGAATCCCTTACATACAGTGGAGTACAAAGGATCTACTGAACATGAATCTACCACAGTGCAGGAGTCTGTAGACCCTTTCATCAGTGAATTTTTCACATGAACAGGACATAAAAAGTAACAGGCTAAATTACCAAAAATTGAATTCACTGTTTTATCAGTTTCCACTCATTTTCTAGAGCTCACACTTTGATCGCTGAGGCCTTAATTTACAGATGTGATGTAGAGTCACACCAATGAATCGACCATATTATCTGATGTATCTGTGTCGGTGTGTGTGTGTGTGTGTGTGTTGGCCGATAATTAGCAAGAACTGCAGTAGAGACTGTCTCCATTGGTCTTCATTATGTAGTTTGTCCAGTCACAGTGACTGACGTCATATTTTGATGGACATTTTTCTCACTGTTTACTGATGTCTCATAGCTAGCTGACATCAGCATGACGTTTTTTTTACATTTTTATGCCTTACTATAATATGACATTTTTGACATTTTATGCCTTACTATACTGTGACCTTTTTTTAAAAAATATTTTTATGCCTTACTATACTATGACGTTTTTTGACATTTTTATGCCTTACTATACTATGACATTTTTTTTTTTATGCCTTACTTTACTATGACATTTTTGACATTTTTATGCCTTACTATACTATAACATTTTTTAAATATTTTTTTGCCTTACTATACTATGACGTTTTTTTACATTTTTATGCCTTACTATACTATGACATTTTTTGACATTTTTATGCCTTACTATACTATGACGTTTTTTTAAATATTTTTTCACTTTACTATACTATGACGTTTTTTTATATTTTTTCACCTTACTATACTATTACATTTTTTTATATTTTTAGGCCTTACTATACTGTGACATTTTTTAAATATTTTTTTGCCTTACTATACTATGACATTTTTTAAATATTTTTATGACTTACTATACTATGACATTTTTGACATTTTATGCCTTACTATACTGTGACATTTTTGACATTTTATGCCTTACTATACTGTGACGTTTTTTTAATATTTTTTCACCTTACTATACTATAACATTTTTTTATATTTTTATGCCTTACTATACTGTGACATTTTTAAAATATTTTTATGCCTTACTATACTATGACA
>NW_019525097.1:3068933-3122337 GCF_002814215.2 Seriola lalandi dorsalis | reverse complement strand
TTTTTATATTTTTTCACCTTACTATACTATTACATTTTTTTATATTTTTATGCCTTACTATACTGTGACCTTTTTTTAAAAAATATTTTTATGCCTTACTATACTATGACGTTTTTTGACATTTTTATGCCTTACTATACTATGACATTTTTTTTTTTATGCCTTACTTTACTATGACATTTTTGACATTTTTATGCCTTACTATACTATAACATTTTTTAAATATTTTTTTGCCTTACTATACTATGACGTTTTTTTATATTTTTTTGCCTTACTATACTATGACGTTTTTTTACATTTTTATGCCTTACTATACTATGACATTTTTTGACATTTTTATGCCTTACTATACTATGACGTTTTTTTATATTTTTTCACCTTACTATACTATTACATTTTTTTATATTTTTATGCCTTACTATACTGTGACATTTTTTAAATATTTTTTTGCCTTACTATATATGACGTTTTTTTACATTTTTATGCCTTACTATACTATGACATTTTTTGACATTTTTACTTTACTATACTATGACGTTTTTTTATATTTTTTCACCTTACTATACTATTACATTTTTTTATATTTTTAGGCCTTACTATACTGTGACATTTTTTAAATAAAATATTTTTATGCCTTACTATACTATGACGTTTTTAAAAAAAATATTTTTATGCCTTACTATACTATGACATTTTTTGACATTTTTATGCCTTACTATACTATGACCTTTTTTTAAAAAATATTTTTATGCCTTACTATACTATGACGTTTTTAAAAAAAATATTTTTATGCCTTACTATAATATGACATTTTTGACATTTTATGCCTTACTATACTGTGACCTTTTTTAAAAAAATATTTTTATGCATTACTATACTATGACATTTTTGACATTTTTATGCCTTACTATACTATAACATTTTTTAAATATTTTTTCACCTTACTATACTATGACATTATTTTATATTTTTATGCCTTACTATACTGTGACGTTTTTGACATTTTTATGCCTTACTATACTATGACATTTTTGACATTTTATGCCTTACTATACTATGACATTTTTGAAATATTTTTATGCCTTACTATAATATGACCTTTTTGACATTTTTATACCTTACTATACTATATTTTTATGCCTTACTATACTGTGACGTTTTTTTTATATTTTTATGCCTTACTATACTATGACATTTCTTAAAAATATTTTTATGCCTTACTATACTATGACGTTTTTTGACATTTTTATGCTTTACTATACTATGACCTTTTTTTTTAAAAATATTTTTATGCCTTACTATACTATGGCGTTTTTGACATTTTTATGCCTTACTATCTATTATTATACTATTCTAGCTAGCTGATGACTAGATTCAAAATCTTGGGCAGATTGACAGATGACAATGAAATCCTAAAACAAACGAGATACAATGAGTTATGCATAAATGTTCGTGTTAATGAGGGAAATTACTGTAACTCCTTAACTCTTTAAGAATTCAAATTTTTTTCGTTGTTAACACACTAACTCAAGAGCAACCCATAGTATAGACTTCATACTGGCACCACAGGTAATCCTAATGGAGCATGTGATCTGATTAGGTTTTGGTTTCCCTTGCTGCATGAATTTGCATATGAATGAGGGGGAAAAAAATGAATGGACATCCAGCTGTTGCCCTCTCCTGTTTGTGTTCATGCTAAACTGGGCTAATTGCCTCCTGTCCCAAGGTTCACACTTCTACAGGCAAACAGGAGCGTGATATCATTCATCTCATCTAATTGTTCTTGGTTGATTGTTTCATAGAAAGAAAGTGAACAAGTTTATTTCCCAAAATATTGATCTGATCCCTTTCAAAGAATAAAGCAATTCTCCACGTTGTTGCTACAGAAATGGCCTGGCTAACTGTCCAACACTGAAACATGTAAAAGACTCTCTCTGCCACATCTAAAAATATTCAACCACCCTGTTTATTCCACCCAAAATGATGCAAGCTCTCCAAGTGGTGCTTCACATCTGACACAGTGTCCCTGTTGAGCAGCTGTACTGGGTGTTGTGTTTTGACTGTGCTCTCCTCTGTAGCTCAGTCAGACAACTCAAAGGTTCATCAGAGCCGTTTTCTCATTTGTTTCCATTTCCTCCATCACACCTAAACAGCTCTGATGAAGTGTGATCAGGTTCAGTCTTCACCTGTCACTGCTGCTTAACAAAAACACGTCCTCAGTCTCCGTAGTTGTAAGAGCCCTCAGCCTGGTGATGTTTTGGAAGCAGAGCAGTGTCACGTGTTGGCGCTGCTTTAGCTCTCACCCGGATCAACAGTTTACACTAAGCTATTGACTGCCTTCCACAGAAACACTGGTTTAAGGTTTCAGACATGTCAGGTGTTTGTGTGTGTGTGTGTGTGTGTGGGGCTATCACTGGGCTTACAGCAGCTGGATCCATCACACACAGGCTACAGTTAACTAACAGCACTGCAGGGAGTTGACTGCAGCAGTGATGTGTCAAACTCTGTTTCTGTGTCTTTCTCAGGGGATTGCTTCACTCAATTCCGCCTTGCAGAGGAAAAAGACTGGGAGATGGACTTATTTACAGCCAGTCAGGTAAATCTATATTCCAATACAATGCCAATCTGCAGCACTCTGCATTGTTAGTTGGTCTGTCATGGATTTAACCCACTTTTCCTCCAGCGAACACTACATCTGGGTTAAAATGCAGAAAGTAGAAGGAGCTAATGTAGCATTGTCAGTGTGTGTTGGTGGGTTCCTCCAACTCTTTGGTCCAGACTCAAATATCTTGAAAAAGTGTGATTGACGTGAAACATTCGTGCAGACATTCGTGAAAGCAAGAGGATGACGTCAAATGACTTTAATGATCCTCTTACTATTTAATCTTAGTACCATCAGCAGGTCAGAGTTTTCATCTTTCCTGTGAAATATTCATGGCTTCATCACAAAATGAACTACAAAGGAGACATTTAAATAGCCTTGCTCCACCTCCACGAGTCACTCAGTTTTTAAAAGAACATAATATAGAATGATGTTGAATATCAGAACTGACAGCTTGTGAGTTTATCATCACTCATCCTGACTCTACCAGCACTCGTCTTTGTCTGTGGATACAAAGCAGTGCAACAAACACAGTCAGATTATATAAGGCTTCCTGACCTCTTGCTATTTCTTGTGTAGAGTCAGAGATACATTGTTTTGTTTCTCTTATGTGCAAGCAAGTACCGACCTGCTTTAGTAGACGACTTTTAACAGTACAGAAAATTTCACAAACAAGTTTTCTCATGCTTGGATACTTACTGCTGTTTAAGCCTCATGTTAGAATAATGCTCCAAATACTTTTGATTCCATATCCTGATGGAAATCCAGTGGGATTTAAATGTGGCTTTAAACTGTTTTCTACATCTTCAACCTATAAACATCTGGAGTCTGGCTGCAAACAGCTGCTTTTACACTTCGTTTCTCTGCAGATGTCAGCGGGGTTCGTGGACCTCCCAGCTCTTGCCCAGACCCTTCAACAGGTTCCTCTGCATCAGAGACTCAACCTGGAGGCCGAGCTGGTTCAGGTAGGACCTCTGACTGCAAAAGCTCAGTCGCACTCTGTTCGGCCCTGTATCAGCTGACGTCCAGCAGGCCCTCGTAGCTCGGGAAAATTCTCTCTTGTAGGGCTGCAACCAACAATTATTTTCATTATTGATTAATCACTAGCCCCAAGTGATGTCTTCAGTTTGTTTTTTTCATCAACATCAATGTTCAACTGTCATATATCACATAAGAAAAACAGCAATTCCTTATGTTTGAAAAGCTGAAACCAGTGTGTTCGGCATTTCGTCTTGAAAACAAATAATCCATTGTAAGAGCAATTGCAGATCAATCGTCTGTCCATTGACTAATAGTTGCAGCTCTACTCTCTTTTCAGGGGTCGGTAAAGTAAGAAAATTAACTGAGAATACTTTTTGCTGCACATTAATTAGTATAATTCTATCGCAAAAATAATAAACAAAATTTTTAGATTGGATTCACTGACAGAGATTAAGCCCAGTGCGAGACTTAAGACGGAAATCAGTGGAAACAAATTCTTAGTGAAGGATTCAGGCTTAATACTCATCCATCCTTTTAACCGATATTATTTGTCCTGGTCATGTGCTTAGGGATGAACTGTGAAAATGAAAAAACACTGAAGGTCAATATTCAGTGGGACCGGTGACAGGTTTATATCTTCTTTCTTTGGAAGAAAACAGATTGATGAAAGTGTTGAGTGTGATTTTTATTTATATATATATGTATGTGTGATTATTTTTATCTGATGGATTTGAAAATAATATAATAATAGTAAAACCCACTGTCATTCTTTTTTTTGTACACTAATCCTGATGTTTCAGGTCCTGACTCCAGTAGAGCTGCCCACAGTGAGCCCCGCACCTAAACAAGAAATGTCCAAAACGTCCACATTCACTCCTCCATCCACAACTTTTAAAGGTCTCAGCATCAACCAGAAAGTCCCCGTGGCTCCAACCCCAGTGTCCACCTCAAATGCTTCCAAGCTGCCAGAGGATGATGGTGATGAAGAGCTGGACCAGCTGCTCGGTTTAGAAAAACCAGTCTCAGGTGTTGTAGAAAACCAGTCTGCCAGTGTTACAGATGAGGAGAGAGTCAGTCCAGAGGAAGGTGAGTTTATTATCGCTCTCCCATTTGTAACTTATTTTTGTTTTCTAAGATCTTTGTGGAGCATTTTGTGAAGTACACTTATTTGCTTTCTTGCCAGAGTTCGATGAGATTGATAAATATGAAGCTACAGCTGCTTAGAGCTGAGAAATGGTCAGGCGCGTAACCCACTGTTTAATGGCTAATTGTTGTTTTATACCTCTGTTCTTGTATGTATCTTAAACAAGATATAATGTGTTAATTAATGAGCTTCTGTGACGCTGGTAGTCACATTTGTTGCCTTTGGACTGATCCAGTCTTTATGCTAAGCTAAGCAAAGTAGCTGCTGGCTAAAGCTTCATATTTAACTGACAGGAGAGTGATCTTCATCCTCACATCTAACTCTCTGCCATAAAACAAACAAGAACATTTCCAAAATCATAACTTTTGCTTTAAATTCACCACATTCATCAGAAATTTAATGAAAACGTTAAAGACAATCTCACATCATGAGAAAATAAGTCTTCAAAGCTTTAGAGTCAAAATCTTCCCTGTGTTCTTTTAATTTGCAGTGTGTGCCGAAATGAAGGAGGTGGCACCGGAGGTGTTGGAGGAGAAGACGGAGGAGATGAAAGACAAAGATGTCACACCTCCAAAGGCCTCCGTCAAGCAGGAAATGACAGAGGAGGACCTGGAGGACTGGCTCGACAGCATGATCTCCTGACCACCAATGATCCAGGACAGACTTGATGAAAGGAGTATGTAAAGGAAAGTGGACTTGAACCTCCTCTGCTTTGGCTTTTGTCCTTTTAAAAATCATATCAAGACCAAACAGAAATTTACTTGAAACATTCAGCCTTAAAGCCAGTATTTAACCTCACATGCTGAAAGACTTTGCTTCACATTAGCCTCCGCTCTGTTTCTGGAGCTTAATGAGAGACGATATGTTTGGAGGTGCAGAGACGGGACAGAACATCTTGAACGTTTGTGAGAATGTGAATTTTCTGTTCCATGTGAGTATGAAAGTTGCACACCTCAAGAGAGTGTGTAATGGACGGACAGTGAAAGAGGTCACAAACACGTTTGATTTATTGCGTCAATTAATTTATTCATTTCCTCCCCATCATTAAAAGAAATGCGGTTTACCAAAGCTACTACATACATAGAAATGGCCATACAACAGCAGTTAACCATCTTGTCGTCAATAAATCCCTGAACCAAGTTTTGTTTTTTTCGGTTTCCTCTTGTTGTGGGGTTCTTCTACTGTGGAAAGAAGTGCAGGCGGGCAGGACACCACAGCTTAGGAACAAAACCAAACTAAGCAACATTTACACGAGGGTCATCTATATTTTATACAACAAATGCTTCTTTTCTTTTTTTTAAATGTAAAAGCCACAAAACTAACTTGAGCTAAATCTGCTTGTAACTAATCCAGAACTAGCACACAGCTTGTGTCAGGAGGGACAAAAATGATTTTCTTTTTTTTTTTTGCATAGTTTCTCTTAAGGCACATCGGCTCTTGATAAACACGTAAAGTGAGTCGTCTCTGGTCCTGGAAGAACCATCTTCATTATTTCATCAGACAGATTATAACCAGCGTTGAAAGGCAGAGCAGGACTCACTCATTTCATTTGATGTTAACTGGATCGACACTAGCAGCACACATCCATTCTGTTGGTTTGATAAGTGACACTAACATCCTGGCGTTAAAACTAGAAAATGTGCATATTCAGACATTCAGTTGTCATGCTGTAACCCTCCACGTGTATCAAATGTCTACACACAACAAATTGTGCAACAGGTTGGGGTTAAGCAAGTGAAAAGGCAATGTGAATCAGAATCAAAAGAAGACTTTGCATAAAAGAGGCGTCGTGGCAAGTGACGGTTTTCGGTAACAAGGAAGAGGACTTGGATGCACAAACGTCCACTCATCAGTTGTAAGTTTTAAAATAATTTTCTTTAAATTATCTTTTTACGTGTATTTAAATTCAAAATTAAATTATTTTTTTTCTACTTCACATATTTTGACACCATGGCAGCAGAGAAAGTCCAGTGAGTGTTCAAGTTGTGTTAATGGTGAAGTCAAGTTCATTGTCTCTTTCAGATAGAAGGAAAGTAGAGAGGGGTGTTTGGGACAATAGACAAGTCTGACCCACCTCTCTAACCCAACTGGTCCTCATATTGCTTACGGAAGCAGTCTCCAGTAGGGAAGAAGTCCCAGCATCTCTCCTGGTACATCTTCCACACATATGACTCCTGGAGGAGGAAAGGGAAAAAAAAAATTACAGCTCTAATTGAGTTAATTAAGTTTTAAAGCATCAGTTCTCCAGAGTTACTCTCCAAACAGTTATGCTTCATGTCTTGCCATACAGATTAGTTACAGTAATATTTGGCCAGGTTTTGAGATATTGGAAAACCACAACTGTCTGCATGGGTAGAGACCTCTAGAGGGAAAATAGAAAATATGTTTTTGATTAGGATGAAGTGACCCTTTACTGAGTTGTAGCTTCAGTCGCTTTTAGGGCGATGATCAATAAATGTTTTATACTTCAGTACTCTGAGCTATGCTGTAGGAACCAATTTAATTCCTTGTCGATCCATATGCTTTGTTCATATTTTCTACAGAAACAATCATTGATAGCTGTAGGTGAATTTGTGAAGGAACTCCAGAAAAAAAAACCTTTTATTTTCCTTCAGTATTTGTGATATGAGAACAGTGTGTACACATCAAATAAAAAAATACCTTGGGTCTCGGGTGCAGGACAATAACAAGTTAATATAAAAAAAAAAGGTCGAAGTAAACCCACGCGTTGCTTCTTCCTCCAGCTAAGCTGCACTTATGCAACATATCAAGTGGGTTGAAATGTTGCACAAGTAAAACCTCCCGAATTTGGAGCCAATGTGCAGGATTTTATTTCTTTGCTTTCTTGAGATCGATCAGACATAATTACGTCGCATTGAACAGAATAAAATGCAACTGAGAAGAAAGTCGAGGCTGAAAGATTATTCTGAAACTCCTGTCACATACCTGACCCGTGTGTTCAGTCTCGTCCTTGTTAATCAGGTACATCAAGAAGAACCTGCACATGGGAGGGGAGACGAGTGTTGTGAATCTGGAAGACTTCTAACTTACTGAAGTGAAGTCATTTTATGTGTTGCTGCACTCACAGGTAGTTGGCTAGGTTGTGTTCTTGTAAGGTGTGGGTTTCAAACCCGTGAGGCGTCCGATCAAAGTAGTCGTTGCCAATGCCACAGATGAAGCATTTGGTCTGGAAGAAGAGTGAGAGGGGATGTTTACATGTTGATACAAGGGTACAGGAGGTCAACTTACACATAACACTCTTGTTCCTGCTGCATTCAGGATTTTTCACACCTGTAGTTTTGTTAATTGGGGACTAAGAAAATGATTTGTTGCCTTTTAGTTCTGCTTTGTGTTCAAACTGACTTTTTTACAATTCTACAATTTTACAGTTCTGGTGATGATCCTTCATTATCAACTCTACACTGACCCACATCCAATTCTGGTGACTGACATTAAGTCATGCTGCATTTTAATGACTACAGTGTTTATTTAATAAATAATGATAATTTATTTGGAGCATTATTAGTTGGGACTGCAACTCATCCCATTTAATGAATAATGACACACAGGCAGGCACCTTACTGTGATACAGAGGAAGATAGAAACTGTGGCTGCTAAGTTCAACTCACTTTTAAATGAGGAACTGCCAAAATCAAACACACAGCCCGAGTCATAAAGAACTATCATCAGCGCAGTGAGCAACAGATGGTCTGACCCCCACAGAGCCCTGATCTCAATATGAGGAGACAGAGGACACTGAGACGGCCTAAATCCACAGAGGAGCTGTGACCTGTTTTAAAGGCAAAGGACGGTCACATCAAATATTTTTCTGTTTTTGAGGGTAACTAATAAAACACTATTCATTGACTTATTTTTGGTAGAATTTCTACTTTTAATCCCTGAAACTTTTGCACAGTAATGTATGTTGCTTCCTCGACATTCTTCCGATCATCAGTCACAGTCTACCACTACTACTGCTGCATTTAGTCCAGAAACAAATTCCACCAGCGTTTGTCTGGAATCGAACCGCGATCCTCCTTTTTCAGGTGATCTCAGACCAGTTGTTTAGTTTGCAAAAAAGTTAAGTTTTCACACCAGCCCAAACTAACCTGGCAAATGCACGAGAATTTGTTTGAATTGCACCAAATATGTGTGAAAGCACCCTTAGTATTTTAATGTTCCTCCTAATACGCAGTTTCCATCTTGGCTGGACCCGGATCTTACCTCCATGTCCTCCTTCACCTGCTCCTGCTGGTCTCTCAGCTCACCAAAGGCATCAATGATCAAACCTGAAGGAGGGTGCAACAGTCTATGAGGGGAGCACTTTAACACACCCTATAACACAACTATTAAACTGATGTAGAATACATGACGAGACTGATGAATGTGGCAATAAAGAAGTCATTTCCTCATCTAATTTCCACCTGTATTTGTGCTCTGTAAGGCAATGCTAAATGTGAGAACCCCCCTAGGATAAATGAAATGATATAATAAAGGTTGTGTACCCTGAATGATGGCCAGCAGGATGACGATGACAAAGAAGAAGAAGGTGATGTCAAACAGGATGCGGTAGAGCTCATAAGGGTCTCCAGCTGGGTCCTCCAGCTCATCTCCAATACCTCCTCCAGCTCTCACACCAACATACATGTGGAACAAATAGCACTATGAAGAGAAAAGAGGAAGACACATAGAGCTTAAGTCATTTCACAATTTTTTAAGCTAAAATGAGTGTAAAGTGCAGCTATATCTTATTCTGTGGTAACCGAGGATGGAAAACTTGTATTTCATTTGTTTAAGACATCATTCTGGTTCCTACTCTGCCCAGGATTAAGTGGGTTCAATCATCTATTTTCAATTTTGTCTCTTATTTCATAAATCAATAGAGGGAGGTGGGTGGTGGTCAGGCATACCGTCATCATGTCATCACACTTCATGTCAGGCTCGTCTTCATCCTCGCTCTTATTGTAGAACTTCCTGAAGAAGTTGAAGGCCACAACAGTGTAGAGATAGACGACCACAGCCAACAGACCCACAGTCAGCACAAGCTAGAAGGAGAGAAAAGTCATTAAAATCTGGTGCTTAGATGCTCTGAAACAATTTATTTGACCTCTATTTATTCCCAGTGACAATTTGAGCTGAAAGCTGAGGAAAGAGCAGCCTCTTCGGAAGCACAAATGATTGTGCCTTGTCTTGTTTAAATGTAGATTTTGAGGGTAATTTTTTTTGCAGAAATGGATAAACATGACTTTTTTTTTTTCATGGGGAGAGTGGTTCACAAAAGAACTGCAAGGTTTTCAAGGCCTCTCCAGCTGAATTGAGGATTTCAGGGCAGCTTTAATCAGAATTCAATGACTTTGGAGACGGAACTGCTTAATGCCCCATTGATGCCCTGCGATTTACATATGCATACTGTTCACTGACAGACTGACTGTCTAAATCACTGGTTCCCAACCTTTTTTGTCAGATGGACCCTCAAATATTATTAAATGCTAAACTATTATTTGAGCATTTATTGATTGTAAATTAGCTAGTTATGTAAACTATAAGCAAATGAGCAAATTATGTAAATAATTACCTACAAAGAATGTTTATCCATTCCTTTTAGGTAATTATTTATTAGATCTGTTTACGTATCACTGATAGCATCTATTTCAGCAATTTATGTAAAACAGTCTAGCTAACTGTAACACCTGCCTGCTCATCATCCAACTAGTTTTTTACCTCCTTTAATCACAACACTTGTGTTTCAGGTCTTACAGTTGACTCATCATCTGAATAGTTTTTACAATCAAATTGTAATTTCTGTTTTGACCTATTCTACAATAAAAGTTCCCCTGGCAATTGCAGGGGGTACCCCCTTTGGGATTATGAGTACCCCTTATAGGAGGTTACTGGTTTAAACCAGTCTTTTTCCTTCAGTGACCACATTTATAACAACATATCAGCAGCAACAGTGAGAAGCAAATCCACAAAACCAGATACAAGTTACTTCAACGCTGCTTCACCTTTACCATAAAATACATTTCTCACATCAAACTGTGAATGACTCATTCCTAACACCCTCAAGAATAAAACAGAAAATCCAGTCACCTTTTTATTTGTATTTAATTCCTTTAATATATTTCTCATGACTGTTCATTTCTAAATATCCTGTGACTTGGATGACTGAGTCTTAATAGATATCCACTGTGTCTATTTCCTTTTTTCCAGAAGTTAATTTCTTGATTTGATTATGTTGGTGTTCAGTATGAATCATCATGCTAGTTGTTTATCTAACACAGAGCACATATAGATGCAGATTGTTTACAGAAAAGCAGAGTCTACCCCATAAATGTTTAACAAATTTTAAGACTTTCCAACTAAAAAGGGCATATGCAAGTTTTGAGAAAAAGATTTTCTACCAGACAAAGATTAGTGTGGCGTGACTTGTTGAATTTGTAATCTGTACTCTGCCTCCCTCTGCTGGTTGAACTACTTGCCTGCTTCCCGTTGTGAGTGACAGAAGACAGGATGGTGCGAAGGGTCTTGAAGCCCATGGCGATGTCCAGCAAGTGAGCAGCAAAGAAGAAGTTGTTGAAGTGTCCAAAGATGGACATGGTGGTGTACCAGATCAGATACAGGAAGGACTGCAGGGACAGAAGGCCACTCATTAGTGAAAGATGATAGGTTTAATGGTGGTTGCATTGCTCTGTATAGTTGCACTTTTATTGTATAGTTTGCAATACTATTGTACATATTGACATATGTAGATTTTACATTTTTATATACTGAAAAATTGCAGTGACTACACACAGAGAATATACACATGTTTCTATCATTTAAATTGCATTCATATGTAATTTGTTTATCTTTAATTTTTTTACTCTTTATATTTCTTTTATGCGTTACTCTTATTTTAATTATTTCTGTTATTAATTGCGACTGGAAAATGATTAAACAGGTTACAAAACAACTTTGTTAACCTTGATCACAACTGAAACATTATTTCCCCCACAGCAGTGTGAATACAAAGTGCTTTTAGTATACATTAAATAAACTTACGTTGTCAGTCAAAACCACACCCATCTTCCAGATGTGGTACTTTGTATCAATGGAGCTCAGCCTGTCAATGAGAAACAATATGGTGTTGCTAACATGCAAACTCCAAATAATATCTAGAGATGTAGTTGATATTTTGAGGAACATAAGATTATTAGTTTAGTCTGGTTTTCTATAAATCTATTGTGTTCAATTTGGAGTAAGAGCTGATATTCCACTCACTCTGTCCATGTCATGCTAATTATCGGTAAAATGTGGAGATACTTGTGTTTAAACTCAGGGATTGACTTTAATTCCTGAATCCACTAGCATCAGTGCACATGTTCAGGTCAGGGAATGTTCAAACTTTCAGGCCTGAGCCAAGCCAACTTTAACTTCCCCAGCTGATGTCAGTCTATGATTACCTGGGTTAGTGCTGATATATCTCTTTTTTTTTTAGCCTGTTCTTGGCCACTAGAGTCTAAAAAGTCACCCTGTCTGCATATACATAAACGTCTTCCTGTGCAGATACCTAATGTTATATAAACACAAAGACTTTCACTTTTCATGTCCACATCCATACTGGAGTAGTAAGAGGGATTGACTTCTCACCAGGAGACCAAGGAGGCTTCCCTCTCTTCAGTCTCCACTGTGGGGTCAAAGTCGAGAGCAGTCTTATCCAGGCCTAAGAGCTCAGCGATGCGTTCAGCTCCATACATGTCACCATATTTGTTGATCACCTATAGAAATACACACACACACACACACACACACACACACACACACACACACACACACACACACACACACACACACAAAACAGCAATGACAACGAGAGTTGAATTTCACTGCAGTTTCACTACTTTTTATCTCAGAGAATGCATGAAACACCACCATCACTGCATATATCACAACAACAATCCTCTAACATAGATTCCTGGAACAAAATCTTAAATCAGGCAGTCTGAATATGAAAACTTTCAACAACCCCTGATATGAGTCTCCTGGAATCCAGATATAAAATTACTACATATTTAGTTCTATCTTATATTTTTGTGTTAAGAAATCAGGTGAATCAGCTGTAACTACTTTGTCAACATTGAGGGATGTTAATAACTCAATATCATGCACAAGTTCATCAGAACAGGTCAGTCACAGTATCTTACAGAAATACTGTCTCTCTACTCACCTTGCGCTTGATAAACTTGTCCCAGTAGTTGTTGGGGAAAGAACTGCAATGAAATGTAGAATTAGGACTTAGTGTAGCTGTTAGATAAAATACATCTATTAGTTAATTCTTGTGGCCTCAACTAGAAAGTTTAGATGTTATTTTTATGTTTTATTTTAGTGACTGTTTTCATTACTGATTGATCTAAGTTTCTCCTTTTTTTGAACAAATCCGCTATGGCATCTGTGAGAGGGCGAGACTGAGAAAACACTGCACACTGATTTGAACCCTGTGTTTGTTGAGGATATTCTCTCTGTGTATAAGATGTAAGGTCATGGAAGTCAACTCAACCGTGTGTGGATTCTACTTTATTCAGCGTGTCCCTGCCGGGGAGCTAACACTAGATAACGGCTGTCTGCAGATATCAGGTTGATGTGTCATCAACACAAACACTGCAGGTGAATGACACTTTCAGTTTCTGTCCTGTCTGTGCACAAAGTGATCATTAAATTGCATGATGGTATTTAGTTAAAGCATCAGCTAGTGAGAGTCCATGTGTGGCTGTAGAGGACATGATTCCCTTGTAAGCGGTGCAGGTTTTTATTATTCTAGTTCAACTGTTTTGCACATATAGACCTAAAAAATTTGGACGTATCGTATTTCGGTTGTTTTGCATTTGCCAATGAAAATAAAGCCTCCAGTCCACAGTTTTATAACCAAAAAAAGTGTTTACATAATTTAGCCAATAATGTTCACTTTATAAATTATTGGCTAAATTGTTTAAACAGCTATGTTAAATGAAATTTAAATACTTATTTTCCTTATATTTTAAAAAAGGTTGTTAAATGATCATGTTAATGTTGTGAACAACTCACGGGGTGTTGATCACGAGTCGATCCCACTGGCCTTTGATGTCATCATCAGACGGCTGCTCAGTAATGTAGAGACCATCAAATTCAAGTTTCCTGGCAATCTCCTTCTCTCTCTTGAACACCACCAAAGGAACCTAAAAGCAAAATTTGAAGATGGGTAACTAAAACTGTAACTTCACATAAACAATGGTATCATCTGCAAAGAAATTACGCTCAGCCATGTGAAGACAGACTGTTAAAGCAGTAAGAGCATCATAAATATACTCACCTTCAGACAGTAGTACCCGACCACACAGACGAGCGAGATGACAGTGTGGAATATAGCCAAGAAGCGCAGCGTTGGTAACATGTAGCCAGTGCTCTCCTGAAGCACAAACTCATCCATGTCAAAAAGTGTGTCCTGATCTTCCTCCTCCTCACCCCATTGGTTTTCATCATCACTGTCCTCATCAGTTTCACCAGTGACCTAAAGACAGAATCATATCATGTAGACAATTAAAAATTGCTGCAATCTGTAGCAATTTATTTATTAATTTTTATATTTTTTTCCCATTATACATTTCTTACACCTGTGTGTCCTTCAGATTCCCTCAAATGCTTTCTTGAGCTATTAGTAACTATTATACTATACTAAACAACTACAGTTTTGGTACCCCTCTGCCATGAGCAGAAAATACCTGTTTCAAGTGACTAAATACAACTTCTTAACTGTCACATTAGCCTAAAAAAATGTCTGCATTAATTTTTTTCATGAAAGGAGGATTTTAAATAAGTTGACACTGAAGGTCTGGTCAGAATAGTAGTCTTGTTTGACTTGCTCAGAATTTTCTGTTGATCAGTCAATCAATCTATCCACTAATGGCTGCAGCTCTGCTTTGGTTACCTTGTAGAAGAGCAGAATGAAATTGATGGCAAAACACACAAACAGAGCCAGGAAACGCAGGTTGTAGAAGTTACGAGCCAGGTAGTTCTGTAACGAAAATAATAGACCAGCTCATGACTGCTCTATAATTGACAATTCATATTTCAGAAACAATTATTAGAATAAACAATGAGTCCCAAAAAATTTAGTTGAAGAATTTGTCACAAGCAAAGCCACAAAGAAATCCATCTGAAAGAACAGTGTCCGGCCTCACCAGCATCTTGGTCAAGTAGATGTCCAGAGCAGCAAAGATATTGGACATGAAGGCAGGCGCCGGCTCTTTAGCCTGGCTCAATCTGGTCTTGGGCTTCTCCTCTGTCACCGGTTCCTTAGCTTCCTCCTCCTTTGGCTTATCCTCCTTCTCCTGGTTCTCTGTGCTGTAGTAGTCATTATAGTTTTTACTTAACAGTTCTTTTTTTATTCTGTATGATAATTAATTTCAGTTATACTCACTCTGCTTTTTCTGGTTCGCTCTCAGGAGTTTCAACAGGCTTGGCAGCAGCTTTCTGCTTGAGAGTGTTATACATATCAATGAGCTGTGAGACTGAATGGTAGTGATAATGAAAGGCAGGTTTCTATAGAGTTTAAAATCATTAATCACACCAAGGAAGTTATTGAATATTGAATGCAAACCTTTTTTTGATCAGTAGTGGACGTCTCTGCACTCAGCTCAGAAACGTCACCCAGGCCAGGCTCCAGATGTTTCCCTCCTTCCTTCTTAGGCACCGTCAGCATCTCCAGCATCATGTCCACCTCTGGTATGTCCCCTGCTGGTGCCATGGCTATATCTAAGTTTCCTGATGACTCTATAGCCTCTACTTTCTCTCCTTCTATCACATCTCCATGGATACCAAATTGGGTTGGGTCAGGCATGTTCCCAAGGATGTCCGTCACCTTTATGTTCTTGGCACCCTCTACCAGGCCACCACCAAACATGGAGGACCAGATGAGGTGGAAGAAACCAAAGATGAGACTGTAGATTCCCTTAAAGAAGCCAGTGAAGAGCATCCAGAAGAAGGAGAAGAAGCCTGTGATAATCTCCTTGATGGTCAGTTTCTTGATTTTCTTGAACCGCTTGCGTACGTTTTTAATAGAAAATATTTGGCAGACATGCGCAACCTTCTTCTTCACTGCGCCACATGCAGTGGTGAAGGCTGAGGCAGACTCCAGGGCAGCTGCCTCCTCTGCAGCCAGCTCGTCCAGGATGCTGTGTCCATCCTCATCTTCCTCCTCCTCAGGTTGTTCAACCTCGTCCGGCTCAGAGATCTGTGAAGCAAGCTGCATCTCAAAGATGGTGTCCTCACAGAAATTCACAAACATCTCCATCTTCTCACTCTCTCCGCCCTCATTGACCACATCAAAGATGAACTGACGCTTGGACTCTTTGACTTGTGGCTTCTCCCATTGTTCACGGCTCGACTCACTGATCTCAAAGTATACCCTCTCAATGCGCTTTGCACTGCCCATGATTTCAATACGACCCAGGTAAGGTTCAAAGTAGCTGAGCACGCTCTCTGCCAAATCCAAGAAGGTAGCGAGTCGAGAGTCGTGTGGCATGTGTTCAGACAGGTTGGTCAGCAGGACTACCACATTGAAGCCGATGTCTTTGGCTGGCTCATGGAATCGCTCCACAAACTCCTTGTAATTAAACATATCGTTCTCATCTGCCTCTGCACACGAGAGCAGGAAATCAATCTCAGACTGGCTGTACTGCTTCTGACTCTCCATGGACTTCTGGAACTCCTTCTTTGAAATAATGCCTTTAAACTCGGGGTCGTACTCCTTGAAGTTGTCAGAGGTTGTTAGATCCTTCAGTTTGAGGAACATATCAAAGAACTTGAGGATCATCTCAACATTGTTAGAAGACTCCACCAGTGTGTCAACCATCTGTTTTCCAATTGTGCCATTCACCACATTACCTGAGGAGGGAACAACATTCATTTCAGAAATAAAACACAAAATGCATTATTTAATCTATAACTTTTACTCAAAACAATATAGACACGTAGTAGACTCATCTCAGATATATCAAGATGTTAAGTCAACAATGATTTTTACACTCTCTCTCGTAATTTCTTAGTCACTGAATGGCAGCCTCAGGCTCTTACCTTCTAGCAGAGACAACAGCATGACCACCATGTCCTTCTGTAAATCCATCAGCTCCTTCAACAGCTCAATCTGACTGGCATCCTAAAGGGAGATAAGAGACATTTTCTTAAAGCTTCACTGGGACACAAAGTTTTATTGTTAACGCCTCATCTACAAGTGCATTTTCAAATAAAGGCTCATTATTAGTTCGGTAAAAAATTTTGTGAATTACCTAGTGAAGTAAAATATACTTTCACGTCATAATCTGTACATCTATAAATATGTCATAGTTGCACATGGAACCTGGTCCTGATCGATACAGGATTTTGGAGGCCAATACATAGTGTTTTTAATATTTGGGAGTTTAAAAAGGTCTGTTAGGACTTCATCGTCCCCCGAACACACTTTTGATAAGGAGCAGTACCTGTGCCATTTTTAATTCGAAAAATAAACTTTTCAGTGCTCTAAACTACTCAAATATATTTTTGGCCTTTCTGTATTGCACCTTTGAATTACTTTTGTCCCCACATATACACCAATACAATATGACTGTACTAGGCTGAAATGGGCCGAAAATATTGGCCATGTCAATGTATCAGTCTAGGTACTTCTTGTAACTACAACTATGTATTCTAGTGATATCAAAAGATATATCTTATTTCCAAGTTACAGCCAACATGAGTTACATGTAAATGGATATTTGTGACATGAGACAGATTTTTATTGACATATCTTATTTTTAGTTTTTGTAAAACATCTTGCAGAAGTACAAAAAGCGTTTAGTTTACCTGAGATAGCTTCATCTGCATGTTGGCAAATACATGCAAGAAGCCCACTACTGCATCCCACAGTCTGCTGTGGGCCAGACTCTGCTGGTTCCCAATACATGGGCCCTGAAAGAGGACAAGTAGAAAAGGCAGATGATGGCAAAGATGAGAGAAAAAAAAAACATAAGCTATTTGATGATAGCTGTTAGCGACTTATATTGCAGATTCAACATTGCTAATATTGCTGCGGAGGGCTCAGCTTCTTACCTGAATATACTCAGTCAGTGAGTTGAATATCTGCTTGGCTACAGATAAAGCTTTGGAGAAGTTGATTTTTCCTGTATCATCAATGACATCTTTGCCAGAGTAGTACCAGTAGAAGTCACTGATAGATTCCTAAAGAGGAGGATAACATTAGCAAATTGATACAGTTACAATGATGGTTATAACAGTAATAAAGATGGAGACGGTCAACATTCTTGTGACTTTGCATGTGTGTTTTACACACCTGAAGACGGAGCAGATAGTCAACAGTGCTGATAATGATGTTGACTGTGGTTGTGTTTCCAGTTTGGGTTCTCAGGAAGTTCTGGAAATCTGATGACACAAATATTTTTTTATCATCAGTCTCGTCATTTCTTTCTCATCCTTTCATCCTCTTAATGTCCAATAGTATATAAAATATAAAATCCTGTTGATGAAAACGCATCATGAATTTAAAATACACATAAATGAAACCTCACCTCTATTGTGCCCCTCGCACAGAAGTTGCAAAAACCGGAACAAGTCTTTAGTAAACTCATCATTCTGTAGCACCTTGGAGCCTTGGGAGAAAATATATCTTGGTGAATACAGCTGAAACCCCACACAGAGTGATTTCAGTCTTTATTTACTCTACATGAGGAGGTCTTATAATATGTGAAACTCCCCTCAAAAGCAATTAATGAGGCAAGCAGGACAGGTTTCATGTTCAAAACATTTTTGAAGTCCAGGACCTTTAGATTGCAGGTTCAAAACTGAATCCAAAGTGCTTTTTATAAAAATGCTCTTACATAAACAACAGTGAAACACTAGGACATTTCCATAAGCTGGAGGAAGCCTGATAACTTTCACATGCAGGCCAAGATTGGGCCTGTTGAAGGATATCATTTCAGAAAAAAAAGCATTGGACAGACGTGGTTACAGAATTCACTTTAAAAATCAACTAGATAACCATGTCAACAGATCTATACAAAATGAGTGAAAACACATTTCTGTGAGCAGATAAACCCATGTGAAAGTTAGACACCTGTATGGAAACCAGCTTTGTGAAATAGGCCCCAAGTCCAAAGCAAGACAAAGCTTTGCTTAGGCTGTGGAAGAGTCCACAGACCTTCAGTCAAACCCGTGGGAGATGGCACTGATAGCCTTAGAACAGATTTCAGCATCAGTAACAGGATTTGCATTAGTAAATGTTAACATGAGGGGAATGGGAACAAATAGCACACAAAAGGACAGGCAATGGTTTCTGAAGATCCACTTTCTGTGTACACTCTAACAGTCGGCATGCACAGTGTGTCCCTACAGACATCTGGGCATGGGGGAGGAAGAGGCTTGGTATGAAATAAAGCAGGGAGTATGGACCACAGATGTGGAGAAGACATTCCAGGTGGAAGCATAGCCATATCAGGATGATCTAAATTTGCTATTTACCCCGCTCAGTGTGGACTGCCATCGATGGGTTTTTAAAATGACAGGAAGGAGACAAACAATACACGAAGACATAAGCAAAAAGAGAGGACATTGAGTTACAATACGAAGAGATATGAATATATTGGCTACGAGTGAAAAACAAAGTCATGCAGTTAAAAAAAACTGTTTCAGACGGGGGGAATAAATCATAGGCCTGGGTTGTGTCTATGTTGCATCTAACAAGATGAGTATCAAATAAGAGTTCAGTCATGGTGAAAAATTGATAACGGTAACAGAGACACGAGTAGTAACAGTGAATTGTTAAACACAGAACTCGGTGAAAATGTTTAGCAGAGGGCTGAATGATGAAAAGACGGACATAGTTTGATGTGAAAGGCGTCAGGTGAGAGTGTTTTGTTGTAAGTTGTAGCGAGACGGAAGCTCTACTATTAATGCTGGACCATGTCGTCTGTGACTGCATGTTTTATATTTACTCTACTCTACCTCAATGCCCCCAATATCACCAGTTGACAGAAGGGAAAGTTTATCCTTTGCTAAATCCCTGGAATACAGTGGGGTCTAAGAGTCTGAGACTGCTTTCCCCATTTGTGGTCTCAGACTTTTGGACTCCACTGTACAAACTTAGTAATACAGTGTTATATAATATATTAGGCTCATTCCTGCTTTGATGACTACAAAAGACGACATTAAAGACACCACACTGACGACTTCAGTGACTTCAAGACTGTAGCGCAAGCAGCAAACTATTTGTACAAATCAAAATTTACATTTATAACAATGCAATTTTGATTGTTTTAACTACCGAGGCCATACAGAAACTACTAATTAGGAACTAGCATTTAATAAGAGCTTTGAATGGACACTGGGGTTATACAGTTGTCATGGTTCAGCATTAGCTTAGTCAGGGGAAAAGGGTGGAATATTTTTGGTGTCCTGTGATCAAGAGTAAAGTCAGGTGCTTCAACAGGCATGTACTGAACTTCAACACAAACTTGTGTCAAAAAGGTGGAGCTTAGAAGTCTAAGAAGAGAAAATAATGTAGCACATCTAATAAGACATGTTTTCACTTACTTGAACCTTCCTCTGTCACCATGCCAAGACCTTCTGCTTTGTTCTGCCTCTCAAATGCATTCAAGTCCAGGACACTAAGGAAAGACATTCTAGAGTAAAATAAAAGCACTTGATGTCCGCGCAGGTTTCCTGTTTTTGCAGCACAGTAATATCACAGTACCTGCAAGAAAGCATCAGCCCTGAGAGACTCTTGAAAAACCCTGCATCTCTTTTCTCTTTCAGGTAAACAAGCATTTTCTGTGATAAAAGACAAGAAAAGCATTAAACGTGCTCCTGTCACGACCACATGGTGCACCAGCTGGTGAACGGTCTGTATGGAATTACTATGTAGTAGACATTATTGTTACCTAAAGAGAGGAATTAGAAGAATAAATAAAACAAATTAGATCAATACTAAATTATTCAGATGTAGTCCTGACCTGCTGAACTTGCACATTGCCTCCATTTAGGATGGAGATTCCCAGTTTGAGGGTGCAGGTCACCATGGGGCCTAGACGACCTGATGGCAGAAGAAGAATGTAAGATAAAAGCAGAAAGTCAAACTCAGGATACAAAGATGCTAAGGATTAAAATCCTGTGGAAATTCAGAGGGTTCTGCAAAGGTCATTGAATTAATCTATCTTAATATTATATATTTTTAAATTGAAGATTAGCCATCATGTGAAAAAATGATTTACCAAAAATAAAAGAAATAATTATTATATGTAAAAAATAAAATGTTTTAAGTAGCTGTGGACCAAGAAAAAC
The DNA here is from genome assembly GCF_002814215.2 of Seriola lalandi dorsalis. NCBI lineage: Eukaryota > Metazoa > Chordata > Actinopteri > Carangiformes > Carangidae > Seriola > Seriola lalandi. The sequence continues at coordinate 3,101,266 of NW_019525097.1, read as the reverse complement.
CTCCTCCATGGGTGGTTGGTATCCAACATCACATAAAAGGCCACTAGTCAGCTTGAAGTACTAGTAAAAGAGAACGTCTCGATCATTCATTTTAAACTGCCCAGAAAACATTGTACAAGACATGCCTAACAAGGATAATAGTGGATAAGAGTGTAAATTGGCTGTGTAGCTGACTGGAGCACAAATGATCAGATAATGATTACCTTTACTGGCGCTGATCATCTGTAGCACCATCTCAGCAGCCCCACGGGCATGCAGCCTTGCCTGCTGATACAGGATCTTCTGCTTTTCCATCTCCTTTTCCTGAACACACACACACACACACACACACACACACACACACACACACACACACACAGTAAATGGAAAAAGGCACATTTTTACCTGTGATAAAAGTTGCTACTTGGCTATTGGCTACTCGGCTATGAATGAATTTAAGTACCTCAAATGTCTTTTCTTTCCCTTCTTCCTCTTCTTCCTCTTCATCCTCTGCACAGCTCTAAAGACACAAAGGTCATCATTCAAAGCTCAAGTTACATTTCATTTACCAAGAGTAGAGACTTTTACCAGAATTATTTATCAATAAAGAGAATTTAAAAGTCCATTACCTTTGCCATCATGTCTGCATATGCAATATACAAAGGATCTTCCTCCAAGTGACTGAAAAAAGTTAAGTCACACTTCATTACTGTTCGTGTACTGTATTTTATCCTACAACAAAAGCATGTGTTTCCCTTTCTGAAACATAGAAATTAAAATGCTTGTCCACTGTAACAGACTCACTCTCATACTCCCTCACCTTCTCTCTGTCAGAGCATTGTGGCTGAAGTGGAGGATGAGTTGATGGAGAGGGTCGGGCTGGATCTCAGCCACTTCCTCTTCCTCCTCCTCCACAATCTTCATGGGGGTTTTCTGCAGGAATGCATAGGTGTGAACAGTTACCTCTGCCCAAGTCTTATGTGATCACTTGTCATCCCAACACAACATTCAACATTTCCTTTATCTTCACGTACTCACCGACATTTGTCAAAAACACTGAAATGAGTCATTAACATTCAACTAGCACTGGCATGCAGATGAGTTTTTGTCATATCCTGGTGATCCGTGGAGAGGACAAGACAAGGAAAGTTAAAGAGTGGATGATGAACAGTGTTGGAACCAGTTCTCCAATACATGCATGTTACAGCAAACAGATGCAAGCAGTAAGCCATTTGGTGATATGACTTGAACATGAAGAATGGTCCTGACAGTAAAGGAGCCTGACATTGAGGGACTATCACAGCTACACACATCTCCAAGAGTCTAAACTGATCTGACAGATTTTTAGAATAAAACAATAAAAATAATCTTCTTCCCAACGAGAACAGTAAATCTGATCATTTTGCTACTGTATCTAAAGCTGTCCTTTAATCTTGTTCAATGGCACAGTTTTGGTGTCGATGAATTTGCTGCACATCTGAATACAAAGATCTAATATGAAATGTGGTCTTCACATGACTACGCGAGCATGCCACTGACGTCACGGCCACAAAACGTACTGTAACGTCACCTTCACACTCACACTACAGACTTACAGAGTACAGCGAAAAGACAACTGATGGGTTGGATCCAGATCTGACAGCCAAACAGCTAGTGAAAGTCTCCTACTGTAGTGAAAGGCCCTCCTTACCACTGCTGTCAGAAAGGCATAGCCTGCTTTTCTAGAGCTGTGAGCGCCGGAGCTGGCCCTGTGTCTCCTGAGTTGGTCATGCAGCCTTTGACCCCTGACGGATCTCTGTTTGAAGGGTTTTGCACGCCTAGAGTGGGGGCCCCTGGGCACTTTGGGCGACATCCCCACCCGGGCGCACTCCCAAGGCTCGACAGGCGCGGAGCTAAAGAAGCATTTGGCAGACAGGACTGGCAGAGGGGTGCCAACGCAGGGCACGCGGGACGAGGGCAAGGTGAGCCCAGTACTTACTGCCAGATCCTGAACTAGCTTCTCCTCAAAGGAGTACTCCTCTGCCTCTATCCAAAGTCTCTCATAGGCCGGGATGAAGAGGTTGATAGCGCGATGCCTGGGGAGGGGGGAGGTGGGGAGGAATGGAGGGGAGTGGGGAGGGAGGTACAGTGGCATTAGGGCGGGTTCAGGTGAGTTTTTGGAGGAGGAAGGAAGGAGAGATGTAGGGGGAAGGAAGGGGTTACAGGAAGTGCAGTTCAGGCAGGGTGGTGATTGGTCAATGTGGGACCCACTGGCTCTTCTGACTGGTCACATTTGGAAACTGCAGTTACTTCCATCGGGTTTGTAAAATTCATTACACATGCACACTTTAGGAGGGATATACAGTTTTCCAACACGTCAGTAGATCTGTGAAACAATTTGTGTTTTTTTCTTATTATTAGATCGACACATATTCCTTAATAAAGAGTGTGTGTTGTAAAACTGCACAACTTTTGACAAAATGTCAGATAAAAAAACAAATCTTTAAATCATCAATAGATGGCAGGAAACAAAATGACATAAAACAACTTTTTATATTTTACTGTAACCAAACATAATGTTGTAAACCATCTAGCCAACTTATCAAAGTCAAGATTGTATTTAACAGATTTCTTTCTGTCTTTCTTCTTCTCTCCTTTCTTCATTCCTTCCTTCAGGGTTCACTTGAAATGAAACAGAGGCCTGCAGCTTGCAGTGTGTTTCCACTTTCCAAATAAGTTTGTTTCCATCAATTCTTGTGCTCATTCTAGCTGACCAATCAGAATCAACAGTGCAGAAACAACTGGTTGCTAGGCAGAGATCGGTCCACAGCCTGGTGGATGAAGGGGGTAGGGGGTTGAACAGATGAAGCATTCGCCCCGTAGTTTCACTTTACCGTCAGCAGGGAGAACAGGCGGTCAAAGCTGGAGGCTTTGAATGCCCTTTCCAGCCAAACCTCCCGATAGCCATTCAGGAAGTAATTATTATTTTTGTATCTGAGAGAGGATGAGGTAGTGTTATGCAAAAAAACAACACAGAGGAGAGAATGTCATTAGGGAGGTGATGAGGGGTTTACATGGGCACACAATCAAGAAAAAATGCCCCACCCCCCCATGACTACTTGGTGATTGCTTGTTATGTACGGTTAGATTGAGACAAAGCAATGTCTTAACTCGGTTGCTTAAATAGTTCATGTCAATATTTAATTATTGACATTGTATATCAGTTCTGTGAGTGTTACAGGTGTAAAATAGAGTCACCTGGGTAGATTGTAGAGTGGAGCCATGCGGAAACAAGCCACGACAGCGCGCTTACGCTGCTTGGACAGCAGCTTCTGCCACACACACTTCTTATTCCTCAGAGGCTGCTCCACCTTAGGGCCAAGGAAATGATGCAACGTTGGGAATAACAGTGTAGTTACAATAAAAAGATGCTTTATGTAGCATTTTATCAAGACAATACCTTACAGATTGTGATAATGCATTAAGTACAGTCTTAGAATTATATGCAAGGCTGCAACTAACAATTATTCTCATTAACCATTCATCTGTACGTCCCTTTTTCATTTAATTGTTTAACTCATGTCAGATAATTGTGTAAAAAGACCATCACAAATGCCAAGGTGGTTTTGATCAAAAGTCTACAACCTCAAAAGGTTCAATCTTCACATTTTTGAGAAGCTGGAATTGGATAATGAATTAATCAGCAAAGTGTTTAATCGCTACAAGCTATGGCTGTGTGTCATCTACAATAGGCATTTTCCATACAAAGAGTAAGTGCTGCCGTCTGTGCTGCAGTGGGCTAATACTTTATCAGCTCATTTGATATGTCTGTCATCAAACGCATGTCTGAATAGCAACCCCATTATTGTTTAATGTATTTTCCATATTTAATGATGTTTTGTCAATATGAGAGATCTAAAGTGAAGGTTGTGCTTTTACCTGCTCCAGATGGAAAACTGCAGCAGAGATGCTCTGAACACGGACCACTGTGTGTTCCGAGTCTATAGGTAGGTCGCTCTTCACCACCACATCCTTGTATAGGTCCAACTGCCACTGGACTGCTGGGTCATCAGACTACAACACAAGAACAATAAAATCAATAACTAAACTACAGCAATATACTTAACAGTGCTGATGCATGTATTATTCCTTTTACTGCTCTTGCTACTGGAATTACAACTACACAGAACATCATCTTACCTTGTCCTGGAGATGGAGATTCTGACGCAAGTGCTCCTTCACCTCATCATCTGTGTCTTTCTATGAAAGGAAGCGCATTCAACATAACATAGAAAAATGTGTTATTACACCATTGTTATACATTAAAAAGTAAAAGTAGCCATCACAGTAGACTTGAACAATATTTGTCATTCTAGAAATACTTTATATCTACTGCATCAAAAAAGGAATTCCATGCTCTGTCAACTCTTTCTGGATAAAACCTATCAAAATAAAATACAAGCTGAGGTCTCTATAATGCAAAAAAAAAAAAAAAAAAAAAAAAAAAAAAAAAAAAAAAAAAAAAAAAGGTTATGGTGGTGGTTAAACTGCTGGTAAAGCATACTATACAGACTGAAGATAGTCCTGTGAGTATAAGTACAGTCGAAGCTACGTAAGACTGATCAAGAGGCGTGATTCTGACTTCCAATATACAGTATCTTATTAAGTATCTTTGATAGAAGATTAGGAATGTTGCACTGTAGGAAGCTTCAATGATTAACTTTGTTGGAGCCTCAACTGCAACTTCATTAAAATTATCTATCAGTAAATGAAATTATAAGACTTAGGATAACTGGAGATAAGGCTGAATATGATGACATGTGATAAGAGAAAGATTAAATGTACAAGTTGGAGACTAAAATATGAATTATCATTATTTAGTTAAATACTAAGAGAGAACAAAAAGCTCTGTACCAAGTCATATTTCATCAGCTTACCAGACTGTAGCGTATCTTGGCCAAAGAGATGAGCTCCTGGTCACCTGGGGTGCACATGTTGAGACCAATGGGCAGCATCTTCTTCAAGGCAGCGACAATCAGAGAGGTCTGGATGGAGTAGTATTCACCACGTCGACGCTTGTGTTTCCTCTCTTGGTCTCCACCTGACTACAGAGAGAGAAAATAAAGGTTTATTTTATCCATATTATCACTGTGGTTTAAAGAGTAGAAGAATCTAGCTCCTTCTAGGTCAAATTTAGTTCATCTGTTTGATGGAAAATCCTGACGCTACCAATGAGAAACTGTCCGACCAAACAGATACTGTTAAGAAAAAAAAAGTCTATGGGAGTAATTAAGCATTTTCAAACATGAAAATGAAAACAAATTAATATTTTTATTTTAATATATGTTATTTCAGTATCTGCAGCCCTGGACTTCCATATTAGCGCAATGTACTTTGTGCCACCTTTAACAGTGTTTTATTGTGATTTGTATTGTATGCTACAATATGCTATTGTGTACCATCAAGCACCAATGAAAATAACATATAAACAAATGAATGACATTTTTAAACATTTTCTAGTGCTGTCAGCTTTTGTTTGTTTATTTCCAAAAGTAAAAGTAAGTAATCACATTCTGTTCTTTATCGCTCACTTCAGAATGATGCTGTTTTGTTGGTTTTTCCAGTTTTCACTCAGCAGCATTTTGATCATTTTAAATTTAAAATAGCATGATAGGCACTATTGTCTGTGACAGGACTTGCCATAAGGGCTCAGGAAGTGTGTTACACCCTCAGAACATTAACATTAATTTGAATCACATATTAGAGACCCCAATTGCATCAACATAAGCAGCAGAGTCCTCCAGGATCAAGAGCTGAGGAGCTTTTTATCCACTGTGAGCGATCATGTCAAAACAGCTCAACAGTGCAAATAAATAAGCTGTCTGGCTCTGCCAAAACTCATAAACAGTCTCACAGTGACAGCTAGTTGAGCAGCTGCTGGACCCAACACTGTCAACATCCAGATATATGACCTAACTTTACTACGACAAATATCTATATGAAACGTCTAAGGTCGTAAACCCTCGATGTAGAGGTGAATTTAAGAGGTGTGAACTCATACAGATGATTTGTAGAACATCTCACATCTGCATATTCAACTGGTTCAGCACATGTCAGGGAACTGATTAAAAACACAGGCAAAGTGCTTATGAGGACTTTTCCTTTCATTTGCAGAGTGTCTGAAATATAGTACCAAGGAGAGGGACGCTTGGGGATTCCCTCCAGAAGTATTCAGGTTGTGCTTTTCTAAAGTGCTGACATAGTGATGAGGGGAACAGGAGATAAGTGAGAGGAGTCCAAATCAAACCCAGAGAGGACTGAGATGTACTCTGCTCCATCTCTTGGGTTCATTATAACAGGACAGATTTCATCCAGAATGAAGATGTTTGTCTCTGAAGGTTAAGAGTTTTTCTTGGAGGGCCTGTGAGTTCCTCGCCTTTACTGAGTAAATTTTATCAACAAATTCAACATTTCAAATCTAAAGGGTCTCAAAGATTTTTTTTTTAATGTCTGATCATCTCAACCAGTAGATTAGTAGTAATAGCTTGTAAAGTATAATAGTTAATGACATTTCTGGTTTATAGAGCTCAATTTCTGACCTATATAAAGATCAAGCAGAGAGAATATTTGTCAATGTTGCTCCCTTCTGTTTTGTAGTAAAAGGAAATGAATTCCTCAATTGCTGTTTCCATTCAGTGATTTCTTTAATATTTTTAAGGATAAGGCTGGCTTTTTAAAAAAAATAAATCCCAACAAACACACCAAAACCAGAGTGATTCTAAATACTTCTGGACTGTCCTGCCTTTTGTGGTACTCAGCCCTAAGGTATTCCTACTAAAGTCGTAAATGTTTAAAGAGGTTCACAAATATTAAGTTTCATTTTTAAAAAGCCTCACTAATTTTCTTTAACAGCTGGCCACTGTAGTTTTTAGAAAATATTACTAACACAGGAGTATGTAAGGACTACTTTCAGTTGCAAATTAATATGCATGTGGTGCTCAGATGAATATTTGCAGCAGCAGGATGTTTTCGTATGTGGGTCTGGCTCAAATAAATTATAATGCCAATGTTCTAGGAAATGAAAAGAAAAACATCTAGTGTATTCACTCACATCCTATGTATTATCTTATATCTTTACCTTGGACATCTTTGCCTTGCCTTCTCCAGTCAGGAAGCCCAAATTGTTGATCTCATTCTGAACCACAAAGTTTTGCTCCTCACGCTTAAAGTTCTGCATGAAGAGGACAAAAAGAAGAGGTTTCCTTAGGAAATAAATCCTCGATACCAATATCCTCTCATCAAAAGCCATATTGTGATATATACAGTGAAGCTTACATGGGACTTGCACCAGAGGATAAAGATCTCAGCCACCATCCTGAAGAGCTCAGTGGAGTCTGCCTCAGGCTCCTTCAACCATCTAGACCTGGAGTGGAGGAAACACACAAACCAAGTGACTCACAGGATGTCATGTTATATCTGTGAAGGAAAGGGACAACAAAGAAGCTCATATCCTACGCAAGCATTCGCACATTGAAACCAGCCTACTTCTGCTACATACATAAATACCCAATAATATCTAGAAGGAGAAGGGAAAGCTCATTCTAGCTAAGTGAGCATGTACGTCATACCTGTTGTTATCCACATAACGGATAAGCATGGGGTAGAAAGCGTAGAGGTCCCTGCACAGCACAGCAAACTCATCCAGGATGAGCAGCTCTGCCTCCTGGTTGTCACCTTTGCTGTCGGCCTTCAGCAGCTCCTCTTCAGCCACAACCTACGTTCGCAGCACATCAACAGCTCATCTTTGGAAATCAATTCATTAGACTAAATGTCCTCACACACGACCCCTTCCAACCCCATGGTGGTAATCCCATCTCTGCGTCCTCGTTCAGCAAGTGGAACAAAGGTGTTTTTACTCTCAGAAGATGATGTGAATGAGCAAAATGTTCTCAGACTAGCTCCTCCAACTACTGACAGCTTCATATATACACTACAGGTTCAGCAGCTATTAATGGAGTCAGCAAAAGTATTACTGAGCAGCGGATAGAATGTCAAAACTGTAACAACATGTACAGTATATTTTAAGATCTCACCTTCACTGTCTTCTTCTTTAGCTTGTCCAGTGTTGGCAGGAAGTGGGTTCTCAGCAGATCTGCTCCAGCCTTGCAGATGATTGGCTGAGAGTAGACTGGAGACAGAGACAATGAAAAAGACTGATGCTTTCAATCATAAATCAGGTGTCTGGAAGGATTAACACCCTGGATTTAGAAGACATGAGTTTTCCCTGTGTCCATGTAAGTTATTGGCTCTGGTGTCAACTGTCACAACTATCAAACTACAGTCATCACTTTACATTCACTTTACTCTTAAGTAACTTTTTTTAAGATCAGCAGTTTTGCTTTTCACCTCAGTCTCTCCAAATACAGTGGGACTAACACCAGGAAATATTATCCAAGAATAGTTAAATATAGGATACAGTGTGAATTTCCCCTTGTCTTATTTTCTTGTTTGTAAATGTGTTCCAAGTACAATATTCAAATGTGGGTTTAAAAAGTGATTGTGCCTCAGGCCATGCTTCCTCAGCAGCCAACTATGTTATTGGGCTTTTCTTGAACTCCCACTGAAAAATGGACACTAAAAATGTAAATGTATTACTATTATTATCAGGTTCCTATATGGGTTCCCGTATTCAAAAGGGTTTTTATTATCGTGCTAAAGTGTTTCCTTGACCTTAAATTTGACCATTTCCTTGTTTGTTAATGTTTTTCAAATAGGAAAAGGATGAACAGGCTAGTTTCTACCTCTGTGTAGAAAAACAGCAGCTCATGCAATGTAGATCCATATTCCTATAAAGTGATCCATTTGTAAAATGACATTACCTGACATCCCAAAAGAACTCATTATAATCCCTGACTTTGCACTACTGGTAAAACCATAATTTGACCATTGAGAACCCCAGACAGATCACATTAATTTCTCTAACAGCCTTGAGCCTGTCACCTGCAATCCTCTTCATCCAGGGTGCATCATCAATGCCCAGGTTGTTGTTGAGGATCCTGAGGATATTTCCCAGGATGATGCTGAGGTGTTCAGAGGTCACCATGGTGCAACACTGGGCACCTGGAGGTGAGCTCTCCGGACCTTTCTCCCACCAGTAGGACAGATAGTTGCACAGCATGGGAAGGATCACCTCAATGACCTACAGGGGAGACAGGATGAGGGTTAAATGTCAGGATGAATGAAGGTATGAATGACAGAAGAGGCAATCAAGAAGAGATCACTGTTATTTTTGGCACCAAAAGTTCTAGGACATTATAAATCGGAGTGAATCTTTTTTTGTAGGTCTAAACAGCTCAGACACGCAGCAGTTTGTATACATTCAAATATCCCATCAGCCCTTCAGACCTGCGGCATGTCACTGTAGCGAGCACCAGACTCTGAGACATCATTCACGTCTTTCAGGAGTCTGTCAAGACTCGGCATCTCTGGACACATCTCCTCCACTGTGTCTGGCATACTGAGGACTAGAAAAGAAAAACATCAGTCATTGTGATTGGACACAAACTGACAAACTGTTTCAAAGAAATCTGGATTTTGAAAATGGTAAAAGAACTGAAAGTATATCCACAGTAATATAACAATCAAAATATAAAGGAGGATCAGGTGGAAACTCACTGGCTCTCTCTCGAGGGGTCTTGGTGTTGAAGACAGAGAGTGGGTTGTGGGCATTAAGGTGGGGCTCCAGGAACGCTACAGGTATGGCTCCCACCAAGGTGGCCAGGCTCTCCCCCAGTGCAGGAAGATGTCTGGATATATATTCAGTATATGTAAGGTAGGTATGTAGAAGTGATCCGGATATCAAGAATATCAACAAGCATTCTCTCCTTATGTCACGATTCAATACTTATTCATTGAAAGAAAAGAACGGGCTAGAAAAATAGAAAGAAATAGATATGAATAGAAATAAAATAAAAGAATAGACAAAAGATATTCGAAGGCCTACTAGTCGCATGTATTTCTATGTTGTGCGGTTGAAAAATTGTTTGCCCTTCTGCTCTCGTGAACACCTGTTCACCTATCCCCCTCATTAAAAGGGCATACCGCACCTATAAATCACCTCAGCCTGTCAGGTATCAGGTCATAATATTTATCCGGATAAAACAAAAAAACAACTTCAAACACATGATAGGCATAATTCAAATCAGACATTGCATAAATTCAAATAAAGAAAACACGTAAATTACTGATATGCCAAATGGCTCCAACAAAGTATATAATAACTTGTTGCAACATACAACATTAATACACTTCAAACACTTGTTTTTCTGTTTGGAAAGATCTCTGATATCCCAGCTGACGTGTTGGCATGCAAAAATCTTAAAGTTAAGTATTAGGACAATTTGCCACTAGACTTCCTGTACACAGCATTTGCAGAGGTCCACGTGGTGTCAGGGTTAATTTACACCAGGCAGCCAATCTACCGCTGTGGTCAAACCTGTTCACTTGTTATTTTACAGCTCGAGTCGGCTCAAGGTGAGAACATTTCTCTCCCACAACAGTATAGGGAGGTTTTATTTGCCGTGTAACAGCCAGTTAGAGAACAATCGTACAGAATTGTGGTTTTAATGAAAACCATTTCACAGCACTCAGTGTTTTGTTGTGTCCTCTCCCCTGAGCCATGAAATCTTTTTCTGTTAATAGATTTTCAAATGTATACACACACACACACACACACACACACACACATATACTATGTGTAGATATATATATATATATATATATATATACTATGTGTAGATATATATATATATATATATATATATATATATATATATATGTAACACATACAGTTTCACATAAAATTTAGCACACATATCACTGTAGATACTAGAGTGTATAATGTACTAGAGTACGTGATCTACTACATATCACCCTTAAAGTCCTTAGTGTATTTGTCACAAACATGAGTTAATGAACGAGCTCAGCAGCCATATTCTAATTTACTACGACAAGCATAATGTAGTTTGTGTATTACCATCTCATAGTTCTTTGATATTAATTAACTCATAGAGCATGGAAATGACAGCAAGTATTCATCATTACCAGAGATTTTTTAAACTTAATGATCAACTATACAGTGTTGATCATGTGTAGAAGCAACAGCCATTTTATTACAGTCTATTGCAAAACTATCAGAAAACCTTAAAAAAGGAGAATCCTCTTACCTTTCCACAAAGACGTTCTTTCCTGTTCCCAGACAATAGAAACATGTGAGGATTCTGTAGCAGGACAGCTGCACATCATCCACTGAAACAGACAAGAAAACATTAAACCAACAATTATTTCCAATCAAAACCGTATGACTAGTGTCAGAACTTAAAGATGATATGAGGAGAAAGACAACTCAAAAGTTACTTGGTATGTCCTTAATTCAATACAATACAATACAATACAATATTGGTGTATGTCTATGGAAATACAGTACAAACTCACACAGCAGGTCGACTCCAAACTCATATGTCCTTATGTGGTCAAACAGGGCAGTGAGGATGGGCAGCAGAGCCACAGTCACATAATTGATGCTCTGACTGACACTCTTCATCTGGGCACGGGACTGCATGAACTTCCCCAGTTTCAGCATCTCCACCAGCTTCTCCAAGTCCTCCGCTGCATTCTCAAAGAAAGTCTTAAACCCGGCTTTGACCAGCTCGGCGCCAGACTTCATCACCGTTCTGAGAAAAAAGATGGAGCAAAAAAGACCCATTTTAATTTGTTAGTGTTGTTCATTTTACAGGCACCAACAGAAATATCTACTCGATTAAGTACCAATGACTTTTCCTTACCTGGTGTCAAGTGAATGAGTGAGAATGTCCAGACAGCTCACCATCATTGCTGAGTCACTCCCTGTGAGAGAGACATTTAGTGTAGATATATGAAGAGATTCAAAGCGAAGAGGCACACAAGCACACAGACAGAGGCAGTGCCAACCTTACCAAAGAGAGAAATCCTGTGTCTGACAAGAGCTGCCAGCTTACAGAACAGGCTGGAAAAGACAGACAGTAAGAAAAGAAATGAACAAAAAGCTCCCGAGAGAACAAAGAAGAGCTGAAAAAAGCAAAGCACAAGGGAGGAAAGGTTTGATGAAAATATGAAATAGGAATTCTTTTTATGCACTTCACCGAGATAAAAAGGGAGGACATTATACTTACAACAAGAAAACTCTCTGACCAGCAAAACACATGACAATGGGAGAACTGATTAAACAGACTATGCATTGCTTTTGTACAGTACCTGGTGACCATCTCCTTCTCTTTGTTGGAGGCACAACCGCAGCTGCTAAAGCTCTTGCTGGGTGTGGACAGGAAGTAGAGACAGTGGTTCCTAAAGGTTTGATCTGTCAGAGGAAGCAACACCTGGAGAGAGGAAATGCAGCGATCGGGTGAAAACATCAGCAGAATAAAGTAAATTCATCAGTATTTCATTGGTTCATTTGCAAGAAGTGTCAAGTGTTAGTGGATTTCCAGACCTTGGCAAAGAACTTAATTTCCTGGTCATGAGGTGATTTGTCTGTCTTCCCACTGGTGGCCATGGCCTCTGGATTAACAGCAAAGTTGAGCAGCAAGGTCAATGTCAATCAATGTTCAGGTCCTCTTAGTGCTCAGTGTATCTGTGTTTAAAATGTCACACACTCACCAAGGTGAGCAATAAACTCCTGGGCAGAGTCAATATATTTTAGCAGCCTCTTTAGGAACTTGAAGGAGAAACGCTTCTCCATCGATGATGAGTCCTGCTCCATTTCCTTCAGACCTCTGAGATGAAGAGATCAGAAATGACAACTCCTTTTCCCCCCATCACATTACCAAGAGTAAAGACAATATAAATAAAACACACTGCTGATTATGTATTTGTAATTTAAACTAAAATGTAACCCTCAATCCATGTGAAATCAATGCTATTTTAAGGAGATTAAGGAGGATTAAAATTTGCCCTAAATATACAATTTAGTAAATCTTTAAAACTGTTTTGTGCTGTTGCAACATTATATGACATTATTTTTACTTATTTCTACAATAAATGACATGGGAGAGAAAGGAAACCTTGTGATGGCATAGCCACTGATCTGCAGAAACTTGAAGAGCTCCTGGGCCTTCTCTCTGTCTCTGTACTTCTCTTTAGCTGTCAGGGTATCATAGGGCACCATCAGTGGGTGGGTCCCTCCTCCTGGTAGGTCAAATCAAATGTAAAACACATACATTTCACACAAATAATATAAAATTCACTTTTCCAGGATGGAGTTTTTTAAAGCGTCCATTTGCACACCTTTGCTAATGAGTTCAGTTTTCTTCTTCTTGGCCCAGATGTTGTGGTAATTTTCTGCAACCACCTCCACCATGCCCTGCAGAAACAGCAGAATGAGTGTCATCAAATCTGAACATTTTCATTCTGTCTTTGTGTTTCAGACACTGAAACTGTAGCTCCTATTGTACAGTTCTGACTTAGAGCATATGTGGCAACAATTATCAAGAGTCAAATGAAAACCAACCTGTAACTCTCTAGATAAAGTGACATTATGCAGGTCCATCGGAGCAGGACTGAATCCATTAACCTACAAAGTCAGACAGAGAAAGTCTAAGTGTACAATATATCTGAAAATCTAAAAAGATAACATTTCTCAGATTTCTGTTGATAATAATATTATTAGACATTAACATAACATATTAGAGCTTTTGCGACACACACTGGAAGGTGAAGTTGATCTATGACAAAAGAAAGTAACATATTATTTCAGAACTGAACAATTAGCTTTAAGACAAATTGTGAGGGCAAAGAGGGACAGAGACAGCCACAGACAGCCTGACCTTTGAGCTGTAAAAACACTCAGCTATGTCCTTGTTGACTTAAAACTGCAGCAACTACTTCTCAATCCTGAACAACTTTTCTGAATTTATGTGGCTAAATATGATTACAGAAAAAAATATTACATTTCTATGATAAATTAAGCTGGATGTTTAAGAGATACCATTATTGATTCAAGCTATTTGCTTTGCTGCTTTGTGTGTATTACTCTTACAGGGAAGGGAGTGGTCCTCCCATTTATTTTGTTAATGGAGTCCAGTTATAAATGATCTCTGCTGAACACAGTGCAAAAAATATCACAACAAAAGCTGAGGCTGATTAACACAGAGGACAAAAACAACCTTAAAAAGGAGAAGCTTGTGAATTTTGTCAGTTAAAGATTTAGTAAAGAAGTATTACAAAGAAAACATGTGTGACAACAATACTGTCTAACTGTGGTGCAAAGTATTATTTCAGCAAGTGGATCATAAATCAGGATTTTACCTGAGACTCGGAGATCTTTCGTTGTTTTTCACTTTCTCGTTGTTGGAACATGGCTTCTCCCTCCTTGGTCCTCTCAATGTTCCAGCCCATAGCTAACATGCTCTTCAACGACTCCCTCACTGGCCAACGGTATGTTTCTCGTTCCTGCATAGTCAACACACACAAAAGCCTTAAAATCTTATGCAGGACTGTATCCCCACCAGCTGTGACAGTTCAACTTAGGTGAAAACATTTAAGTCAGACAAATGCATCCAATCTAGAAATGAAACAACGTTCAAACATTTTCTAAAAGGATGTTGGTTTCTAGGTTATTTTCCTAGTGGAGTTTTATTTTAATTAATAGTCAAGCCATGCAAAAACAGTCACTATGACTGAATTTAATTTGGATCGGGTACAAAATGTCCTTATATTTAGGTAATTCAATAAAAAACATGGATTTTATTTTTAACCAGTTTCCTTATTCAAGTTTTCACACATTTTTTGTTCTCTGAAAGATTTGTGGCACTGTGGCTCCGCCCATTGATGCAGCCAACACCATTATTTCTGTCTGTGCCACTGAGGGAAGTTGTTTTTATAACTAAAACTTTCATCCACTTGAGAAACCGATTAAGCAAATATTTTCTGCATTAAAAGATGAAAAAAGCTAATATTTGATATACATTCAGCAGTAAGAGATTGTGTACCACTCCCCTATTACCAGCAGCAACTGCATGTACCTTCTCACTCAGAGATTTGTAAGGTTTCAGCAGTGGATGGGTTTTCGCCTGCTCATCCACACTGTCTCCATTTTTCCAGCCAGCTGACACCTGCAACAACAGTTCATTACAGGTCATGTAGCAGCGTGCATTTCAGGTATAGAAAATCATTGGTAGAAATACTAATATACTGAGAGTAGTGACTGGTCAGGCATGCTACTGGACCAGACAAGGTAAACCACAATTACAAGTTGTCATTTCATAGCATTTCATACGGAATCTACCACCTGTATCTATTGCATACATCATTCATCAAATGTCAGCATGAGTGAGGAAGACACAAAGACCATAGTGGGACTAACCTTCTCTGAGGACCACTTGTCATGGGAATGCTCTGCATATTTGTTGGCAATGTACTCAAGTTTTTCAGGAAGGGAGATACTGGAGAGTAAAGAAATGTTTAAATATTCATTGTCATTACAATTTCATTCATATTGTGCAGGTTTGTTTTGATTTGCAGACAAACACTCATAAAACACACAGAATTTAATC
The DNA here is from genome assembly GCF_002814215.2 of Seriola lalandi dorsalis. Classification (NCBI taxonomy): domain Eukaryota; kingdom Metazoa; phylum Chordata; class Actinopteri; order Carangiformes; family Carangidae; genus Seriola; species Seriola lalandi. Next base: position 3,085,721 of record NW_019525097.1, on the reverse strand, counting down.
AAATTGCTGTTTTTAAACGAAAAGGTAATCCTGGCAGATCAGTTTTAGACGATTGATTAATTACAATATTTTGCCTCTAAGAAGGTAAGTGCATTCTCAGACCACTCACTTGGCAGTGTTGGTTGGTTTAGGGTCAAAGTTACCCTGTGCATCCACTGAAGCCTGTTTCTCCAGTGTTGCCCCAAGACTGGCATCCACAAAGTCAGGAGGGAGGGCTCCACCGATGGCACACAGGCATGACTTGGCCATTTTGAAAAGTTCAGCATCATACTTCTACACAAGAGACAGATACAGCAAAGGGAGGGTTACTGTTTTTTCACAATTTTGTCCACATTTCTGAGGACATGTCTTTTTAGATTATTAGATGGATAGACTGAGCAGAGCAAAGCCAAGTAAGGAAAAGGAAAAGGAGGGAAAATGAAAGACAGAAAGCTGGAATGGTCTGCACCAGGCAACAGCCTGTCACAGACTGATAAATGATTCATCTGTTTTGGCTTCGCCTCAGCTGCACTGCTCACAAGCACTTCATTGAGCTTTCACTTCACTACCTCTGACTACTGAGAACTTTTCTCTCAGGAGAGCCAGACTCAAGTGCTGAAAACTCAAGATTTTCAGAAAACGGAATATTAAAAAACAGCAGCAAACAGAGGAAATCTTTAGGAGAGCAAAAACGACTAGACTACTAAACGTTTTGTTATGCAATAGAGAGGGATACAAGGAAAATATTGCCTTGTCTCCTGACACTCCATATATATTCTCAGAGAAGGAAATTGAGTAAGGGGAAGAAAATACAGAGAGCAATAACAGCTATACAAAATGACAAAAAATCTCTTGGCTCTTGCACATACTGTCGACTCATCTTCATAAATATTCTACAAAACATAGTGTCTGATTGTACCTTCTGAGAAAGGGAGTCAAAGATTCCCCAGAATAGTTTCTTAGTGAGGAGAAGCTCCTCCTCGGAGGCTATGCCAAAGCTGCCCATACCAGATGGCAGGCAATAGTACTTCCAGTTCTGCTCATAGTGGTTGGTCATCAGCTAGAGATCAGAGATACAAGAAAACATAAGCATCTGGGTTAAAATTTGTTTAATATTCTTGGAAACCAATGACGAGAGAGAAATCCTTTCAAAGAAAAATAAGTAAGATTTACTTTTTCATAGCAAAATCAACACAATGTTGTATATTATATCTATATAGGGTAAAATATACAATGACAAATTTAACAAAATGCTTGGGAGGTGTGTTCAACACACAGGAAGTGAGGACCATAAATGGGATGTAAAATACAAGACGCCTCTGTGATTGTTATAATTATCCCATAACTCTTTCAACTAATAAATTAAACATAAGTGACAACAAAGTGTGTCCAGTGTCTCACCCGTAGAGGTATCTTGCAGTATTCAGTGAGCATGGGAACGTCAAAGACCAGCCGTCTAAGCAGCTGCTGCATCATGGAGGGACGCAGATGCCTTTGAAGAAGTTGAGGATTTATTATTTCATCAAAAGAATACAACAGTGAATACTGTGTAGATCTCATAAAACCAGGTAACACAATAAAAACATGGATTAATTAAAATAACTGCAGATTCAACTGCAGACACAAACAAGTTCATTTTAGCAATGTAAGTGACTTATCTAAGTTTCAACTGGGCTGCAAATCAGGTTGAGCACCTGAACAGAAAAGTACAAATACTCGTAGTCAAGAATATTTGAAAAAAATTAAAAAGCATCAGGTTCCATAGTATAAAAGAAAACTTTGGGCCTAAAGTATGTAGCAGACACATTGAATGCACCCAGCTGCAGGATTCAGGGTCAAACTAGGTCAAAGACATCAAAAATGGCAGCCAAATGTTACATGGTTAAAATCCTTAACTGGGGTTGTCAATGAAGAATAATGTTGCTGGTTCCTAATTTGGCACGAGTAAAACTGAACTGACAATATAGTAATTGTTCAGTATGACTCTTTGTTGCCAAGTGCACATCTTACACAATACATATCCATGTGCCATAACAAAAAAACATGCTGACTGAATTTATTGGGCAAAATAAACGAGAATATAAGCAAGAATATGAATTCATAGAAAACAAATACATTAACCTGCTTTCACTGTGTAAATGTAATGAAGACAAAAACATTGAAGCAGTTGATTTGAGTCTAAAAGTGCACAAAAGCTTGGCTAATTTAGCCCCTAAGTAATATGTTCTTAATCTAAGCTCATTGTTTCCTGTAGTTTGTGATTTGCTTCATGCTCTATCAAAGTGGAACAGAGGGCTGTTCAATATCTGTCACACTAAAGCCTGAGACAAGCCATTTGACAGTAGCATTGTTTGAAAAATAACAGGGTGCAGCCTCTGTAAATCTCCAGCTCCCCTCTAATATTTTCACTCAGCTGAGCCTGGAGAAAGCTTGACAGGCCCTTACTTGCAGATAGCCAGCAGACAGTCCTCAATGGCGTCCCTCTGGGCTTTGGTGAGCGAGCGGCCTTTGGACAGTCGGTAGATGGTCTGCAGCGTGGAGTCGATCAACTGTGCGTAGTGCTCTGTGTTGCCGAAGAGAGCGGCACAGCGGGTCAGCAGGGGCAGCAGGGCTGAGCCGATGTACCTGTTCATGGTCAACGCCGTCTCAGTGGTGCTTAACACCTCCTGTGGGACAGAGAATAATACATGCAGCTGAAGGATACAGAGGCACTATAAAGTCTCCACCTCAAAATTAATAGAACGTTGGTGTGAAAAAAGGCTCCTGGCAATAGCAAAAAGACATATTGAAAGGTTCTCAGGTAGGAAAAAGTAAATGAAAGCAGAGTCAAAAAAATTAATTTTCCTTGATGTCACGTTTGGGAATTGTTCGAAAAGTGCACTGAATAGAAATAACCTTTTAGAAAGATTTCTGTATGATCTTACATGTAAATCTGACTTTTTGTGGGTGACGGATGATGGTGGTGGTGATGCTGCAGTTTACCTTACGCATGCAATTTTAGTTGCAATAGGTAAATGATCTCTCATAGAAACCTATGCTATTGAAGCAATGACTGATGACACAAAACAGAGACTTGAAGAGCCATTGTTATAGAGGAGCATTCATATATGAAATTGACAAAACCAAACAATTGGTGATCAGTTACAGGGGTTAAAACTTTAAGTTTATAACTTCAGGTTTAACTTTGGTTAAAAAAGTGGAACAGTCACAGTTTTTATAAATCTAAAAACCAAACAATGAAAGACAAGTCACAGATGAAATTTTGCACTGCTAATTTTTATTTCAAAATTGTTTTCAAGGAATGACAGTCTGCTTGTCAAAGAGAGAATATGTTTACACAAGCCTTAGCCATGCTAAAGGAGTTTTTCTTCTAAACAAAATGCATGTTAAGATTCAGTGTTTCACGCCGAAACACTCCTTAAGGTATAACAAATGCACTGGATGCATTTCCTTCCTCTTAAACATTTGCAAAGCTATGGATTTTGCAAATTAAAATGCAATTTAGATCCATGTTTGCTAGCTTGCAGTATTCTTCACTGCACCTTTGCTTCGCCTTTCTTGGCTCATTACTGGCATCAGTTGTTGATAAATGGAAAACCAATGGCAGGATGTGAATCAAGCTGCCCATGTGTTTGTACACAATACAAAGAGACTCACTTGTAAAAAAATGTTTCCATAGTAATACTACTTGTGCAAAACTCCACAGGGGACATTGAGTAAAAGTTACCTCTTAAATAAGATAAGACAATGCTGGAATAAAACTAGTCTATCGCTCTTCATAAAAAAGAAAAAGATTGTCAGTGACAAACTCAATTTGTTCACTGTACATCTATCACCATGACAGACTGACCCAATCTGAAGGGTTTACATGATGTCAAAGATAATCCAATTTTAAACCAATGCGGTGATGTTTTATGTGAATGGTGATAACTTTTCCTGAGGAGAAGAAGGTGAATTATTCTCAGTGGGTCAGTGGTGATTCTGACGTTGCCGCAGGGATTATTATATCCCTAAATACAAGTCAAACATGACAACTGAATACTGATCGTATTACTCAGGCTCATGAGGATGAGCAGATGTTTAATGTTTCTAAGCTGATGATTGTAACAATAATTGTGTGAATGCTTCTGCCAGCTCTGAGCCAGTCACGACAAGGCTTTGTTCTGATCGATGTACTGAGCAATCAGTGTTTATGTTTGCTGAGATTATCTGCTTCTGTCACACTTCTAATGAGCAAACTGGAAACCTAAACTTAACTGTGTGCACTTACTAAATAACCAGAAAGTTTTTCAGTAAGAAAAGTGATAGGAACAGGGAAGATGACACAGATATAACACCTGTTATCGGCTAGTACTTTTCATTTGTACAATTACGGGTTAAAAAGACTAAAGCGTACTGTTTTAGGAAACGGACACTAATGTTTTGGTGGCTAGTGAGTAACAAAATGGGACTTTGAAGGTGAAGGCTGGTTAGGGACACGTAGAGAAAGTTATTTAGGACTCACCGTATCCAGAGACGCTGAGGCTCGGAGGTCAGGCAAGAAGCCAACCTCCAACATCTGGAGCAGGAAGCTCTGGTCCTCGATGCCATACACTCGGTCCAGGAAGAGCACCATGGGGGCCTTGTGGTCCGGACAGAAACTGGCTGACATGTCGGGCTCTGTCACTGTGCCATCTGAAGGTTAAACACATTTTAGGGAGGAAAAGTTTCAAGTTTATTTTGTCATGATCAAAATATACTTTTAAAGAAAAAAATAGACTTGCAAGACAAGGATGCTGAGCAGTACCTGGAGAATTCAGGAGGACAAAGGGAAAGAGGAACAAAGGAAAACAAAAGAGCTGAACAGTTGAACAGTTCAAGAGTTCATTTTTACTGAATCTAATGATACATGGTTTATGACCACAAGATGTAGAAACAGGGGAATGGCTGCAAGAGTGTATTTTAGGTAAAAGTTTAAAGTGGTAAGCTGTGGAAACTTTGACAAAAGCAAAATGTAATGAGCTCATTCAAGACACAGCTTGCTTTTTATTAGAAACTGTGACAGAGAAAACTGAGTGTTAAGTTAATTTTCTGGTGTGATTGCTGCTGAGGATATATATATTTTTTTTTTTTTTTTTTTTTTTTTAGGTAAGATGATAAATACAAGCACATTTTAGAACATAGCACAAAGTGGATCGATAGTAGAAACGGCTTGTAGGCATGACTTTCTCCCACAGTAGAAACAGAGATGCAAACAGGTATTCACACCTGAATGATGCCCACTGGCAGGACACAGTTATTTAAAATTATACACATCCATCTGGCAGAGCTGAATGAGTCCAACAGTGCAGAGAAATGAAAATGTTTTAGTTGCTTTGATCTGGAGCTGTAAAATCTACTTTTTTATATTTCAAGATAGTAATGTGGTATGTTGGTTCAGTAGGCAGCAGAGAATATTTGTGTCTGACATGTGTGTATATACAATTTAAATTAAATTGCTGAGTACTGTGTTTGAGCACAGCTTCAGCTTTGAATACAAACCAAACACAATTTTTCTGTATCAGATGGAAGATTTTCTGTCTCACTTTTGGCTGCTATTACAAGTTTTTTTCCCAGTACCCTTAGCATTTTCAAACCTAACATTGGTTGGTTTTGTTGTTCTACCAGGATCAACTTAATTTATTTTTATCTGCATCAACATCTGCATGCATAACTTCAGGTAGCAAACAAATAAAATAGGAGCCACAAAGGCCGTACCTTTATTAACTACAGGCATCTTGAGGGGGATGCTGATGACACCCACCAGGTCCTTAGTAGGAACCAGAGAGCGCAGGATGGCTCGGATACGCAGCGCCTCACCTTTACCCGCATTGATCAGCTGTAACAGATGAAAACATACACCACATCATTTCATTCAGGTAATTGTAGAGACACTTGTCTTCATAACAGCTGATGAAAAAAATGCATCAAGTTCAATTATTTAATTTTGATAATTATTTTGAATCTGATATAAAGCTGTTAAAACTGTCTGAGTCATTAACCAAGTCCACATTAATTTCCATGTCGTCCATATTGTAGGTTACAGTTCATTGTACAGTGTGCTATTCCTCCGCTCCAGTTGAGCCTTACATGCATCTCTGGAGCGCAGCGTCCCAGCAGGTCAATGAGAGCTGAGTAGAAGGACATGATGGCGTTGCCCATGTGGATAATTTCTCCTTCTTCCTCACCACACCTGACACACACAGAGACAAACATTAATCTGTCATTGTAATAACTATCTTTCTTTAATACTGCAAACTTTCCTGATTGCTGAAGAATCAGGCAATTTAAGAATAAAGTGGGGGAAACAGAAGCAGTGGATGGACAATTTTGTGAGCATTTCTAACAATGTTTTTTGGTAGAATACGTATCTCCTTACAGGCCACTATCATACACATATTGATTTTGCCCACTCTCCCAATTTCTATTCTCACTTCAGGCAATAACAACATTCCTCCATTAAAATGCAGCCCATGTATTACAGCCTGTGCATACTAATGTGTGCAGGCAGACACCAACACTTTCTACAAACTGGCCACAGCTTCGAACAATGCCAAGGCTGCTATACTCCTTTCTCTTGAGCCTCTAAACAGATAAGCACCTCTGTCTGATGTGTTCAGGATAAACTTGTGTCTTAAAATGCAGTTAAAACGTCTCAATTTCAGTATTTAAGACTTATGCAAATAGGCAAATTAATGACACTGTTTTTTTTCCATTGTTTTTAAAGAATTTTCTATAAATGCATGAATATTTTGTAGGAGAGGATGAGGCATATCCTAGCACAAGTATATAAAAGATTAAACCAAACAACTTAATTTGTATCTGACATGCATTAAATACACCACCATCTTGTCATTATTTTAAGATAATGAAAAAGATGTTTTACATGTGTTTAATTACTGCAAAATCTTTCCTTTATAATTACTTTTCTTGTTTGGCTGTTTAGCAAAGCAACTCGACCAAACTCTCCATTCAAACGGAACAATAACTCACTGTTACACTACTTACACAAAGTAGTAAAAGTAGTAAGTAGAAGTAGTAAAGTAGTAAACTTCTATCTCTTCCCAGTAATGTGAATAGAGCCACATACAAATGTGGCTATATTAAAGAGTGTAATAACTAAGAATAACGCTGGTTTAGCAGTGCTCAGAAACACACTGTGAAATCTAATTAAATGGAACAACTCTCACACAGACACAGATAATGGGAGACTTTATCAGTACTGAATACTTTCGAGCCACTCAATGAGTTTTTAGTGTCTCTTGATGATCTAAATGCTGATTCAGAGGCTTTTCAACCCAGACAGGAACAAGGATATGTGAGAAACTGGTGTGGATTCCTACACAGTAGTGACTCCAGGTGAGGTTTTTGGCAGGTCCAGGGCAGGATCCTCAGAGATCTTGATGGCCTCCTTCATAGCAGTCAGCAGACCCTGGCCTCCCTCTCCCCTCAGGGCGGGGCCAAAACATTCAGGGCGTCTGATCAGCAGCTTCACCACCACATTGGCATTTTCCTCCACACTCTCCCCTGGTATACAAAGACAGCAGGCAAAGGGACAGGCATTTATGAAGCGAAGATTGAATTATCCATAAAAGGACAGATCAGAGTAAGCTTCAAGGCAGAAACCCTGGACATGATGTCCAGTGCTTTTCAAAAGATCTATATATTTATATTCAGGGAGCTCCAACTTGTGCATTTTCTATTCAAGGCAACAGAGCACAGTTGCTGGTAAATGGTGATGGCGGAAAGAAGACCATTAACTCACTCCATCACTCCAGCCAAAGTTTGCTGGCAGATTCTGGGATTTCCTCCAATCTTTTTTTCATTTTTCTTTTTTAACTGTGTACTCACACTACACATAAGAAAAACAGATTCACACAGATAATGTGCACCTCAGAGTTATACTGTGTTGGGTTTTTACATGTAGCATATTGTAAAGCTAAAATTTCCTTTTGTGCCATAATCTAAACTGTAGCGATATCACCTTGTGTTTGTATGTTAACCATAGTTATACAAATTTATTAACATATTTCAAAGTGTATAATTTATCAATTTGAAGTTTACAATTGCAGGTACCCATAAAGCTTTTGTCTGCAAACACATTTGGACATTTCTGTCAAAACAAGTATTATGTTTCCTTACGGATTAATAAATATGTTGAATGCATCCTGTGCCTCATAATTCATTTACAATATCTTATTTTGAAAGTTTCAGCTTGTAGTCTCCTTTGACTCAATTTTATTGCTGTATTGCCATCTTTTACACCATGAGTGTTGATGGCTGAAGGCATTGTGTATCGATTAGATTTTCTCCACATTCTGTATGTCTGTACACTCAGTATGAAAGTCAACATACCATTGCAGAAGACTGCGAACCTCAGGAAGGACAGGTAACGCTCTCCCTCGATGGGGTTCCAGCCAAGGTCTGGGTAACCCTTAGCAACCAGTATGGCACAGCTCTGGAGACCACAACCTGCCAGGTATGTCACCACCTACACGCAAACACACAAACAAGTCTGTTTCACTCGTTGTTATTATCTTGGGCACACTGTCTTTTTGACTGTCATTGTCAGAAACAGTGACAACTTGAAAGCTTTTGCTGAAGTTGCTTATTCAACCGTCACAAATTCATTCTGAATTTTTGACCGAAAAAACTTGGGTGGCATGAGTCTTCCATTTCTATCAGACTTACATAAGTCAGCAAAGAGATGTTTTAATAAGAAATTAACTTTTTAATAATGTGAAGTAATCTGCTCATCATTTTGCTATTCAAATCATTCCAATATGTAATATAGAACTTACTCAACATAATGTGAAAATTGAACCACATAAAAGACTATTAGAATACCAGGAAGACTAATTTCATCTCGCTGAGTAGGTGCATCTGCTTTTTGACTAGAAGGCTGTTTCAGTGCATTCATTATCCATAAAACCAAATGGACTACTCTCCTCTCAGCATGTTAAACATAATAGGTTTCAATTTCACAATTTTACAGTGCCTGGAATAGTATTCAACACTAAACTAAGTCTATAATATGACTGATTCATCTGCTAGAACGACAAATACCTTGAGGTCAGCTTTAATAAACAGAATAGCCACTGTCTGGTTATGTAATCAGCCTGAAACCATTAGTGACAGAGCTGTATGGCTGAGCTAAATAGCTGAATAGTTACTTAATTTCATGCACAATATTTATCAGCTATGGGAACAAGCCTTCTGTTCACACGGCACATTTCTGCTAACAAAATAAATTCATGTAGCAAATACATTTTTGTACTTAAAATAAACCTTAAATATTTGTCTTCGATCATCAAGTTTTAATGGTGAGCAAAGTGGTTCAAGGGTAAATTTTGGTGTAGTTGTGACAAATATTACCCTATGTCTGTTTCTTCTGCACATTCAGTCATTCAGTTGCAGTGAGTTATGTTTTCACTGCTGTGCTGTGATTTAGTGCAGAAGTAACAAACCTTCTCCAGATCAGGCTCCTCCAGGGCCAGAGCCAGGCCATTGTTGTCCATCACTGAGGACGCTGCGACATCCAGTGGAGTGGAGCCCCGCATAGCTTCAGAGGCTAAACACACAGACAAAGTGTCACCACCAAAGCAAAAAGGCATTTCATTCTAAACAACAGGGGGCAGTGTATCTACATATGCTATCTTGATATTCTCTAATCTCTCTCTTTTAACTTAGCAGGTAGTGTTTAATTGTTGATGAGACCAGTTCACATCTCCAGCTGACCTTTGAATAAAGGCTGATTTCTTATCAAAAATGTAATTCTGATATATTTGTGCACAGAATATTTCAGCAATGAACTGTGTCCATTTTAATGGACAACTTTGATTCCTGTTGACTACATGAGCATTAATATTGTATTCTGTGCACTTTTTTTAGTAACCTCTTCTTAGAAAAGCCCAAGTTAATCAATCCTCTGTGGCTCAATGTGGACAAACACTCCCTCCCTACATAAATGGTTACATTCCCATTGGGCACTTACTCTCAAATGAAGTGCATAATGTTTTGGGGCAATTTAGTTGAAAAAAAAAAAACTAAACAATTAATTGCTTTATAATTATAACTATGTCCTTCATGCAGGCAAACTTCACCATTTGGGATGATAAGTACTAAAATAAACAAGCATTTACCCACAGAAAGCACAAGGCATATCTCCCAACACGTTCACATTGACGCGTGTGATTTATGATTTATCAAAATGCTTCATGTGAGTGGTGTGCTGAATTCATCTGTCCTCTTCAGACTATGTGAACCTCTCCTCTTTCACAGAGGCAGGTGCTTTAGTTTACAGCAGCAGCACTTGGAACCCTGTGACTCATCAGTCCTTCCCTGCATGACTAAATAACCCCGTCTCCCATTTTCCTCCCTTCCCTGCTCGCTGCCATTCTCTCCCTCTCTCTCTCTCCATCAGCTGCCTCCTCCTTTGCCCCTTTCATTCTCAAAAGCGATACCCTGACATTTTGAATTACAGCCTGTTATTTTTCGTTACTAGCCGCTTGTCATAATATGGGTGATGAGTTTGTGTCTGCACTTCAATTAGCTGAGAATTCTTTCAGCAAATGGCACCTATTGCTTTCATTTGCATAATTTTAGGAGCAGCATGGCAAATATGTGGGGAAGTATTTCAAAATGTCAAAGCATCTCTATAAATACTTTTCTTAACATTTCCCTCTTGCACTATACCTCTCCAACTTCCTTTCATCATTTCACCTTCCCCTTTTGAAAATCTGCTTTTCTGCACTTTCTTCTGCTCATCCCTCATATTTACTTTCTATCATACATTTTAAACCTCTGTCTTTTTCTCTCACAATTATATTTACATAACATCAAAAGAAAAAGCTGTAAGATGGCTGTCAACAGATACCAGGAGTGTAAACAGTCTGATTTAGTGAATGTATCAAATCTTACCCAGTCCAACACTGCTGTTCTCCAGCAGGTAGCTCAGGTGGTCAAACATGGCTTTCTGGTTCTGCCGGCTAATACGACAGAAGTAGCACAAGAAACGACAACAGCTAGCCACCATCTTGGGGAAGGCAATCTCCTGTGGATGAGGAAATGAAAACACAAAAGTAAAGATGTGCTGAAGTAAAAGTAGGCCGTCAGTTTTTGTTTTTTTATGTGAAACTGAAACTCTTAAATTTTCCCTTCAACAATCAAAATACAATATATACGAGTTATTCTAAAGCTGCTGGGAGAGGGTATATTTTTGAAGATGATATCAAGCGTCTCCCTGAAGAAGCGACTTCAAGAGCTCAGGCGGATTTTAATCAATTTTGATATGATGCACAGTCTTATAGTCTATGTTTGGCTCTGTTAAAGGTCTAGGCTTATCAAAACACTTATAATGGAGTCAATAAACAAAATGTATTTTGTGTTGAGAACACAACAACTGGAAAATCATTTCACCTTTCGCATCTAATGCTATTACCTCTGTGTCATCCCTTAGTTGTGTAAGATCTTGTGTGGGTTAAGTCTAAGCATAAATCTAAGAGTGAAGTAATTTTTGTCCGTGACAGATGAAACTAAACTACCAGAAGAACTGATAAGATTCCAGAATGAAGGGAATCTTACCTCCAGCAAATGAGACGGAAAATATGCACAGCACAGAAAAATCACACTCATGACTGTTCAAATTTCAATCATGCCAAATGCTTCCACTTCTAAAAACCAAAGCATTTTCACCTTATGAATGTGTTTAAATCTGGTGAGAGATTTCTCTGTGTTAATGCTGCCTGTGTGGTTGACTTTTTTTATTTTACGTTTTTAAATTAATCCTTGACCAAATTATCAGCATTAGTCCTGATTGTGTGATGAAAGTCATAACTGAGAAATCCATAACCCAAAACAATCATGGTTTGATATTATACAGTACCATGCCATGACTAAGACAAGACCACAGATAATCAATAAGAGAGTAAATATTGCAAACCTATATACATTTACAAGCTGTGGTACTGCCACTTTATATGGCCACAGTAAGTGAACAGCACATATCAAGTGGCAGTAAACTGGTCTGGAATTTATTTCTGAGACATCGTGATGAGACTGCCAGAGTCAGATATGAAGGCCTGAATGTCTCCCTGAGGTCTGTCTGTCTGAGGTTCAATTCATGCTTGGCACTGGTCGTGGCATTAAATCACACCCATCTCTTCCAGCTTCTGTCAGCACTGCCCAAAAAGGACAGGCTTGAGAGGCCTCCATCTCACCCTTTTCATGCCTACCAATGCCCAGTTTACTCCTCTGCCCTCTCTTTTCAACCCTGTGGTTTTTTCTGGGTATTAAGATTGTTGCTCTTGGGATCTCTTAGGATAAATTTTGCAGAATAAAACTAATCTAATACTCAAAAGAATGAATTACAACTACAACATGTCCACTTAACTAAAAGTTCCCTCCAGTGGTTAATATGATCAGATTAGAGCCAAAACCACCTAATTAACAGAAGATTCATTTGCAACTATTTACATAATTTATCAATTGTTTGAGCTACTTTTACAAGTAAAAAAATCATTTGCTGGTTCCAGCATCTAAAATGTGAGGATTTCCTGCTTTTCTTTGTTTTATATATTTGTAAATTGAATCTCTCTGTAATTGGACTGCTAGTCAGACAAAACAAGACATTTTAACATGTCACCTTCGGCCTTGGGAAAATGTGATGGACATTTTTCACTTTTTCTGACATTTTATTGACAAAAAGATTAACAAAGATTAATCTACAGATGCATCAATAGTGAAAATAATTAGTGGCAAACTACTAGTCATGTAAGCTTTTAATTCAACATGGCTGAGAAGTCCTAGAGGTGCTCAAAACTGAAAAGTTTGAGCAACAGCTCCATGGCAACTGACTCTCAAATTCAAACTCAATCTGCTGATGATGAGGACTGTATTGTGAGGTGAAAAGCTCTAAAACTAGCATTAAAGTGGACTTTTAGTTGAAATTGCCTGTAAACTACAATTTACATCCATGACAGTGAAGGTTTTGCAGCACTGGGTTGTACTGACTGAGCTAGAAAGTGTTGTCAGCACTCACCTGTGACTTGTCTCCTCCCAACACATTAACCATGACCTCCATGACAGTCTCATGCATGCCCAGCACTCTCATCAGGTTGGGATGTTGGTAGAAAACCTTGTTGTTCATGATGTCACTGGGAAAGTGGTTTATGAAGGTTGTGATGTATTTTGCATTCCAAAATTTTAATACACTGCACATTGGAAATACGGCTGGACAGTGGAATTTTGTCGAAGTCAGTTATAAAAAAAAATAAATAAAACTTTAAGCAACCATATTTTACATTACCATTTACATTGCTTTAAAAACTTAGAAAGATGTCACTGCATTTATTGCAAGATATTTCCTTACCCGAGTCCATCAATCATGAGTTTCTCCTCCTCTTTGCCCATACGCACTGCCAGCAGAGACCTGATTTGACCCAGGGATGCCAATAGGTTAATAGCATCCTGCACAGATGCAGCACTGATGGTGTAGGATTTCTTCATGGCCCGGAGCAGCTCCCCGATGCCATCATACTGCCTCCTCAGCAGGCTGAACATCACCCTGACCAGCTCTGGGTCCTGGATGTGAGACTCCTGGGCCCAGGTGGTTATGGTCTGGGAGATCAGCTCTTTCAGGTTGGCTGGAGAAGTGAGAATTCAACATCCGTACATGAATAATTTTACAGGGGTAGAAAATTAGTGCTGCTTTGCTGTAGGGGGTTAATGGAGGCACCACACCTGACCACCATTAAACAAACAGTGTATTGGACTTCTACAAAATGCAGCAACAAGGATAGCAAAGAAAGCGCTGTAGTGCTGCCACTGGTCATTTGTCAATTATTTTTTGTCCTTTTAAAACAAATTCGGAGAAAAATCTCTTTATCTCATAATAACTCAAAGGAAATCTTCATCCAAATGAAAACACAAAGCAAAACTTAAGACTGGAACACAAACTGTCTCCTAATCAGCATCTGGTCCTATGTGTGAAACAACCAGGACTCACCAATGTTATATTTGGGTTTAGCTCTGTTTTTGGTCACTAACAACTTCTGAGGGAAATATCTCTTTAGTTGCTAAATGCTCCATTATGTTTACCAGCGAACTTTGCCTGTTAACTTAGTCACTAACTTTGTCTGCCACCTGGTACATGGTGCAAGTTGGTGCAAGTTCAAGAGCAAAATTTGGTTTTTAGAGCTATTTGAGCTACGTGAAAACAGCTGGTTGCTATGGCCCTGAGGAGCTGCCCAGTGCTGCCGAGGCCAAAAACTACGCTATTAGACCAGTGAGAGTGAACAAAAACAACAAAGTTGAGGGCCAAACTGCCTAACAATGAGCTTAAACTCCATACAGCCAAGAGCAGCTACATTTTGGGGTGTTAATTCTCTGTAGATGCCTCACTGCGAATGATTCCTTTGACATTCTCACCTTGTTTTCACATTATTATTTGATACATTGTTTTCATAAAAATAAGCAAGATGTTGCAATTTCACTAAAATGTATGTAAAGTTTTACAACTCTTAGCTTTCAGTGCATTTGGGAATATTGATATGGAAAGTTTTTGTAGCTTTATATTACAAAAAAAAAAAAAAAAAAAGTTGTGCACATAGAGAAGCATTATTAAACACTATCACTGGAGCTTTGTAAGGCAGCAGACTGCACCTGTAGTCAGCTAGTCTGTGCCACTGCTCTCACAATGTCTTATACTGCTGTGCAAAATAAAATGTGTTAGATTTACAACAAGTGTTCAATGGTATGAGCACAGTGGAGTAATGTTTTTAGGCTAGCATACAAGGCACAAACTGACACACACACATAAACACACCCTACCAGAAGGCTAGAGAGGCTAAAATTGGTGGTTACTACTTCAGAGGAAGAAACCAAAAGGCAACATAAATACTTCATTAGCAATTAATTTGATTTTACTTTGAGTCCATTGTCTTAGGGATTTTCACCCTCTCTTCCTGCAGATCACCTGCAGGTTCTGAGATATTTTTAGGCTGTCTTGCACACACAGCATGTTTAAGATCTACCCACAGATTTTCAATGATGTTTTTAGTCAGGGGACTGTGAAGGCTGTTCAAAAGCTTTTCAGGAAGTAGTTTATGGTGGATTCTGAGTTTTGCTTTAGATCATTGTCTAGTTGTAGAAACCAGCCTCTTTTCAGTTTCACTTTCTTGGCTGACTGCAGGACATTTGCGTCCAGAATTTACTGATATTTAGTGAAATCAATTCTTCCCTCTATCCATGAAATCTTTCCTGTACCACTGACTGCCAAATAACCCCAAAGCTGAATATTTCCACCCCCATACTTAACAGTAGCAGCATTCAACAAACAGTACAATCTGAAATGACACATGATGTGTGAAAAGCAGAGGAAGCCAACTACTAGCTATCTACTTTAGTAGAGCAGCCAATAAGGAACTCAAGAGATGGAGCCATGGTGGCAAAATAAATGAAACATTTTGTGCGATCCAGGATTTTTTAATAAATCACCAAGAAAAATTCACAACCAAGCAAGAAATGCTTGGTTCAGAAATATGAGTCAAGCAAAAGTAGTTTTTCTTAATTCATGAAAGGAGTGGGTTGTGCTTCTGCTTTTCTAATTTGAAGAGATGACCTTACCATAAACTTTATGCCTTAATGTATACTGATGATGCTGTTGTTTATTCAGTAAATCAGAGAAAGTTTTCAAATAAGTTAACAGTGTACTCTGAAGTAGTATCTGACTGGTCTGACTAATCACACGTTTTTTTTTGTTGTTTTTTTTTTGTTGTTTTTTTTTTTTTTTTTTTCCACAGTGTCCATATATCGAACATAAATTTTTGGACGTTGCATGTACAATGAGACTGTAAATCTCTCACACTCTCTAAATGTGTTACCCATTATTGGTATTGTCCCTCCTCTTGAAAGACTGAACACTTGCCAGAACAAACAACATTCAGTCATAATTTAGTTAATCTTGACTCGAAAATGTTGACGCTACAAGATAATGATTGAAATTTTTAAGCAAAATGCAACTAACAAAATAGCCACGACTACTCTAAACCCTCTTCTTCCTGTAGTATTTAGACTGTCGCTTAATAACGATTATGGCATAACTGACTTTTTCGGGTCCTTCAAACTTTTTACTCCAGATGGACTTCCTTGGAATTGTTTACAGGGACTCTTTAGAAAGAGCTATGGACTCTGTTCCCCAGGCCCCTCAGAAATGTTTTTCATTTCAGGAATAACACAGGTCTAACCTCATGCATTTTATCCACATTTACAGCCATACAAGACAGCTATATAGAGATAGATGAAAATTAAACTGTAACCCAGGAGGGGAGTTTTTTTTTTTTTTTTAAAAGCTGTAAAATCTGGGTGATCCTCCAAACCGTCATTTTAAGGTCTCATCAAACTTTAATCTCACAGATGACAGATAACAATAAAACGAGCCAAAACTACAGAGGAACTTGGTGACATGGGGTGATAAATGTGGGATGTGGCTAAATGCTGCACCTCTCCAAATGATAACATTGTTATTCTGAACTCTGAGTGTTTAAGTCAAACAGTCCAACATCTGTAGCAAACAAGGGGTCAGATTCGAGCAGAATCCTAATGAGAGACAAGACAGATACAAAGAGAGGAGAGAGAGAGAGAGAGCCAGCTGCCTCAAAGGTGAACGTCTCGCGGATTCACATCTGCTCTGCATTGTCTTAAACAGTGTCTCACATGGGAGTCATCACAAGCACACACACACACACACACACACACACACACACACACACACACAAAAAAAAAAAAAAAAAC
>NW_019525097.1:3005088-3068883 GCF_002814215.2 Seriola lalandi dorsalis | reverse complement strand
CACAAAAAAAAAAAAAAAAAACCTGCAGGCTAATCTGCAAATGACCACACACATGGTGTTCTTTCTAAAAATCTTTCGTAGCTGCTCCAAACTCAGTTTTCAGCGAAGGTCAAACACCAAAAATACTATCAAAGCTCCCATTCGCTTTTGTTCAATTTTTTTTTTTATAAATTCTATTAAGATGCAGTCAGTGTATCTGAAGTAAGGCAACATGATATAGGAGTAAAAAAAACAAAGGATTATTCCTGAGCACTACATGGTGGGCACCAAGAGTAAAAAAAAAAAAAAAACACACCTCCATTACAACAAAATTTAATCATGCACCCCAAAATCAATTTAAATTAATTGTTTGAACATCTGGTATTTAAATAGTGGACGTGAGCTGCTCAGTCATCGAAAGACTTAAAAGATCAAAAACCATGAGAGGTATGTTATCAGTAGACCAAACATGGAACTACTCCACTGGAAATGAACAGTCGACCAATTTGAGGATTAACAATTGTATTAGCATTTATGTAATTCCATTAACTCTTAAAATTAAGGCACTATTCTTTATTCAATCATCCTGCCACAGGGTTCTTTTACACCCCACAAAACTCTGTCTATTGAGATAAGACTGCTTGTTTTTGTATCTTTAGGAACAAAACTTGTTTATTTTAAATTAAATCTACATTGTCAAACATTAATAAGCAGAAGTGGGGAATTAGTGGCTTCTCTATGTTTTTTATGCTAAATGATGAACTGCAAGTAATTAATTTCATTCCAAAGTTTGGGGTATTTTGAGTCAGTTTTCAGATGATTCATTAATATAACATTTACATGAAAGAAGAGCAGCTTGTTTCCTCGCACAGCATGTATTATACCCATTTCAATATGATCTTAATATAATGTAGAGAATGCATGTCTATCAGAATCATCTTCAATCACATCATCTGTCCACTTATAAAGCTTTTCAATAATGCAGGCTAGGTGTGGGAGGCTGGAGTAATGCATTAAAATTTATAGCAAAGAGTCCTTGCAAAGACTGTCCATTAGTCTTCTATTATTTGGTACAGAACAACCAGGCTTTCAGCAAAGGGCAGCAGGGAAGAATATTGAAACCACTGACCCCAGACTGAAGCAAAGAACTTGTAGCCCAGCAATGTCTTATGTCCTATATCTCACTTATGATGAAGAAGTCTGGAATTATTTTGAGGTTTTGCAATAACAATGTGATGCTTAATGAAAGTTTCAAAGAAAGGTAAAATGTTTTAGAAAATGTTATGGCTTACTGTCTTTCCATCAAACCTTGAAATACAGACTGATTGATTTGATAATGGCAGCTGCACAAAAATCATGCGTAAGTGGGTTGAACTGATTAAAGTTAAGACTTCAACTATTGCTACATGCATGAATTAATTTTGACTTATCTTTCCTTTATAACATAGGGGTTAAATATTGTGACATGTTGAATGTTCTCATGTGGTTTGACCGTCAACTCGTACAATGCCTTCTGTTCACGTGTTATATACTACACATAGTCATCTGTCTCTGCGTTGTGTATTCCTCCTAACTTTTAAGTATATTTTCAGGTTACTACACCATTTTCCTCTTTGCTTTTTAAAGTTACTCACTAGGAGCAGCCTGTTCAGTCTCTGTGGGCTCCTCCTCTGTCTTCTGAGGTGGACCCTTGATCTTGTAGAGTAGAGCAAGGAGACGGCCTTTTATTGAAGTGTCCTGCTCTTCCTCTTCCTCCTCAACTGGAATTCCTGCAAGGAGAAACTCTTTTCTGTCAAACATTATTTTAAGATTTCGCATCAAGAGCTTAAATGTGGACACAGTGAGGTGTACTGGCTTTAAAGTGCAAATGTATTAAAAAGTGTAGCCAAGTGTAGCAATTTTAGACACCAGTATGTTGACTGTTAGGATCTATTTCACTCTAAACATATGTTGAGTGCTTATGATTTTAAAATCACATCTCAAAAACTACTGCTTTGTTTTTTTCTGGTCATAGGTCAGGAGGAAACATGTTGGAGCTGAATCAGTTTGTATGAGAAAATACGTAATACGAAGTAGAAAGCATGATTATCAACTGAAATCAAAAATATGTGTACCACAGTGCAGTCGCAATTCTTCATGGAAGGAGCAGAGTTCATCCTGGATCTCCTCGGGACAGGGGCAGTCCTCCCCTGCACTGAAATTCAACAGTATGTTGATCTGCAGGAAACAGACAAACAAAACAATAAGATGAGAAGAGCTAAGACCGGGGGGAGTGAATACAACAAATTTGTTTTAGAGGCACAAGGGAGAAGGGAGAGAAGGGCAAAATAATCTCTCACACAAGGCTGCGAAAGAATGAATAAAAGAAAGATAGCATAGCAAAAAGGCAGAAAGGACAGCAACATTATTATTTGGAGTTGCACTCAACAGAAGAATAACTCATGTGGTCTCCAGTCTGGTCTGAAGTGTTTCTCATTAAGTCTAGTGATAAGCACAAAATAAAAACTTTAAAGTAATTCTTGATCATAAACTTAGAAATATAATTTTTAATGATTAAGTATCCTAAACAGCAGCAAATCTGCTGTGTGTCACAAGCTAACTATAAAACACTAAATATAAATGAGATGCTTCCTCAGGCTAAGTAAATGCAGTGACCAGTTTAGGCTACTCTGATGTCTATTTCCGTCACTGCTTTTTAATAAACCATGGGAGGAACATACAGCGATCTAGGGGAATGTTGCCTACACAGAACACCTGCTGCTGACCACTACTGCCTATTTTTCAGGGAGTGTAGCTGGTGGGGGGGATGGGGGTGCAAAAAAACAATATGCACATGAAAGCTTTGCAGTCATATAGATCTCAACTTGCTTCTGTGTTGTGTGCAAGAGCTTTGCTCACCACATAAACACGTAATCTGCCCACAAACCGAAAAGAAACGAGTGCGACTTTGTCGCTACTGGGCAGGAAGAATAATGTTGTACCTTTTTCTTTCTCTCTACTATGGCTCTAAGACACACTGAAAAGATAAATGGCTGTTAAATGGAGTCTACTCATTAGGTACACTGATCTGAGCCCCTGGCTCTGTACAATTATTACACACTGAGCTGAAAAACACTGAAAGCATGTGGTGTAAGGAAAGGTACAACTGAGGCCTGTTTATGCGCTTTAGTTTGTATTATTCTGATTAACTGAGCAGCAGGATCCAAAACTTATCAAAGGGTCTCAACAAATATTTCCGCTGCTTCTATCAATGCTTATTATATTTTAGATGGAAAGAAACCAAAAAGAGATTTTAAAGTTTTGATCATCAAACAGTAAAATGTTAAGATGAACACGAGTTGGGTTCTGCTCATATTAGCTTATTGATGATATGTCCTATCAGTGTTCATGTCAGCTGTTAGGTAACAAGAAACTGTGGAAAAATGCCAAGTTAGTTTTGATTTTTTATTTTAATAATAATAATAATAATAATAATAATAATAATAATAACAATGTTTTACATCGTTATTGGATTTTTGAAATATCAATATTATTATCAGTGTCAAAAGTCCAGTATCCATTGCGCTACACATAATACTGTCAAACTGCTGTTCTTTTATTGGTCCCAAAAATGCAAATTATTACAATCCCAAGTTAAGGACCTTCTGAAGGGTACATTATTTGTTACCGGAGTAACAACATTAGTTCATTAGTTGTTACCAGAGTAACAACATTAGGAGGATCCAAATAAACAATAAGGGTTACACAGTCCTGTCTGTCCCTGGACTGACCGTTGCCCAGATGGCACAGCACAAAGAAACCTGAGTCTGACCTCTTTAGAGTTAAAGGGCCAATTGCTTCAACATCTGCTGTGAGAGCGAGCGAACCCTCAGGGGGATATTTTGGTCTGAAATGTTCAGATAGCACAGTCTGCTGGTTTGATTTAGGTTTCCGAGCAGCATCTATACTCTGGTCAAACTGGTATTTTTGACTTTGCGTTTCTGTTCTGGTTTGCTTATTATTATATTCTGTTTTCTTCAACAACCTGCACCAACCATTGCAAACAGTTTAAGGGCTGAGCTATAGATTTGATGGATTGATGCTGTTTCTGCAGTTTTTCACAATGCACCAAGCTGTAAAATGTTTAATTTTTTTTAAAAAAGAGAGAAGTTGAACAAAGCATACTGTAAATTTCCCCTTTGGGTCTAATAACAATTTCCTACTCCTAATTGCCAGCTGTTTAACTCTCACTGCACAGCTAATTCACTCCAAGTTCAATTTAGTATCACATATGGCGAAATTTACTTTTTGGTATACCAGCTGAAAATAAAGTTAAGGAACAACTGAAAACTAAAAAGCCACAACTACAAAACCTTCAAAAGCTCATGTTCCAGTTGCTGTCGCTGATTTTTCCAGTCAAGGTAATTGATTTTCTTTCACCCTAAGGGTCGACTGTTCATTCTGGGGTTTTGCCTTAAAATAATATGTTACAGAACATTAACTACATCTCAAACGGGATGTAAACAATTTCTTATTTGCTTTTTTGGTCCACTGCAGTAATTGTACCTGTTCCTGCGGGGGGGAACGAAACTCTTTGGTCTTCTTGGCAGTGACAGCGGCAGACATGTTGAGTGCCTGCATCAGCTCATTGTAACGGAACTTCTGGTTGAATTGCAGCTTGGACACAAAGCTGTCAGAGAACGAGACGATGGACTCGATGCGGTGCTTCAGCTCACAGTCACAGAAGTAATGCAGCAGCTCACACATCTGAAAAGAACAGAAACCTATTCATGAAATCCATTCAAAGAGATGAATTCAGCAGGAATGCAGAATAAGAATTAAAAGTTTCTCTTTCTCTCTGTGTCTGTATTATTTAATGTGGGTTTTGAATGATTCTTTTCATATAAACTTATTATAAGTTTTTTTGACTTCAAAGAAACCTCACATATTATTGCAATTTCCAAGAGATGTACATCCGTCATACAAGTTGTTTTTATCAACTTTTAATCTTAACAGCATTGTGAACTTTTTGTCATTAACGGGAACATTAGTATTCAGTCACTGCCTTGCTTTGCAGTTATTTAGTCACTTCTCAGTATGAGATAAATCATAAAAGCTTCAAACTACTGACAAATGAGGAACTACTGTACCGAATCGAATGCTGGAAAATAAGATGCGTAAAATTAAAATTTAATTAAAACCCTGGCAGATAAGTGATGGACCTTTTATTTTTTATGCAACTCTTCAATGTCATGTTCAAAATCACTGAAACATGTGAATGTTTTCATGATCATTTTCATCACCTGGCGTTTGACAGACTCGGGCAGTGACTTCTCCAGCAGACCTTTAGCTGGCGGTTTACTCTCCTTGGTCTCCTCTTCTCCCGCCTCCACGGCCTTCTCTTCATTCTTGCTCACCTCCTCCTTCTCCCCCGCCTCGGCCACCTCATCCGCCTTCCCTTCCTCACCCTCAGTGGCTTCTCCGAACACGTTGGGGTCAATCAGGAGGAGAATCAGCCTTACCTCCTCGCTGGTTAGGACGCCCATAATTAACAGCGTTCCGATCAGCTTCAGAATGGGGACGAACTGGTACTCGGCGCTTCCACCTACTGGGTCTCGGATGTGTAAGCCTCCGCCCTGCACAGCCTCAGTGAGCATGCTGATGGCTTTCTCTTTCAGGATGACTAGAGGGATCTGAGGGCTGTAGAGATACTGGTGGCGTTTGGTGTTGATGATGCCGACAGGGGAGAAGTTGACCCGAGGTTTGAGGGAAGTGCTCAGTCCCACTCCAGGCAGTGAGTGCCGCTTGGACTCGTCTGGGAATAGCTTGATGGAGCGCGTCTCCTCTGTCACAGGGATGATGAACTCGTTGTTCATCATTAGGCGAGCCTCCTTTGCAGTCTCAAGATGGATGCTGGCAATGAGAAGAAGAATAAGTTCAATCATTACATACATCTTCCGCTCCTTGGCCATTATACGTTTCAAGAAAAAAAAACATTCAGCACTCTAGATTTAGGTTTAAAAATAATCTTCCCTAAGTGGTATAAATGTGCAATTAGTAAGATTTCTGCAGCCCTGCTTCACAAAATTACCATAATATACTGACAGGGTTGTTGATCAATACTCATGACTCAGCGATTACCCGACTAGCTGCTGAGATGCTGAGTTCTCAAATTCTTTGTGGCCTTTAATCACAATTTGGAAACAAAACTCTCCACCCACAGAGATGTTAACATTCTCCACTTAAAAGTGCATATTCAGTGATAATGGAGGTAAACGCTATGTATTCAAAGTACCAGGTGACATTCATAATGTATGATTTAGCCCAGTTATGTCCATGTGTAGTTAACTTGAGAATGTATTAGCATTCACTACAAATACATCACAGAGGGGTTATTAAGATTTATATGACAAATTTACTTTATGGTCCTATGTGCCACTCAATCACTTTAACAGTAAATTGTGATGGAGTTGGTATTATAATAATGCTATCATAGTTCATCATTAGATTATTTGATGAGTAAAGATATTGCCGACCTTATTCTCTTTTCTGTGCATGAAAGTGGAGGTTGTCAAATATGAATCACTTGCAGCAGTGTAAGCTTTTTTTTGTATCACTAACGGCTGCATTTATTATTTTTACCACTACATTTTCTACTCATCCATAAATGAAATGTAGATAAATAAGATAATTTTCCCCAAAAAAGTAACTGGCAGTGCAACTAACACACCTGATGAGAACATTGTAGAAGCCCTCTCTGAGCATGCCAGAGAGGTACTGGTTGTCGATGGTGTAGAGGAGCTGTGATTGGTCCAAGTGGCTGCAGAGGGCGTGAGCTACACGAGTGTTTCCCAGGGCACAGAGGGCACAGTACAGCTTCAGCGTGTGGTAGTGGAACTTCCTCAGGTCTTCATGCTCTGATAACTCCAGGATATCCAAACACCTGGAAGAAAGACATGGAAAGAATGAGATAATGGGGAAGCAAGGGGGTTATTTACACAGTAAATACTAGCAGGCAAACTTAAATTTCAATACTATTACAACGGTATTTACTAAAGGAACTAGGCAATATGGTGTATAAGCCGTGGAATGCTATGAATGTGTTCACCATCAGACTATAGCTTTTATGTGATGGTAACTCTCCTTTGTACTGTCTCTCTGTGCATTAGGCAATTTTGGGAAATGCTGTTAATCATTGTGAGCAGTAAGATTTGTGCAACAATGTTACAAAGTCTTGATTTGGCAGGTATTTAATTCACTAAAATAGACAAAAGCAAAACATTCCCATGTTGTAAATTCATCCATTAACAGAACAATCTTGATTCCACATAATTTACTATTTCATGATATATATTGATATCATGATATATAAAATTACACTACACTGGATTACACAATGGTTGAGATTGTTGTTGTAATTTATGCCCTCAATTTTGGTATAGAGTGCTCCTAAACACATCTACTCATCAAACAGATAAAAGTTGTCGTTTCTCAACTTTTAACATCACAATAAATAGCAACAAATCTTGACAACATTAATTTTGAGTTAATGAGGTAATTACATTATCCAACAAATTACAGGACATAACCAGACCATGAATAAATAAGATCAAGAATCACATTGTTTTATGTTTTGTGTGACACAGGTCAGATTTCACATTGGCAACTGGAAGCAAGAGAGGAAATTTATTTACTGACAACACTTGCACTTACAGCACCAGGGAGACTAGTAATCATCTTAATGATTGTGTTGCATATTGTAATTAATTACCAAGGTATTTAATGGATTGCTTTTCATTTAGTAATGTGCATGAGATGTTCACACCACTTGTTAATCATAATTATAAGAGCAGCAAGACAGCCCTCTTGGATCCCACACTGCTGACCAATAACTTTTTTCCAGATAATGCAAGCACAGGATAACAGCGTAGGAAAGAACAAGTCAAAAGTCTGAATCTTAGAGGTATGTGTTTGTATATTAAAAGCTCAAATCCATCCATGTTCCGACCTGTTCTCCTCAGGTATATGAACAGCCATGATCTGCAGCTGCTCCAGACACTGGACCACCCAGCCATGCCTCTCGCTGACCCGAGCTGTCTCTACAGTGAGGAAGGTGTTTGGCATTCGGCTCCACAGCACGGCCACGATTGTCTGCACGTCCAGTCGTGGCGGGCACTGTGGCACCGGGTTCCTCTGCTCGCTCTTGAATATGGCTGATGAGAGCGGCATGGCATCCTGGGAAGAGAAGGAGAGGAAGAGAAATAGAGAGTAGAGAGAATAGATCATATTAATTCAAGGCAAACAATATTAACCTGTGGATGGAGCATGGGCTTCCCGTTGTAATATTCTTCTTGCTGGAATTAACACTTTGACTCTTAAATAATTTCTAAGTGATTAAAATATGTGGTGCCTTCAGTATCAGGTTTGAGGACCCTGAGGGATGCTTGAACAGAATAATGAAGTTTAACTTCATTAATATTTCATTCACAAATTTTATCCTCGTATCGTCCCAAGTAGTTTATATATAAAAAAGAACATGCACTTCTATCACAGTCTCATTACACCCACTACTATTCCCAGTGCAGATGGAGCTTAATACTCAATTAATGATCGCAAAAACCTCCTATATGGGTCAAGGAGTCAAAATGAGGGTCTGCTAACCAGCGTGTGACTATTGAGGATGTGTGACATAAAAAAAAATTATTAAATAAATAAAAAGAAGCCCCATGCTTGTTCTGCATATTATGCTGAGCTATTGACCCCTTTGAGGCAAGTGAAGTGTAAGGCTATGGTTATGGAATAAGTTAAGAGTGAGTGCTTAAGAGACTGATTAAATATGTGTAAAACTACACTACTATACAGCACATCATGCTTAATGTTAAGATTAAGAAAAAAGAAAAACACACCTTGATCTTGACAAATTCAAACTGGAAGAGGTTTGCACTGGTGGGGCGTACAAACACAGATGGGAAGAGCTTGGTATTTGGTTCCACCTGAAAATAGACAAAGCAAAGTTCAACATCCACATCATGCACTTACTCAAATCAGTTTATGTTCACAGTCAGTTCATAGCATTTAAAAATCTACCAAAAGAAAACAAAAAAGTGCTGCAACACTGCATGATGGATAGTAATAGTCTAATCCTTCCTGAATTGAAGCCTTTGTGAAATCTGGGATAATGGTATTTTCTTTAATGCAGCCTTGATACTCAAATTGGCAAATTTGACAAATGTCAGAAGGCATTTAACGTCTAAGCCCATGGATTATCTGCTGTTTTAAATGCCAGTTCAATGAGTATGATTTGGTGTATTGACACCAATCACAGACAAAAGATAAATACAATGAGAGGAAAATACAACCAGCGCTTTAATGTGGTTACAGGACAAGAAGCTTTTCATCAGGGTAAAAGCCTCTTGATCTCCTCAGAGGGCTTTTCTTATAAAAAATGCCAATTCACGACTAAATCAAGGAATGAAAAGGAGACAATAAGAACAGAACAAGACTTGGTTGATAGAAGCTTCTCAAGGAATCATTTTGATGTCTAGTCAGGTTCAATACCAAGCGTTAAAAACCTGAAATCAGCGAGGCGAGACAAAGATTACTGAGCAGATGTCTATCTTTGTTATGACTCTGATATTGAAAAAAGGGAGAATTCAGCTGTATAATTTCCTAGCTGCCTTTCTGCAGGTCTAATTTACTGCAGTGCAAATTTGTTTACGTTACCTCAAAAGGAAGACAGAGGGGAATATATTTTCAGTGCGTGCAGACAATACAAATATATATGAGCGAGAGCCATCTATCCAAATGATTTATTAGAACAAAAACACTCTAAAGTCCTCTGTCTCTAAATGTAATAGTTATGGAGCCAAGTCTTGCGGAGAAATAATCCAGTCCTTTTCTTTTTGCTTTTCAGATGGATTGGAAAAGAAAAACTCTACACCATCTTACAGTTGGCATACAAAATAACACAATAATGACATGCACATACATAAGTTTATAAGCTAGACTGCCCTTGTGTCTGAGTCCTCTGTGCCCCACTACTGTGCTTTGTTATTCTTATTTACCTGATATGTTGTGGGTAGCTCCTTTCCGTTGGCAGTGAAGGAGACAAGGCCGGTGGCAAGGTCAATCAAACAGCCGATCTCCAGGTCAGAGTTGGAGCGGTTGGAGGAAGACGGGCCAACGGCGTCTGCTCCACACACCATGTAGCAGTTACTCCTCTGGACACTGCAGCAAAACAAGTAGAAAATAAACCTGGCGTGCATAAATCCATGTGAATGTGAGGATCCACAGGACAACAATATCTTTTCATTATGTGCCACATTCATCGATCTGTGTTGACTTGTGACTCTTGCCTCATTCATATTCATTCTGTCACACCCGGAGGCTTCTCTTCTGCATTTACTCTACTGAATACTGAAGGAGGACGGAGACTGGCTGATAAAAAAAAGATATGTCATGTCTTGTCTTTGTTGTGCTAAGGTCAAATTATGGCTCATAGGAAATCTGGAAACATAACTTTACCACTCTTATAAAACTAAGTTTACGTAATTTAAATTTACGTTTAAGCAATATTTTGACATTACTTATTTATTTATTTATTGAACGTTTCACTTGAAGTGATTTTAATGATAATATAGGTATTAATTGACCTGTTTTCTTGGTTGTATAATTTGCCAGGTAATCTGAAGTCCTGCATATCTTTCTATCTTCACATCAAGCACCACAATGGAAAAACAGGGCTTGGACTTCATTCTTTTTCATAAAAATGCTTGATTTTCTTTTGTTCTTGTAATATCAAATGCATGTTCAGAGGGAGATTGCTCTTTTTATACATGAAGTCTTACCAATGCAATAGAAGGCAATAATTATATCATCAATCGGGAACACTTGTATTAATTTCACTGAATTAACAACAATGCAGATGATCAATCTGAACATAAAACCATGATTCAAATTTTTAAGATTAGCAATGTTTTGTTCATTTACAGTAATTCGCTTATTGCAGAGTCTGTGAAATACCAAACAAGAAAAAGAAAGAAAAAGAACAGGAAGAAGAAAAACAACAAGAATAATTTCCAAAAAATCTTTGCCTTTTCTTGCAATAGTTTCTGTGTTTCTGTGCAGCCCAAATTGGATTCCCTCACAATACTACCACATAGCCATTAATACATGTCTCAGATTATTACATTCTTTTGCAACACCCAGCGCTATCCTGATATAAAGAGTCAGCTTAATAAGTTTTATTTCAAACTTTGCCTTAAGCACACTAAGACAACAGGAAAAGTGTTGCAGAGAGAAAGCAAGAAGTGATGCAAGGGAATGGAGAAGGTACTGTGAGAAAACAACAAAGTATCACAAGGAAATCCATTTCTGAAAACACATATTCACAGCGTCCTTAGGGGTTCTGTACAAAAAAAGAGTCACACTGCGACCCTTAACCCATATTATTTGACCTTCTCTAAATCACGATAAAGGTGGCACATTAAATTCCCTTGTATTCCCTGATTTCCTTAGAGAACAAAGCAAATCTGCTGACCACACTTCTCTTAAAATAAATAAATAAATAAATAAATAAATAAATAAATAAATAAAAGGGAACTTGCCTCTCATGGACTCGGCCCCTCTCATCTCCCAGGGTGACGGTGACTGTTCGCGTCTTGCTGAGGCCGAAGTTCTTGCTGTGGTAGTGATAGTCTGGTGTGACCCAGCCCACCCACACCGAGGCAGGGTCCTGTCCAGCAAACACTCTAACTGAGTGGTAGTACTGCCATTAAAAAAAGGGGGACACAGAGTACAACTGGTTACTCTCATTGAACAGAGCCATTCATAACAATTTTTTTCAGATGTCATGCATATCTTTGAAAATTTGAGTTGATTTACAGTTGTGATGCTTCCATAGTCCATAGTTCCATCTTCTTTTGGAGGATGGCTGCAGAAACAAAAACACAGCAGCAGGTTTGTAGAGCAACAAAATTTCATCTTAATTTTTTGTATTGCAGGCGGACCAAATAAGTGCAAATTGTGTCTAAATGATCAAATTTATCAATATAACATTGCTACTAGAACAGTCATTGTCCAGGAAAACAATTCCACTGCTGTTCCTCCATAATTAAATTTTCATTTGCATCACTCCCACTGCTAATACAATGTCGCACTGATGTCTGACCTGAGTTTCAGTGATTCCTCCAGTAACTTGTCTGCAGAGTAGAACTCTACAGGCATGCTCAGTCTACAGTACACCATGTCGTTGTTGCTGTTCTGGGTGCCAAACGTCTTGTGGGTGACCTTGAGGCAGGGAGGGCTGTCCACCGTTCCATCGATCCTTGTCACCTGAGGAATTAAGTGAGTCGGGGCGAACCAAAACCCAAAGGAGAGAAGCAACACACACCACCAATGTGTCCATCAACCCCAGCTGCACTGTTCATTACAGATACATTGGCATGCATAGATTAAAAGCTGGAAAATAGCCATACTACTGTTACTTTATGAAGGCTACTTGACAGTTTACAGTGTTGATAAATACAGTGAATATAAAGAGAAAGAGAAATGGATATGACATGCAATAAAGGTCCCCAGTTGTAATTGAACCAGGGATGTTTCAGTGAAACTGTAAGCATCTTAGCCACTACGCCAGATGATGCTGTTAACATGCAGCCTTGATAGTCAGCTGACCCAAAAATTATGATATTGGAAATACTTTACCTCAACATGCATGTGGTCCTGGGGTATGTTGACAAAGGTGGGGAGGCGCTTGCTGAACCACATGGTGATCTCTCTGTTCATGTTGACAGCAAAGGGCTCAAAGCCTTCCTGCAGACCACACATGGTGTAGTACTTGAAAGTATTGGCATCCTTGCCCAGGTTCATCCGGCCGATCTGAGACATCCCCAGACTGCACACAGGGATGAAACCTGGGAAGAGGTAAGGGACATTCTTGGGTTTGCCACTTACCAGGAAATGAACGGCAAATATTACACACCTGTGCTTAATAAATGTCTATATCTTCTCTGAAGTGTGGCATATCAGACAGTCATCAAACCTGCACCTCTCTGCACTTTTAATTCAAAATTAACTCAGATGTTTACCTACAGCAACAACAATGTGATTTATCTGTTTGCCCTCAAGATCTACATTTAATTAGTCTGTTGACTTCACGGACTGCTTTCAGTGCACAGTCATGTATGTAAGCACAGTCTGAAAACTGTCTATACAGCAGAATCCATCACACATAAACTATAACAATTAATTTTAATGACTTAACTTTGTTCCTGTGTGACTGTCTTATCCTGAGGGATGGTTCATTTGCAGAGTAATGGGACGGACTTCATTAAATTGTATAATCATTAGCATTTAGTACTTTTTTTTCTTTTGCCTCATGCTTACTGCCAAACAAGCCCAGTCACACCTCTGGAGACACTGTGGTGGAAACACGCAAAGAATAAATTAATGAATTAACACTAAAACTCATGAGAATGGAGCCCTCACCGTCCTCTGTCTCAAAGTCAGCAAAGCAAAGCTCAGAGCCCTTGTTGGTGATCAGGAGCTCTCCGTTCAGGGTGAAAATCATGGATTTGTCCTCCATGTTGATCATGCAACCAACCACGTCGCCCTTTTTCCAAGGATGTCCAAAGTAGCGGCTGCCTGCATGCATACGTCGACCCTTAAAAATAAAAAGCAAATTTGTAGCAGCAAGCAAAATTATGAAAACAACGGTAATCTAATTTTTCACATTACGTGCATTACTTCATGCACTTCTGTTACTGTTTGAATAGGTATTGATCAGTTCTATCAGTATAGATACATATACTGTGTTTGAATGTGTTTGGATGATTGGATTCCTAATTTGTACTTAACTTCCATATTTTACATTACATAAAAATTATAATTGAGTCCTTGAAAAGCCAAAATCTTTCAAATAACTTGTTGTTAGTCATCTTAAAAAAAATTACGATTTGGTTTACCCTGTATCCATCAAAAACAAAGGCTTGGTCATCCACTCCCAGTTCCACGTCAGGTCTGCAGCCCGGTCTGGCCCAGCCAACCTTCATATCACCTCCAGTCAGGGACTCAAACTCAAAGTACCACTTCCCTGTTTTCACTGCATATGTCTGCTCCACACGGAAGAAGCGAATGGTCTCGATGCTCTGATCATCCATCATATGGACGGCTGTGGCCATGGAGAAACAGGAAAAAATGAGGCTTTACCATGATCGACACACATGTACTGATATTTCCAACAGTAAGTTATACAATGACTGACCAAATAAGCAGAGGTGAGGAGGGTTCAGGATTTGTGTGCTCATTTTAAAGTTGAAAAAAATATGTATTGCAATAACTATGACTTACTAAGGATGTAGTGTTGATGTGTCCGAGCATTTCATATCAAATTATCTATTAGCCAAACTTAAACTAGGAGTTAATAAGTTTATGTGGCAGTAGTGTCAACAGCAGGGTCTCACCCTCCTGGTCTGGGGGGTCGATGTCATATCCATATCCAACCATGGTCCTGATGGCCTCTCTCAGACTGTCTCTGTTAGATTTCTTAGTACGTTCGTCCAATAAAGCATATGGCACCAAGCGAGGGTTACGTCTGCTCTTCAAATCCTGACCCAAACCAAGAAAAGATAATAATTCAAGAAAGTAAATATGTTAATAGAATATACACAATTACGTAGGTACAAATAAAAGAAGTAAAGCAATCTAGCTGAGGTTTTCATTGTGGATTGTCATTTATTGTAACTGTTAGTGTAATAGTTCATTTTATTTTCAAATCTAAAGCCAGTTCCTTCCTTGGGGAGAAAAATTACATTTACCTGCTGGATGCCATAGGTCCATCCTTGTTTAATTCTGTCTTTGGCCCACACGTTGTGTGCATTCTCGGCCAGTTTATCAACTAGAACCTCCTGACCTGCGTTCAGTTTCACATCAGAGAGGTCCAGTGGCGCAGGCTTATATCCATTAGACATCATGTAGCTGCAGACAACATAACATGACAATTCCACAGGATGAAGATGACGGCACAGCATTGCAATATCTACACTGTTTCAACAAGACTTTTATTTGGTCACATACTATATATTCTGTAAATGTCATTTTTCTTTAGCTTTGCACCATTGTAATTTAAGAAATGATAAGATATGCAGGTAGTGTTATGATGAAATAAACTTTTAGCAGGATGTCGTACTCTTTGGGTAGTTTGATTTTCTTCAGATCCTCCTCAGCGTGAACATTGACCTGGGCAACATGGCATCCCAGTGCCAAGAGGGTCCTGAGGAAAAAAGAGAAGTATGAAACGAAAGCGAGATAAAGACATAATGACATCAATACTCAAGCCCCATTACACTTTGTTAGATGACTATGTTTCATCACCAGCAAAATCCATTGAGAGACTGCTACATTTTTAACACAGGTCATTAGTCACTGATAAATCGCAGTGAATCGATACAGTAACACTCTGAACAGCAGTCAGTCTTGGCTGTGTGGATCCACGGCAGCTGGTAGTAGTATGTAATTGACAAACTCCATACCCGATTGAAGCTCACCGTAACAGGAGATCGCTTTATTGAGCCAAGCCAAATGTTTTTACTGTGAGATGACTCAGTAGTTGGCTCAAATAAGCGTTGGACCCAAGATTTAAAAAAAAATCAATACTGGACTTCACTCAGAAGATGCAAGTCATTACAAGCTCTGCTTTAATCTTAGCCTTAATCTGCTCTCGCACTGCATTCTGCAGGGAGCAGGGGCCATTCCACAAATAGGTAATTGGATTATTTAGCAAACCGCATTGCCTTACTTAAGTGTTTCACTGGACATCTGCAGGTTGTAGTTCCTTTCAGTTTCAGGCAGCTTGGTAAAATCCACAAGGCAAGGGTGCTGCCTCTTGTTGTCATCACGAACCTGAAGGGAAAAGAGTCAGGTATCTTTACTGTATGTTTCATCTCACAACAACATCAACTGGACTCCTTTTCTTTCTCTTATAAGATTGTCTATCCATAACTGCCACAGGTTTAAAGGCAACAACACCCCAAAGGTAAACATGATTAAGCATGGCTTAATATTCAGAACATAAAAATACTGAAACAGCAGCTGAATCTATTTACAGTGGATGTTGGCAGATTCATATTGGTTTGTTTTCCACTTGGACTACTTCAAGCCTCAGGTGTTGATTTTTTAATGAAACCGAGACAAGCCTGAATAAGCTCAAAGAAGAGAGCCGCAGTAGCAAGAGGCTCAGCTGTCTGTACGAGAGAGTTGACTTGAGAGAAATTTACTGCTGCGCCCAGACTCTTAACATTACGCTCCAAGTGACTCCTTTTACTGATATTGCTCTATCTACTGTTGACAAAGGTTAAATACAACTGAGGTGCACAAAAGGTATGAGCAATATATACTAAGGCCGTGCACTCACACAGAAAACAATGAAGCCATATCCAACTTTATTATCATTGTCTGCCAAGTATCTGCTACTTGTCCAAAGAGGCTTCTGTCTTGGATTCAGCATGTGATAAAGGCTTGTTAAAGCAAAATTAAATACCAAGCAGCTGTTAAACTGGTAAACTGGCAACCCCCCCCCCCCCCCCCCCCTTAAACACAGTTTTCTCCTACTGTTAATTAATGTGGATGTCATACTCGTGGAGGGAGACACTCATTAAGTTTTTGTTAAATGGCCGCTATGGCAACAGCCTCAGTGGGAAATGATTCTGTGATAACCACCACAGTACAAAAGAGGCAGCGTGTGTGATCAGACTTCTAACAGTCTGTCTGTTCTGCAGTGAACAGGAAGAGTGACTGACAGCGAAGTGATTGGGGCGAGTTAGAGAGAAACTGTAGAAACGGGGGATTAAAACATCTTCGGGGTACTGGATGTTAACTGCAGTTAACTACCTAACCCTGAACAATATGTTTGAGCATCCAAATAAAAATTAAGCAACTTCCCATCTGACAAACCAGCTTTATAATAACAGAATCATTTACGTTGTACTAACTACATTTGACATTACTGTCGTCAAAAAGGGATATTTTTGCTGCTTTTTAGTATCAAAAAAGCAAACCTTCAACTTAAAAAAACATACTGAAACACTGGAGATTTCATTTTTTTTGTTGTTTTATTAACCATTAATAGATCTGCTCTCTGTTTATTTTAAATATGGATGTTTTGCGGAATGGATTCTAAAAATATAATTTGGGCAACAAAACCTCTATTTTCTACTCAAGTGTATAATCATCATCTTATTCGCATTTTTTTTTTCAAGTTTCTCTCTGCTTTCTATCACATAAAGCATTTACTGAGCTGTGCTTGCTGCAAGAGTGAAAGAAGCTGGAAACACACTACCTTAACACATTAACATAATGTCCAGGTGAAAACACCTTTGAAAGAAACCAGCTATTTTTTGGTGAAAATCATTAAAATTTCTTTCCTTCCCTCATTCTATCCATCCTTCCGGTCTACTTTTCCTTGTTTCCTTTATTTCCTCCTTTGCCTGATCTGAAAGCAGGAAGACCACCCAAACTGAAGAAACATTTTCACCCATCAGCAGAACTAAACTCTCTCAACTTCTTCATAAAGATTACTTTGGGTTTTTAAATACATCTTACTGCTAATTCCTGTTATGAGATACACAAGTTAATGGCACATTAACACACATTTTACTGGAGATGGCTGGAGTTTACCATTGTCACTCACCATTTCCAAATACACCCAGTTTGTTTTTTGTGTTGAAAGTGATGGTGAATAGCAGGTTTACCTTGCCGTAGGTCCAGCCCAGTTCAATCTTGTTCATCCCCCACAGTTCATGAATGTTTTCTGCCAGCTTGTCCCGGACGTTGTCCAGGTGAGGGGGAAGAACAATCTGCAGAGAGAGAAGGGAAACAGATGGTTGGATGATAAAAAAAAAAAAAAGACAGACAATGGGCCAACAAACGAAAACTCTCATTTTTTTTCTCCTAACTATGCAATTGTTATATTACTGGGGATTGTACAAACCATCACATTATTTTGGCTTTGTTTAACTGTAGAGAGTATGCAGCTATTCTGCATTTGTGCTTCTCAGTATCTACAGCACTGAATACTATATAACCAGCATGTAACATAAACTAAATGAAACCTAATGGCTTAAACATAACAGGATTAATTTTCTTTTCAAACTATTCTTTAAGGAGGAGCAGACCACCAATAGTATTGAATTACAGACCACGATTAATGCTGAATGTGACTGGTAAATGTTAAAACTCTTTGAATTTAGTATCTACATTAAGCAGAGAGACCATGCAACAGCGAGTGCATGGATGAGGCAACGTCCTGAATTTATCTGCTGGAATGCACACGTCACGCTCTCATGTGCACCCCAAATGACAGGCAGACAGAGACGGTAAGAACTTTATGGGTTAGACTGGCCCACCAAGTAACTACAATTGCACTGTTTTGACTATAATGTATATCTAAGACTATATTTGATTCTCCAGTGCTGGCACAGCGTTATAACGAAGTATGGAGATAGGTCTGGCCATGCGAGACTACAGTTGATTAACATTATGTTTTTTTTTGTTTTTTTTTTTTTTAAATACAATTTATAAATCCTATCCTTACCTGGGTGGTATCAACAGGAGTGGGGATGAAGGAAGCCTGAGAGAGGAACTGGGTGGTTCCCAGCAGATCACGGACCCCCTCGTGGTCTCTCTTGTACTCCTTCACAGGCTCCACATGCATCTTCTCTTTGGGCAACAGCGCCTCATAGCATGGAGAGTAACCAGCGGGCGGCAGGAACTTGAAATCTCCATGGCGCCCACCCAACAGGAAACGGACTCTGGGATGAGAAGTTATATAATACTAAACTGTAGGTATTTAAAGAATGTCTTTTTAATTACTTTTTCAATAAACTTTGAAACCAGCACTTTTATTTTCTACCCAAACAGTTTCAACAGACAGCACTCTACACCTGTGTCATTACATAATACCAAAGCTACAGTAAAGCCACCCAAAGGCAGGGATTATCTACCTTCTTATGCTGGCATAAATCTTTCATTCACAAAATCATTTTGTACTTCATAACAGATAAAATGAATCTGATTAAAGTATAACAAATATAGGTGCGTTTTTTTTTTTTTTGTTTGTTTTTTTTTAAAGAAAAGATCAGTTTTCTACTAAATTTTTTTTCTATTGGTAGTTTTTGGCCTCATGATAATCCCTACCATGAGGTCAATTCAGCAACCTTTTAATTTAACACTACATCACTGCTTGATATCGCAAACCACAAAACACTGACAAACTGTAATTGCATCTCAAGTATAAAAACACTTGCAGCAAAAAAATAAAAATGAGCATCTCTGTTGGGAATGCCACTTCATCTTGTTTCCTAATTATAAATGCAGAGCCTTACTTGACACCTGCAGAGAAGCTGACAACGGGGAAGAAGAATCCGTCTGTATTGAAGTCCTCGAACATGCCCTGGACAGGCTGCCCATTGATCCTGAAGGACATGCTGGGAGCGCCCAAATCCAGACAGCAGCTGACCACATCATCTGAGTTCAGCAGGTGCTGGTTAATGGAGGCCACGGCCCTTGCGATTCGACCTGGACAACACCGGGCAGAAAAAATAGAGGGAGGATGGATGGCTGTTAGAGCTGCAAAGTCATAGTGAATGTAGGGCAGGATGATGGGCGAGGACAAGAGAGAGGAGCAGACATGGGTGATAAGTGCTTTAAAAGGGATGACATGAAATGGATGAGGGGAGGTGATGGGTCTTTCAGTAGATTTAGAAAGGTATGGAGTTATTCTTTCAGGGTGAGAGCAGAAACAAGAGGGTATTCAAAGGACTTTAAGCATGAAACACCAAACTAACAGCTGGGTATATGAGTACATACTACTGACTAGTTATTTCCTCTTATGCAGGCAGAGAATGGGCTTTGCAGTGTTCAAGTGCAACTTAAGATGTAAGACATGTGAGTCAAAGTCCTTAGAGAAAGGTACAGTATGTGAAGAAGTGAAGGACGGGGGAGGGAACTACTCAAAGAGGAGTGTCAAGTGGAGGTTGGATGTAGGAACTTTATGTCAGTGTCAGTGCTATGACTTTGTCCTTCAGTATGTGAAGAATGAAAAAAACAACCTAGAGAGTGGACAAAGTCCTTCTAAGACTTTCTTTTAGAATTTCACACAGAAACTAACCGGGAATTGCTTCATTGCAGAGCTGCACATCAGTCTACTTTTTTTTTTTTTTTTTAATAAAGTTTACAATCAGAATTTCAACAATTTCATCACAACTGTCAGGACAATGCTGGTAACAAAATCATACAACACAACAACTGTCACATTGCATTTTGATTCTAAATGTGATTTAGCTGTGGTTTATGCCAGGAAATATGAGATATCACCCTTTTCGAACAGAGCCTGACCTACTTTAAACCAGTGTAAAAAAACAACATACATTAATCTCTCTTGTGAAATAACCACAACTGATCTAACTTGGGCCAATGTAGGACTTCACCACTCATGCCAGGAAACTGATTGAAAAAATAGGTTTTAAAGGTCTTTAAAAGTTGCCTTAATGAAGTTAGATCCACTAAAACCTTACAATTCCCAAGGAGCTACAACAAACACCAACTTGGTGACCAGTGACACTTCTATATATACACACAAATGTACATATGTCTCCAATTGTGTCCAAGTTTCCAATCTCTGTCATGTATCTAAAATCAGTTAGTAGTAAAACATTTAAGCTGAGATGCCTACCTGACCACAGGTGAAGTCCATCAAAGCTGTAGGAGTACAGGTCATCCCCGACGCCATTGCCTCCCCATCCCTCTCCTCCACCAGGGTACGGAGCGTAGCCTTTAGTGTTGGCCCAACCCACCCTCAGATGGGTCGGCTCTCCAGTGACAAAGTGGTCCACCTGGTCGATCACCAGCTCAAAATACCACTTCTTGTACTGAGCTGAACCTTCAGCCATGCCCAGGAAGATGTTTGGTCTCATACTGGAGGTGAAAACAGAGGATGAAGAAACTGTTATGATGCAAAGATGACAAGTTATGAGGGGATTTTCTGTTGAACCTAAAAAAAGGCACATTTTCTTATTTATTTCCTAATAGTGGCCCCATATTTCCTCCCATTAACCCATTCAAAATGTCTAAAATGTTTGAGCCCATACTTATTTCAAAGCTGATGAATAAAATCATCAAGAGGCTGTATCAACACTTTCGTTACCTCTGAACATCATTGACCAGTCGAGTCTGAAGCAGCAGGTCCCTTTTGGGAAGAAGGTTGTCACAGATCAGATTCTGATTGGCTCTCACTGCCACGCCATTACAAACACAGAGGGAACACAACACATCCAGAATCTGAAAGAGAGAGAAAAACATTAGATAACAATTGTGACAGGCATTTTTTATTGCTTTCTTTTGTTTTATAAATGTGCTGCACAGATTCAAGTGCATTCAAAAACCCCAGCATAGAAATTCAGACCTTATTTCTCATTTACATCAAGAGCTATTCTCTAAAAGTTGCAGGTCTTGTAGCAGAGACCTGTGTAAAGTGCTCTCAAGTCAACAGGGCTGTAGACTTCCACCTGTCACTCATGATCAACAGCTGTTGTTTACGAGAATGCCCTTTCATGCCTGTACAATTTATGGAGTAAATATTAAGAGTCTGTGACATTTAATGCTGCATGTAAAACACATGGCTGGAATGTCAATAAACACAAGACAAACATAAATCATTTGATATGAGGCCTCAGTCACAGCCATGATAAAAATTTAAATGCATTGGATCTTTTTAGAGTTCCAGCTTTTCAGGTCGACTTTTAAACAACATTTGAAGTTTTATGAACTGATATGTAAATTCTTTCTCAGGCTCTAGCGTCTGTGTAGTGGGTTTAGCTTTGTTGTCATCACCCAGTAGAGAAGGAAAAAAGGATTTGGAGGCCCAGAAAAGAGCTAATGTCTGCCACTGTGGGCTTAACAGTCAAATTCTGTTTTGTCTTCTGGGATTGCACTTGAACTTGAAGAAGAATAAAAAACAAAAATTTCACTCAAATAGGATTAGAATTAAGTAGAAACCTCATGAAATTCCCTACATTTTACAAAACACTTTTACATACAAAAACATTGCTGAAATCACTAGTGCCACAGGAAGCTTTGTACAAGATATTTGTATTTTACAGCTGGGTAGGACATGTTTTGATTTACCAAGGCAAAACCCGAAGTTCAACAAGTTGGAATTCACCTGTTCCCCTGCTTAGCATTTCTTAACCATGCTAGCAGTGCGGCTCTTAAGATGGAAATCTCAAACTGTCTGCGAGTCCCACAATTTGGTTTAGAGTAAAATATCTCAGCAGGATGCAGAAGCTTCAAAATTGGTACAAGCTTTCCCTAATGACTAACAGCACCCTGTTACTAATAAATGTCAGCATGTTACACTTAACATGTTACCATACTATATGTGAGCTATGCATGATAAAAACTCAGCATTTATTGCATTAGGTTAATCTAACCTGCTAGGGTTAGCATGCAAACATCCTGTGCATAGTAACTGTACACATGTTAACATGCCAACTTTAGCATCAAGGTCAAAATGCAGCCAAGATTTATGAAAGCTGAGCCAAGTGAGAAAACACCTTCAGGCCAACCTTAACTTATAAAATTCTTGTCACTGAAGGCAGTGTTAGCAAAGTTGCGTCTCCTTTTTTTCATCCATTCAACAATTTGTTTTTATGCAGCCTCACTGCCTGTTAGCATTACATTTTATATTACTATTGTTGTTACTGCCGCTACTATCACTATTGGCTCTATATAAATAAAAATTGACTTGACTATATTGTTAGTCTTGGTAACAATGACACTATCACAATCAATAATTATACATGGAGTTGAATGTGCTCACAATAGAAATTAATGTTAGTAACTATTTAGTCTGAAATATACAATTTGCTAATATTTATGCGCTCATATTTCTGCCCACCTTATGGTTGCGTCCATGCTTGTAGAGCAAAGAGATGATGGATTTAATGTGCCCTCTCTGGATGATGTTCAGAGCCTCTGGGCTTTCTACCAAGATACAGTGGAGGACTTCCAGGATTCCTAAGAGGTCACACAAAATATTTGTTATCATCAGAACAAATGTATATCAAATAGACAAGATCTTAGCCTCAGTTGAGCATTTTTTCTGACACTCAGTGTAATGCTATCAGTGTTTGGGGCTTTTTCCAAACTTTCAAAAAAGGATCAGAAGAAAAGTGTTTCCCATGATACCTGATGAAGATTCCAATCTCTCCAGTTTGCTGATCAACCAGTCCAAGTTGCGGGAAAACTGGGTGCAGTTGTTCCTGTTACCACGAATCAGTGAGGCTGAAAAAAGAACAAAGATTTTACAAGGTTTAATGAAAATACACACAAGGTTTAGCAAAGACATGAATGATATGATTAGAGGTGTAAAATCAGATCCAGGCAGCTTACTGGAATGGATGTTGCAGACACTTTGACATTTAATGAAAAGCAGTCCACCATTTTCCAGTGAACATAAAGTAATTGTCTGACATCTTTAATCCACAGGTAGATATTAAAATTCATTAAATCTTTGAAAACCACCTGACACCTACTGTAATGAAGTCTTTGTAATAGAAAATAAACGTGATAGACTTTGAAGCCACAGTGAAGTCAGGAGCTCTATGCTCTATAAAAAGTTGAGGTGTGTTCCTTGTGCCCTTTCTCTGACACCGTGGTGACATTAAGGAGCCTCCTTATTACTTTACCATCTCATTTTTCACCATTAGGATTCAGGGACACAAGACAGATAATGCCCATGAAACAATTTAACAGCACTTTGTGCCAAAGGAATAATGATGGGTGTTGAATATCTTTTAATTCTGCCTTTTCAGGAAAGCTGTCTCTCAATACAAGCGCATGGGTAGAGCCACAGCACAAGGCAAGGGCAACGTTCACTGTGAACAATGTGCATGTGAAATTAAAAGTCAGAGACAGAGGAGAACCTGAGGCTAAATTATTGTTACATTAGCATACACAGCATTAAGCAATACAGAAGACAAAGGTTTTGGTAATAATAATTCTTGCAACATATTAATGAAGGCAACCAAATGTGAGACCGTTTGCTTTTGAATCCAGGACCAAGAAACCTATCTCATTAAAAAAAGCTGTGCTGGTTCTATGACCGAAACATGCACTTTTTCATCTGCACATAGAATAAATTATATAAAATATCTGTAATTGCTTATACATGCCTAAGCAATAATACATACTAGTAACTTAACACCCCCTGAAAATCTTTTTTTTTATCTGACCCCCTGTGGTTAAACTTGCTGCAGTGTACTACAGGACCCTGTGACATCACTAGAGGATGTGGTTACAGGTGCAAAAGAGCACACTTCTAAATCACGCCCAGGGGTGTGGTCAGAGGTGAAACAGACTGTTTGTTTATCTCTAATACAATATAGCTATGTGCTCATGGAAAATACTCCTAAATTAACTGGATCCATGTAAATTCACAAATTATCAACATAAAAATATCACAATTTTTAAATAGCTGATATAACCAGTTTTAATTTTTAAACACTGTAAATTCAGCACCCTATTTGCAGTGCTCTGGAAAGAGTTAAATTTGGCCTTGGAGCCCCAAAACCAATGATTTACTATGATGGATGAATTTGATGTCCATGTCCTCATCATTAAATAGGTAAGCTGACCACCTGGGTATTTAACTTACACTAAATTACTATTGTACTTTACTTTAAAACAGATCAGCAGTTATTATGGAGAGCAGAGGAGGTCAGGACAACCAAGGGTGCTGCACAATTCATCATGCAAAACTCACTTCACCAGACTGCCTTTGCATCATGGTGGGTGACCCATCCACAGGGAAGGCTAGAGTGAAATCCGAGGAGTGTATTTGTGGGTTTTGTGGGTGTGTGTGTGTGTATGTGTGTGTGTGTGTGTGTAATGTTGTGCATGTGGGAGTACATGCTGGGGAGGTGATGATGAATATAAGGGCAGTCAAGGTGAGCCGAGGGGAAGCTGTTGATGGGAAAGCTCCAATGACAGCAAAACAAACTACCTAAGAAAAAGCTGTCCAAAATAAAACTTTTTCAGGGTCAAATCTTTAGTATTCATGACTCAACACAGGCCCCGACAGAACAGGATAATGCCAGCACCTGTGATGGCTGGCATTTTGTTAACGATGCCATCATTTCTTCAAATATTCAGCTGAATGCTTTGTAATGTGTCCACACTGCTTTGAGAGAAGGATGTGACCTAGATGGAAGGCAGGGAAGATTGCACAAGAAGCATACAAGAAGGCATTCTGTTTTTGCTTCCCTCTCCACTCCCTTGTCACAAATAATAACAAATGAATGTCATGTAAAGGCTGTCAGCAGCTGTGAACTCCAGATGTGGCATACAGAAAACAAGAGGAGTGGAGGGAGTTTATGGAGGAGAAAGGAAAGAACAAAGGAGGAGAGGAAAACAGGGGAGAGAAGTGTAGAGTGTGAAGTGTAAAGGAGAAAA
This sequence comes from Seriola lalandi dorsalis, assembly GCF_002814215.2. Classification (NCBI taxonomy): domain Eukaryota; kingdom Metazoa; phylum Chordata; class Actinopteri; order Carangiformes; family Carangidae; genus Seriola; species Seriola lalandi. Next base: position 3,043,419 of record NW_019525097.1, on the reverse strand, counting down.
GGAGGATTCAGTGAAGACACTGTGGGAAGATTAATACTGCATGTCTACCCAGGGTCAACAGCTGACAGCGTTGACAGAAGATGTGGATATTTCATGTGATCCATCACTCAGGCCTGCTTACCCAGGAGCTCATAGAGGAGGTTGAGAATGTCCTTCCAGGCAGCGCCCGCCTCCTCCCCAGCCATCTCTCCAAAGTGGGCAGCACTGTTGTAGAGGTTCATTCGGTCAATGCATTTGGACAAGAGGGCCAGCATCCCCTGAGAAAATAAAAGAAAAGCAATGTTATTGACATGAATATCCTGAGATTCCCGTCATGACACCAGAAGCATATTCCTTAAACTGCCATCTAAACTGAAGCTGCTGCAATGGGTAAAATAAGTATCTTTTGGCTTGTCAAGAATTAAAATTACCCTCACATACTAACTTCAAAATCAACATGAGCTTGATTCCTACGCTCTCACCTCCTCTTTGAAGAGATCTTGGCGTTTGATGAGTGAGCGGAGACGACACTGTTTCTCCTCGTGCTCCAACTCCGAGTCGGGCTGTTTGAAGTACTGGATCAGATCGTTCAGTGTCTGCAGCACCTCTTCAACGTACCCAGCCACCGCTGTAGACACGCCCTCCACAGTACTGTCCAAGGCTCTGGAGGGAAGAAAAGGGAAGGTCAAAACTTGAAATAGACAAAGCAAGAATTAACATTGTCTAAATGTTTTGTCAACCCGTCATTACTTTATGAAGTTGGTGAAGAGAAATGTGGTGTTACGGATGATGCGTGCAGCCCGAGACTCTTCATGCTGGCAGCGCTGCAGGGTCAGCCCATCGTCCATGTGGCCCTCAGAATGTAGACAGGCCTAGACCAGGAAACATAAATACACATTTTACTAATACAGAAGAAACTACATACTGAACAACAACAACACAATCAGTTTTATAAAGCAACAATACAGCCAGGCATCTATAATCGTCCATTTGTCCAATCAGCGTTGTCAAACTTTATCTGAATAATATCCGTGCTACAAATAAGTGGATGATAAACTTTATACACATTTTTACAGCAACTACAGTTAATGGAAGACACAAGCATATATTATACAAGATATTGACCAAGAAGCTACACGAATAAGAGAAGCCATTTCAGGATGTAATGGCTAAGTGTGAAGTGTGAGTCTCCTGTAACTTCCTTGTCTACACCACCACAGCTCAGTGAAACCTGACTCACTGTAATCAGACAGCATAATCAAGAAGAGGGAGGGGGTGAAAAGATTTAAGTGTAGACTAAGCATCACCTCCAACATGTCAGGTGCATTGGCGTGTTGCCAAGGCTGCAGGGACTGCCTGGCACCAGCGCGAGGTGGCATTCAATGTCCCTGGAGACATGCCCAGTGATGAGCAGAGTTTGTGTGCCGCCCTAATCCCCCCCCAGTCTCACCCAAAACTAACTGTCACCCTCCACGTGGCCCATTATCACATTTAAATGGGTTGCTACATCATTTACGCTGGATGGGTGGGCGTCAGGAGAGAGGAGCTGTGTCAAGAATATTGAGGGTAGAAGATGTTTTTAAGTAAAGAGAAAGATAAATATTTGCCTGGGTGGGGGAGGTGTTTAAACGGCCATATAACCCACTGGTTTGACTGGGTGTGATTTACTACCATGCACATAGGCTTCGAGGTGTTACAGACAAGCAATAGCAGGCATTCCGGACCTTACAGTTAACACATAGGTACACCAATGCCAGATATGATATACATAGTTATCAGTATCACTATGCAACAGAGCAATGATTGATTCATAATTTGCCAACAGGATGCTTTCAGTCTGATTAGCCTGCAACAGATTAGCATGTCCAGAAGACCACAACTAATTGTGATTTATGGGAACAGAAACCAGGGTTGCAATATTTTGAACAGTATTTTCCATGCATTCAAAATCACAGCAAAATAATAGAGAAGTTATGTTCATGTCTAACAAATGTCTCACCACTGCAACAGTATTTTTTTCTAACAAGCTCAAGTGGGCCGGGCACTTGTCTGTGCATAGCTGAATGGAAATTCATATGCGAGTAAATGTTAGTACAATTGGAGCTTCGAAATAAAAGTTTTATCGTATTTACCCGTCTTTTCAGGGGTCCTAGGCGAGACGATTTGGCATCAGGTGCCAGGTAAGACAGCCATAGTCCTGTCGCCAGATGCATGATGAAGCAGACAGAGTCTCCATACTTGATCTCTGGTACTCCCATGCCATCAATGTCCCTCTTTGGGCCCGAGTCACCCTTTTCCTATAGTGGTCACATTGAGAGGCACATACCCACGTTAGCAAATGCATGCACAGAGAAAGGAAGCACATGCACACACAGAGACACCAACTCACAGCCATGAACATGTGACAAATGAAGATATATTGTGATTAGATATTAATCAGAGAGGCAGGTTGAGGAGAATGCATTTGCTGGTCTGCTGGGAGGTTGCCGCCAGCCTCATTAGCTCTGCTGCGTTTCTGGCTAAGGAGAGATGGAGCAATGCAACTGATTGCAGTCGACAGCAAGTAGCGGGAAACCCTGTATCTAAAAAGGTCAATGCTGTGCCATGTTGAACATTGGCATTAATGTAACCAACTGCCACTGGGTTGCATGTACAGTGGGTGGAAGGAGAGAGTTTCTATGCACTACAGTGTATTTATTTTTTCAAAACAACAAAACCTCCAGTAATCCTAAAAAGCTTGTGGGTCCTGCAGGAATAGTGATTACTGAGGGCAATTACACTTTGTTGTCAGGCGTGGGATGGGTTGGAAAATTGAAGACTCAGAAGTGGACAGCTCTCAGGGGGGAATTTTATTCTGTACCTGTTGTAGATAAAAGGATATACAGGGACACAATGGTGCTCGGAAGGTGACTCATGCCATTGTTTTGTTTATGTGGCTGCAGCAATTCCAGGGTGGGATAATACTGTAGGATTACTTATGCAATAAACAGTAAATCCAGAAAATCAACTATAGAGGTTATCACAAATTTAAGACAGATCCCTACAGGTGAATGAGGCTCAAAACAAAAATGTACACATAAAAACATTAGCCTATTGTGTTGAGATTCATCCAGGTCTAATTTTGATAGACAATAGATTTAGGTGGAGGCTCTGAAACAGTTAAGAGGAAATAATTGGCTCAATTTGCAAAGTCATGGGATCACAATAAGATGGCAAGAAATCAAATCACCTGTGTTGAAACTGCACAATTTACAAGTAAACACAACATATCTGAGCATCAATAAAATATCTATTCTCAGTCTGAATTTCAAGTAAGCCATGTGCTCCTTTCTCAGTTATTTTTGGCAGTGAGACTTTATTTTTGGAATGCACACCATTAAAACAGAAGAACTGAAACACCCTCAGAGTGTGAGAGAGCGAGAGAGAGAGTTCAAAACAAAGTGTGGGATAAAAAGGATGGGTAATTAGGGGAAAGAAAAAAGCAAAGGCAAATGAAGGAACACAAAGTATCCTGAAATTCCCCATATGGATTACATTGAATCTTAATACTGTAGTTGTGATGAAAGTGTCCCTTCCCCTCCTAATTGAAAATGGCTATAACCCAGCCAGCAGCAATTAAGCCAGTTGACAACATGAATGCTTGCTCCAGCATTTACAGTGCTGTCTACTCAGCAGCTGTGAAAAGGTCAATTTATGGTGGCAAGCCATGCGCTCATTGAGAGCTTACAGCCCCATCTCAGGAGTCTCTGATGAAGTGGTCAGGGGAAAGATATTTTGAATCCTCTTTTAATGAGGTAAGTTGACCAAGAGCAATTATTTACATTAACAGGGTAGCTTTCTGGTGATGTAACTGCCTTGCTCAAAGGGCACATCAGAGCTAGTTGTAAAAAAAGAATAATTAAATGATATCTGTACAGGGATAGAAAGCACCAACCTTGGAGGCCCTAAAGCAGAAGGCAGTGGCTGTGGTGTCGGACTTTTCTCTGTCCTGCAGGACCAGTCCACGGTCCTCGGTCAGGGCCAGGTAATGGCCAGTAGAGAGGTGACGTAGCCTGAAGGCCTGGCCCCACCGGATGTGGCTACCGCTCCAGCTAAACACAGAGAACTGGTGTCACAAACTTTAGATAAGGTTACATTGGATATTCTACGTTCTTCAACGCTGAAAACCTCACATGACTGCAATTAATAACAATGACAATATCAGACTCTTCTGACTTTTTAACAATATTGTTTCTGGCGGATAATGTAAATATGCATATTCTGTCCCCATGTTCCTGCTCTCTGGAATAGGACCATTTACCAAAACCTAAATACTTTTTTGGTACTGACTGAAATGTGTTCGTAGCACAGACTAGCAAAAACACTACTCAATCTACATTGAGTAGAATATTTTCAAAATGTTTGTAAAACATATCTGCAGGTGGGATGAGTACATCAAGTGAGAAAGCGATATGGTTTTTCTTCACTGATGCAGTGTAGAAAATACTGTTCAAAATTCCTCCCTAAGCTGAAGAGAGGGAACATGTGCCTTAACAGATGCACCTGCGCCATTTCAAGGTGTACAGACTCTGACAGGCAGTCCCTGTGAGAGCTAGCAGACGATGGGACTGGGGGGAAATCGCGTGGGTGGCCAGTTAAAGAAAAGGAAGTGAGGAAGAAGAGGGGAGGATGATAGACACACAGAGAGAAGTAGATTGAAAGGGATGGTAAACAGAACCTCACTCTCTGAAGGACTCTGCCAACTAATTTGTAGTGACAGCCCAGAGTAGAGGGAGGTGAGTTTTGTACATGACCTACAGTACAGTAGCTGTAACATTTGTACATAAAGAACCAATTCTTTTTATTCTTCACGAAGAGATCCCACTCTAAAAAGAAAACTTGTGTATTTCTGAGAGAAAGCTATGTTAGGGTTTTATGTTATTTACTTTCCTGACTGTATTTTATTCAGTATGTGTGTATTTGAGTCTGATCTCACCTGATCCTGAGAGGCTCCAGTCTCCACAGTGAGCGAGCCCTAGACGCTCCCTTACCCGCCTCATAGTTGACGATCCTGGAGGCAAAAAGACAGCGGAGGAGTATTTCAAGTCACAATGGGAATAATATAACTTGAAGAGTTCCTGCTACTGCTGCTGTTCTAGCACAGGAAATACCAACACTGCTAAAGCATTTAGACAAGAAGTTCTTCCATGGTTGATTGACGTCTTGCAGTATGGCAGACCGAATCTCTATTTACCTCCACTAGATTATCAATTTATTAATGAATACACAGGACACACAGGAGCTATGAGCCTTATGTTATTGTCACTATGCAATTTTACTGTCACAGGTTTGAGAAGTACCTTAATCTACACTTTAACAACACTTGGGCCCTGAGTAATTGTTGCAGAAAAGGACAGTGTCTCTCATTTATCATTCCTAAAACTACTGCCTTAGTTGTTGTTCAGAATTTTTTAAATACTGACTCCCTGGTCACAAAACAACTTTCCTAATATTTAGTCGGATTACTGAGATCCAGTAATTACCCACTAACCTCTGCTCCTCCTCATTCTTGTCTGCTCCAGGGATGGTCAAGCTCTCATCATGCCCATGACAAAGACGCATCACATGTCCACCAATCAAATACCCTAATAGGACAAAGAAAAAAGGGTTAAAAAATATTTGTTTTCCTCTTTGATTATGCAGAAAATTTCTATTATCGTTGTGTGGTTGTTCTCCAACCATACAGTGAAACAGTGGATTTTTTATAGTTGCTTATTTTTTCATCTGCAAATACTGTAATGTGAGTTCTCAGGTTTAACATAAATGGCTTTTTTCCTTATTGCTTACATATTCAGAAGATCATTAGATGTAAGACAGCCACAGTATCTGAAAACATTTTTTAAAATGTATTTAAATGTCCTTGAAAAAAAGTCGATGACACAGTTGTTATTGCAGTTGCTGCTGTTGTCATGAACTTGCCTACAGCCATGTTGCCTGAGGAGCAGGTAGGCTGGACGTTCCACAGAGTTTGCATGAAGGAGGCATCCACCTGGATGTTGCCATTGGAGATAGAGAGGTGCTGCAAGAGAGGAGCAGGTTACACAGGGCTTTAGACATAAAGGTGGAGATGGGCAGTAAAGTAGTTGTTTGCAGGAGGGAAATATAGATAAACATTGAGATTCAGCAATTCTGCACAGAAGAGCAAGATGTCCCAGAGTTGGCATTTTAAAAGAGATTAAAAAACGTCTGTCCTCTGGAGCTGCAGTGTTATAACACTGTGGGCTAAAAACCACTGCTGCATCAGTGTTTTTCTTTGCAGCAATGTCCAGATAATACTCTACAATAACTCCTTCTAGCAGAAACTCTTGGAGTGGCTCCCATTTCCCTACAGGCATAATTTAGAGGCGGGTGGAAGCTTGAAATTATCCTGGCCTTCAGCTACATCCTCTCAAGAGCTGATGTGCTGATTGGCAAAAATATGTAAATAAATGTAGTACAACTACAAACATCCATTTAGTGTTTTTACTAGTCTGTCTTGGACAATGTTTCAAAAATGCACAGTATACCATGTATTTCAGTGCAACCTTTCCTACGTGTTGACATGTGTTATGCAAAAAATATTATGATTGTATAAAGTTGAACTTTTTGTGCACTAGCTCAGCCTAATAGGATTTTTTATACTGTCCTGACAGTTGGGCACCAGACTTGAACACTAGATGCAGAACAAAATGTAACTGCTGACACAATTAAGCCAAACTGGACACAAAGAGACAAAGCAACAAACCCCTACATCCTAAAAAGACTCCATCACGAAGTCTGTGATTGTTCACAGTAATTGAGCACTGATTGCTTTTGCCTGAATTTCTGTGTCCCATTCTTCAAAAGCTGATTTTCTGTCAGGCCAAATCAGGTGAAGATTTCCCATTGGAGGAGATGAAAGTCTGGCTCTTTGCCAGTTTTGCTTTAATTGCACATTTCCTTCCCTGAGGGGCCAGAGCAGCCACGGGAAGCTAGTGCTCCCCACTCTCTTATGCCTGGCACGTCTCTCTCCCTCCCTTTTACCATTTCTCTCTCTGCCTCTTTCTCTTCCTCTCAGTCTCCCTCTTGAAATCCCCCTCTCCTCTCTCTTTACCAAGTAAGTTAATTGAGGTCGGGTGTATAGCTGTGCATAAGGGAGACAGCATTAACTCTAAGCTCATCAGTCAGATGGATGCCTTCCCTAAAAATAATTTTTAAAAAGAACCTGCACAGGAGGGCTTTACAGGTAATCAGATTTCCATTACAGATAGCAGGGTAAAGTTTTAAAGTTTTCCCCTTGAATTGCCTTGTCACTCTGAAGTTGGCTGGAGTGAGACGGGTATCAGAGCTATCTGACAGCTATGAAAGTTTCCAAAGTGCCTTTTGAGACAGACAGTGAACCAAAGCAGATAACTCCAGCTATGTGGGGCGAATAATCTCGGAAAAAAAACAACCCTCCCTTTTTGCATTTAGTGCATTGTACATTTCTCGTCCGAGTTTAGAGACAGACAATTTTATTCTGACATGAAAACATTTGGCAGCCCCCAAGACAATAGAGCAAATCTGAATTAAGTGAGATCTGACAAGAAAACCAGACAAAAGAAAATGAGAGATGATACAGTCTGCATCAAAAACAAGAGACTGCATCTGATGTATCTGATGTGTCTGAAAAACAGTGAATATTCATGAGAGAAAAACCTTATCTGGAAGTGAGAAACTGAATGGACACCTGCTGATTCAATGAGAATTGTTTGAGCTGCAAATAAACCATCATCTTTTAAAACTGAGTTTAAGTCTCTGTTGATAAAGCTATGCTGTAACACTGCCTCCCACTTTCTGAAGAAGAGTAACTATGGGAGGTCTTTGATGAGTGGCATCAAAAATCAAAATGCTAAATGACTGCAAGGTATAATTATCTGAATTGCTTTCACCAAGTAAAGTTGAACGTAATGTGTTTATGATGCAACATAAAACAAAATAAATTAAATATAGTTTTAGTAATGATGTTACATCGTTCCACATATTTTTTTCATCTAATAACCTTTGTTTGCTTTAGCTTCATGATTAACAATGGGGGTTTTCTCCTACTTATTGTGTGTATATTTGTTGACCTGGCTAGCAAGGTTATTGACCTTCTATCCAAAAAAGAGTAAGAAAGAGTCTCACCCTACAGGCTTAGCACAAATAATAAACCCCCCCCCCCCCAAAAAAAAAAAACAAAACCTTAACCTTATCTTTTTCCTCTCAGTTACAGGTCATTTTGGATCTTTTGTATTCAGAAGGTACCAGACTTGACCTACCAGGTATCTCTCCGTTGACACACTGACAAGAATCAGGTCATCTCCGATGCGGACTTTCTCTCCCTCGGACCTCTGCTTGGACGCAGGGTGAATGGTCCACCAACAGGATTCTCCTATAGACATAAAGACATGAAAATATTAATCAAATTTGTGAAAATAGCATTAGAGCACATCTATTGTCCAACACAGTCATATACGTGTCATTTTTGATAGTCCTGACTTTTCTCTGTTGTTTAAGTGTCCATCTATTCTGAGGAGCAAAAAGCATATAACTATCCTTCATCTGAGAATGACTGATGGAATAATTGAAGTATAATTTCCACTTGATAAATGCCCTGAAGCATTTCTGTAGTTCAAATGTCAAATATAGTATTATTGTGCACACACAGCAAATGCATGGTTACAGTGTTTCTCCCATGGGTATTTATTTAATCTCAAGGTTAGGTTGACCTGAAATGGCTATTCAGAAAAACTGAATTTAATTAAAAGCAACAAAAAGCCAAGTCAACTCTGTCAAGTGTCTGTTAGTCACACTGTACCTATTGAATCTTCTTGTAGTCCGACATCGAACGACAGCTTGTCTGTCAGAGACCTTGATGTCTTCAAACAGGTCAAGTACTGGGGAGTGAAAAATAATATTAGTGTTAAGTCAAAGGAAACACCTCAACGGGCTGTGGAACCAGCTATTGTTCATATATGCAATAAAATATGACTTAAATTATTTATTCATGAATCAAAAAATAAACAGTTCAGGACTTACAAATATACTTATTATAGACTTATTGACTTATTAGTCGATTGAGAAAATGAATTTTCTATCAATAATAAAAAACAAATATTGATTGGTTCCCACTTCTCAAATGTGAAGATTGGGAGCTTCTTCTCTGTTGTGTACCTCTTTTGCATTTTTCAGCTGTTGCTCAGACAAAATAAGTGATTTGAAGACTTAACAATGGTCACTCACTAAAGAAATCCCCATTTTCTAACATTTTAAACAATTAATTAACAAAAAAACAACATATACATTACTTTCTTATGTCAAATAACATTGTTGATACTCACCATACCACTGAAGGAGTGGCGTAGGAGGATGGCATGACCATAGAGCAGGGTCCGATGTCCGCCCCCCTGACCCGCCTGCCGGGAAACAAACAGGTCACAGATTATTAACATGTCCTAGCATCCTTGACCTCTGGACCCAGGTAAACTGCATGGAACTGAAAGGATCAAGTATCTTTTAGTTAAAACCTCCATTCCAAGTGCAAGCATATAACAGACAAAGACGGAGGAAGATAAACAGAAAAAAAAAAAAAACTACATACACAATCAAACAAACCAACAAACACAAACATGTATAGTACCACACTCATTAGACAGCTTGCCCATTCTTGTGACAAACAATAACTGTGACATTCGGGTGCAAAATGCCTGAGGAAATGTGAGGACATAGTTGAGCAACAAATAATAAAGATGAGATTTTTTTTCTTCATCACTGTGGTGAATAAAGAAAATTCGACTTACCCTTTTAATCAACCTCTAGCAGCAGAAGAAAAAAGAAGAGATACCATAAGCAGTGACATCTAAACCATCGCTGTAACAGTAATTTCCATTTGGGTTTTGGTATTGTGCGCTGGATAAACGCTACAAATCTGGAACAGTCTTAAAGCAGTAATGTAGTCAGTTCACTTTCAAATCACTTGTGATAGGAGTGAGTGAGTTGAATTAAGCACACATGATTTTCCATCATAAGGGTTATAATATATTTTTGGTAGTTTCTTGTTTTTATTCAGTTTAAACTTTGGATTTATGGTAAAAATTAAATAACAATTCACCCCGTTAGTAACCTGTGATAATGTTGCCCATACATTCTCCACTTATTAAAGATTTCTCATTGTCTCAGTGGAAATTTCTATTATTAGGGCTATTAACAGACACTTTGATATCTACAGTTAATTCAGAGTGTCCAGTCTACCTGATTTGACTGGTGGTAAACAACATTTAAAATCCTAACAGTAACAGCTGGGACCAAATCCAAGACTAGGACAGTGCTCACCACTGTGCCACACACTGTAGTGTTTATCCAACAAGCAATACATGGAGGCTATCCTCTTTCTTGACCAGTTGTCGGCGTTAATTTGTGTGTTTTCTCGTGGGGTCACATTTAAACCGACCTAAAGGGAACTCCCGACTGTCCCTTGAACATGACCCTAAGCCAATTCTCTCTTGGCTACCAAGGCTCTCCCAGATGGCTTGCATAAGACAGACAAAAAAGGAAACTGAGGTTCGATCAAAAGAAAAATGGGAAGAGTATCCAGCAACAGCTGGGAGTGAGGGAGGGGGTACAGAGAGAGAGCCAGCCTGTATTTAAGGCCTGCTGTCATGCTGACACATCACTGCCAGGAACTGTGACCTTTGGTTTGTTGCTCCTCCGGTTGTAAGTACTGTATCCTAAAGAGCTTGGAGTGAATTTGTGTTAGACACAGAGACAGTTTGTGCAGATGTGTCTCAAAGCATACATGTGTGTTAGGGGAGGAGGTGTAAGCTGTATCTTAATTGATTATCCACATTTTTGTTAATACAGGCTCATTAGTAAATATTTCCTTTTTAGTCACAAAGACATAGCTAGACACCAAAATGTATCATATGCCATGGTAAATAGTTGGCTTTACACTCTATGCTAGTACTGCACAATACTTTGTGCTGTCTGACATTGCTGTTCCACCAAAGTTAAATACAGTAAAATCCATATTATTAACTACTTGGCTTTAGCGTTACTAGCACTAGACCTAATGCAGGTCATCATAGTCCTTGATGACTTAGCTATCCAAGTGAGGCACCCATTACAGGCATTTGATGGCAATTAAGTTTCTGCTTGTTAGTACTGTATATTCTAAAAAAAAGCCATGGGACAGATACATTTTTCACAGCAATTAGAAAATTCAACAATGAGTAGAAGCTATAATAAGCTACTAGTTGATGTACAACTAGCTAGCGTCAAAACCTTCTAGACATTTCTGTACAATCTAATTATGCGCCATTTTGAAATTCATGATTCCAAAATTTAACTATGCCACTACTAGTCATGGATGTATTATAAAACCATTCTTCTACTCCTAGTTTTATTAACTTACTTTAAACCCGAAGACACCGACTCCGATGTGAATTCTCCGGAAGTCACTGAGAAGTTCACCTGCACCATCGTTTGTTTGTTTTTACCTAATAAGCACTGAATGCTGGAAAGTTCGCGGTTAGCTTTCGTGCGTTGGACATGTTTAGTTCTGTCAACGGTTACAATAACTGGTACGACATCCGTTACTACAGCATCTCGCATTTTCGTATACCCACGGGTGCCGCGTGTCATGATAATGACGGACACCGTCGCCAAATTTGACTCACAGATTGTAACCAAATCAGTGGCAAGAAACCACCCAATTGTCGCAAATTTTCTTCTTTTTCTTCTTTCTTTTTTTTTTTTTTTTTTAATTATTTTATATTTTTGATTAATTAAATATTTTAAATATTCCCTTACAAAATGTTTTATATAATGTAACTTTAAATTGTTTCACTTATATAAATAGATAAAAACAAAAAAACATCAGTAACCGGAACAGGAAGTATAACGTTACCATGATTTTTTTTTTTTTTTTTTTAAACGAACTTTATTCTCAAAATGGGCCCGGTAGAAAGAAAATATTGAAATATTCATGTCATATTAACACAAACATATTGCCGCAGTGAGTTAAAATGGTTGCTCCAACATGACCCCCGTTTTTATCTCCGAAATTCTTTGTATTTTGGACAATCAAGGGCCTCGAATTCGTTATAATTAGTTCCTCTTTGCTGTTTACCCATGGATGTACTAACACCTATCACTGGATTACTTTGTTACTCAAGAAAACTTGAAGCCCCGATGATTCTCAGGCAAGTTCTGAACTGGTGTTTTTTCTGTGATGTCTAAGCGGGTTGATGGACGTTTATTAGAATTTTTAAAATGTGTGTGTTATATCTGTGTGTTCATATTTGACAGATTTGAGTTAATGACTCCGATTTATGACAGAGATTGTGGCAATCTTGCCTCCATGAGCTGTTACCTACTGCCACATCTGTGTTGCTAGTGTAAAACGTCCTGATTATTATAATTAACAACCCGCCCAATATCTGTACTTGATAAATGACTGATGATAATCTCATAATATATTACTGATTTATTTAATAAATGACTGATGATGATCACAGAATATATTATTGATTTATTTTCTGTTAATAGTTTTTAGCAGCATTGTTATAGGCCAGTAAGAAAGTCAAACTACTCCAAACACATGGATGGTTTTTGGTGTCTATGTTTTTGGTGTCTATGTTCTAATCACTCATCTCCTTAACACTTTAATTTTCGTTCCTGCTTGGCTTTACAAGGATTGAACAGTGTCTGCTTACTCTTTGCCAGAGCTATTACATCAAACCATGACTAAGTAATTTACTCCAATGTTCACTTCATATCAATAGCCTATCTTATATGGAACGGCCTGAGCATGGGAAAGGGCACACTAATCCATCTTTCAAGGCCATGTAGAAGAGATTCATGCCTGACACATTTGCTAAGTGCCTTCTTATATATTGATTGTCATGTACACATTGACTGCCCTGTCCTTTAAATCATCTGGATAATGAGACAGAGATCATGCACCATTTGCTTTAGATTTACTTGATAACAATCCATCAAGATACAGTGTGATGTAACTGCCGTGTGTAATATGTGACAGTTACAGAAAGTTAAAATAAACAAAGAAATACCAACCATATACTAAAAATTTAAACCAAAGATGGGAAAAAAATTACCAAGTGTAGTGTGTTGGCAGTCCAGTTTGCTGGAATCATCCTTAAATCATCTACCAACAGCTTTGCTCAACATTACTGCATGTTAAGTTAACACTCTGAAATCAAAATGGATTTCAGGACATTTCCTCATGTCAATACCCTTAAATTAACTGATGTTAGAGACCAAACCTAGAGAAAACAGAGCAGCACACCCAAACCACAAAGTGAGTTTTCTTCCAACATGTGGGTTTTCAGATCCTTTTTATTTAGATTCAGTCAACTAGATCAATCATCAGAGCTCATTCCTACTTTTGGTAAGCAAGAGTTTAGTGTAATATAAATGTATGCAATTTTTAACAGCACAGACATGTTAAGCTGTATACTAAGCTTGTATTTTATTGCATTAAAAGCAAAAAAAAAAGGGATAATTAATGCTTATTAGAAGCAGACGCTATCGCTTGCAAGTGCTTGCACGCTTGCAAACAAAGTAGTATTCAAAGAGGCAAGGCAAAACATTTGACTCATGTGCACAAGGTGACAGCACCAATGGATGTCTATTTCAAGATTGTCATGTGTTAAAGTTCAGAGACATCTGTGACAAGCTAATTGATTCTCCCCAGACTGTCTGAGGGAAAGAGAAAATGTCGAACTATGGTGAAGTGAAAGCTTAATTTACTATCCTGGGGGAGTCTGCACAGAAATAAATGTCTTCCAATATCCATTTGTACAATATGTGGTGAGGTGGAAAAATTGAAATGTACTGCCATTAGCTTAATATCTCCCTACAATGTAGTTCCTGTCGTACACGTATAAACTAAGTGCTGTACAAGCTATTAATGCAGCTTTTATGACAATCAAGAAATAGGCGTCATTTCAAGTGAAAGTGACGAAAGTTAAACCCTTTCGTTGGGCAGTCAGTACATCTGTCATGCACACTGACAACATGATGGATGAATAAACTGATGGACCTACCCATTTTTCATGGTCAGCGCTCTATTAACACACAAATACAAATGAAAAGAATGTGTTATTGGGATGTATGGCAGTCAATTACACAAATCTGAGAGCAACAATAGAGAGAGATGGGCCCTTACTGCGGAAAGGAAGAGGAGGGTGATTTATTAGCCTTGCTACCAGAGAGTTTGTATTCTAGCCAACATCATGTTGTCTTGCCAGACAAGGCCAGCCAACAATGTTGCTCTGTTGAGCACCAAACAAATCTGCTACCCAGGCTAATAACAATGCAGGCCTGAATCTCCAGTGGAGAGGACCCAAGCGGTATACAAAATAAGACACTTAAAGAACCAGCTGTGCCAGAGGGCTATGTTGTGCATGAAAGTACAGTGGTAGCCAGAGCAACCTATCAAAGCACACAATTTGGGCTATCTTGCATCTCAATTCATCTTGCAAACAACACCGTAATGCTGTGCAGTGCTCGGGTTTCTCTAATAGCTGCATCTGTACTGCACAATGATTCATGCAACCATAGCTTTGTCATCTCTGTTCCAGGAATACTAGCAGTCTGTCCTAAGTTTTAGCTAATGATAATAGTTGAATTGAGGAATGCTTTCAAAATAAATACAGACCATTTGTATCCAAAAGGAACAGTGATGGGAAGAAAAAAAAAAAACACCACCAATAAGACACAACTTCTTGTATGCAGTTTGTTCATCAAAATGTAATCCTAGCATGTATGAGATTTAAGTGCTGTTTTCTCTTTGTTTTTCCCAAAACATGTTAGAAGGAAAGGGCTTAAAATTTCCTCCAAATGAGGGCGATGCCATCCCTTCCCATCTCTTGACCTCTCCATTTGGCTCTAAAGCTAAAATTGCTGGGTGATGAGATTAAATGACACATGAAATGACTCTATTAGAGCATAGCAGCACCAGTGAATATGAACATCTGACAAGGGTTTACAGAGCAGACGTAGCCCGCCGGATGGCTTCACTGTGCTGTCGATGACACCCCTGTGTCACTACAGAGATTCTGCCTGATCAAAGATTACTTACCTGCTCTAATAAACATGCCAAGTGAGCTGGAGCGGAGCCGGTAGGAAGGGGCTCGCACACTGTTTGGCATAAATCAAGAGAGCGCAGGGCCAGGAGAGGAGGTGGTCATGAATGCAGCATAGCACTCACAGATAATTTCTCCCCTGTCTTTGACCCCTGGCGGCCTTTCATTTCCTGAGCCTTCTGATCTCTTTTTGCAAAAAAATGGGGGAACGTGTACAGAGAATGAAAAGAGAATTCAATTACAGTTCTCTGTGTTTAAGTAGTTCAGAGTATTGCTAGTTGTAGTCTGTCTGCTTACCCTAAATGCTACTGGGATTCGATCCAACCTACTTATTGGTTTTTGACATTATCACTTATCAAAGTCAATATTTCCTGCAGAAACAGTTTGATGTATGGGCTAACTAATTAAGTGTTAGTGAGTAATTCAGCAGTTGTCAGTTTAGACTGACATCTTAGTCATGACAACCTTATTAATAAAAGGTACCTGTTTCCTCCCCCATGTACAATTATATAGTTTCTTGTTAAAATATATCTCCACACAGACTCCACACAGTATCTTTGTAATTAGATTAGTAATTAATGTAGATTTTTAAATTCAAAATTATTGACTTGAAAAATCATCTATTGTTGCAGATTTCCAAGTCAGGAAAGCGGGACATTAAACATGACCAAGACCCTGCTGTTGTAGCGGAGCCAGCAGGTACTTGCTAGTTAAACTGCAGTTAAATGCAGCTGCATTTATTGAATAATAAATGTCAATTAACAGCTCCACAAAGTTGTGCTGGACCTATATTTGATTTCCCAATTTGACATTTAAAGGGGTTTGAAATGCTGCTTCCATCTGTAAATATTGTATTCACGAGAAGCCTAAAAAAACATCACATTAGGCTAAACAGCTAAAGCACCATGGTTGGACTTGGCCTTGATTTGGTGGCCTCAAAAAAACTCTGATGTATTTCCAATCAGGACAGCTTTCAGGATTTGAACTGAGAAGCCCCTTTAAATAGATTCAGGGCATTTGTGCCTCCAATGCAGTGACTGTTCTGCCAATGAGGGAGTTCTTTCAATCAATATCCCTTCAGCTAAATTACTATAACTAGAAAACAGTTTAAAATAATATTGTTCCATTATACTCTTATAGATCATAGCACACAGAAATACAGAAGCTGCAACTTAACTCAAGGGCGTTTTGTGCTGCCAGTAGACTACAGATTGGTTTGTGTACAAGAGTGTGCATGTATGTGTATACAAGTGTTTGAGTATGTTTGTGTGCACAAGACAGGGAGAGGCGGGGGGGTGTCAGTGGGAATAAGGGAGGTACTCACCCCTTCGCTGCTCTGCCCAGTGTTAGCCAACATCTCCTGCAGGGCCCGCACTGACAGGGACTGCTCCAACACAAAGTTACAAATACACAGGTCCGGAGGAACATACTGCAGGATAGAGGGAAAGAAAGGGAAGGAAAAAAGGGAGGAGAGAGAGCAAGGGGAAGGACAAAGGGACAGAGGGAAAGAAACAATTTGAAGTTGAAGAGGCAATGACAGACTCCTCTCCTGGGTACAAAAACAATGTGCCAGCAGTTTATTCTCCTTGAAATTCCTTAACTGGTTTTCGCCCTTTTATTTATTTTTTTTGCTCCCCTTGTAAGGAAGCAGCTACACACAACTCCCCTGGTCTACAGAGCTCTGATCTCTGAGAGGAAAATACCAGGTAGCACTTGAGTCAGGTTTGATAATAAACCTTTCTACAACTTGAGACCGAAGATTTCAGAGTAAAAATGGTTTCAGAAATGCAGTTTATAAACAAACTTTATGATTCCCACTGACATTGTAAAAGCTGACGTCCAAGCAGTTTGATGGACTGTGACATGCAGAAAGTGAGTGACCTACGAAAATTGCAGTGTCGGCCAAAAGAGGCTCCCAACTGAAGTCGATGATGGCTCAATAAAGAAATATATAATTAAATATTTTTGGATAAAACTTCTTGAACTGACATCAAAAAGATATTTAAATTCTAATTTACCAAATCCATAAACCATCTGAGAGTATGGACAACTAGACATTGCCTTATCTTTCATTGTAGTGACGATGTGATATAAACACACACATTTATGTTTATGCATCTTAAAGAAATGAAACCGAATAGACTTAAACACATCAGGGAGATGCAGAACTGTTCAAATGTTGTTGATTTTTTTAAACACATGCGCGCACACATTTATGCATGTAGCATTTCACCAACAGTCTCATATTTAATTAATATTTCCATTGCAGTAATTGGATACAGATTTAACTGCAGGCCCTGATCTGAGACAAGAGACCAAGTGAAATGATTAAACTGCTCAGTGAGGAGTGGTGCTCATAAATAATTCTGATGACTTCCAACTTCTCTGCCATCCTGGTGTGTTGCTAACGAGTGGCTGGGGATTATGAGGAGGGCTGTCAAAAGGTGTTCGGCCCGAAACTGCAACGACCAATAATTAGTTTGGGTCGGCCGTATTCCTCAGCACACAGGGTTGTCTGGCTCTATGCTGTAAAAGGCTGAAGATTTGTCCTCCACTTTCAGTTAACTGTTTATGTTTGTCTGTAAACTTTCAATGCATGGCTGTTAAACAAGGGCACGGTGTAATATAAGGGTGTTTGTTACTGGGATGCAATAATAAAGTGAGGTTTATCAAAGAGACAAATCATAGAGATGATACTGAAGAATAAAAAAGTGTATTGTATATTTGAAATCATCATTTGGGTAATTAGAAAAAGACGGGGCATCTGATGCTTGTACGTTCTTCTTCAAAGCAGTTCACAGTCAGACCGGGGGACTTGATCATTAATAGCATCTGCTTGTCAGAGTATGAAAAATTTATTTACTTGGTGATGTGCTAGATGGCACTGTTGACTGTTAACATTACACTGCTGACATGTCACATAAACGACATGTAAACAAACAACGTAGCTGTAGCCCAGTTCTCTCACACCATCATATCGTTTATAATCCCTTCCCTCTTAACTTTAAATAATCCTAATATTATTTAGTACGTACTTACCACTGTTTATCTCCAATTTCATAACAATAGCTGGCATCATATAACATGCATGACTATCCATCTCTCCCCAACATAGAAGAGGACAAGGAATGATTTAAAGTGTTGGGTGCCTGCCCTGACTCAGTAACACAACCGGCTGACCCTTGAACTCTGCAGTGAAGTGAGAAATGTGAGCAGAGGGGAGGGCTGCAGGGTGATAATGAGGATGGCGCTGCTCTGTAACTCAACACAAACATGCAAGGGAACCTCCAGCACCACTCAGTGTGTGTGCGCGTGTGCGTGCGTGTCCAGATCTTTGTGCTGTAACCAACAGCCTGCAAACAAATGCTGTCCACTCGGATACTCGTCATTTAATTGCATTTTCACCCAGATAACATTTTGCCAGTGACCAAAAAAAACAACAACTTTAATGGGAAAAGACATTTATAATAGTCTTGCAGCCCCAAAATCTATTTATCTCACCACAAAACTTGAGAAAGGCTGTATGAATATTTACTTTTGCCTTCAAGCGAATGCAACATGACATGACGCAGCTATACCTGTGGTGTCATACGACCTTCTACAGTGATAACTCGCAACCTGCTGCAGACCTTACACCTCTTATGAATTATTCACCGCCAATTTTCCAATTATCATACTTCTTCCAGGGTTGGGCAGACATACTGAACATTCTGCCATGTCTGTGAATAGAAAAGACTGTCTCCATGGTCACACTGACCTTTATTTTTTCCATACTCTACAGGGAGCTTGAGACAGTACAATGATATAAGCTGTAAAAATGGGTAAAATGATTCTTCAAAAGATCAAACAGTATTACTTGACAGTCTAGATTATTACATAATATGCAGGCTATTCAAAGGAGATCACATAATATGAAATAAATTAATCTTCTCAATGCCGTCTGCTATTGTAAATCCCATTAACTTCCACTTGTTCCCTAACAAAAAGGCATGTAAGCAGAAATTAATGAATAGAACGACCATGCTAAAGGATCAGTCTGGTGATATTCCAGATTTTTCTTGGTGTCAACAAAATTCATCAAAAGACCAAAACCAACAATGAACTGATCCTACTACCAAGCACTGTCTATGCAACCAAAGCCTGGTATAGCAGAAAACTATTAAAAATCCATTATTGAGCCACACCATTTCCCTGGGTGACGCATCCCCTCATTACATTGAACATGGCCACTGCAGTTTATTTTGAGTCCGTCCCACATATACCATCCTGCAGCTGAAAATAGTCCCCAACAAATATATTTTTTTCACGTTTAAATAACTTTACTTAAAAAAACTGCGGTTCCCAGCTCTTTTAGGGGAATTGTTATTTTACCTTTTTATAATGTAAAAATGTTTGAGTATATTCATGAGCCTTTTTGAAGGATTTACAGCTGTTAGAACCAAAAGACATGAGGCTGAGGGAGAGACACAGACAGTGGGAAAGTCAATTAACACTTTGAGTTTTGGTATTTCCATGGGATACGTGTACAGTAAAAAGAATAAGGAATATTGCCAGCCTTATCCGTCAATACAATCAAATCCTAAACAGAAATAATCAAAACAGTATATTAAATAGAAATAGTTAGGATGACAAGGATATGAACAACATTTTTTGCAGCAAGATGTTCCACAATCTCATTTGATTATTTACATTATCATGAGATGTGTTGTTAGTAGTTTCGATATATAAATTACTGTCTTCACAAGGAGTGACAGCACAACCACAATGGAAGCTTACAAAAGGCCATTGTAGTATATCATATGTGAAACAATACAAACACTCAGAACTCTTCTTTGACTGAACCTAATGACTCCTATTTCTCTCCACCTCCAGCAGCGGCAGGCAGCCAGGCTTCATTAGAGTCTGGGAAATGAGGTGTCAACACCTGAGATCAGCCAGCAAATGACAGCCCCTTCCCACGTGCCAAACCACAGCCATCACCGTCGACACTCAGCCACATTTCACACCCAAGGAGGTCCAAAGCATTGTCACCGGCACCAAGGTGAAAGGAGAGAAGTGTTTGTGACCAGCTGCCTTTAGAGCTCTGCAGGTGTAGCTGAACAACAGTTCCAGGTGGGTGAGCCAAAACATTACCTCGTTTCCCCAAATTTTATTCATAGTCTTACTGCTCAGTGGCCCAATTAAAAATCAGGCTTTAATTGATATCCACAGCTCATCAAGAACATCCGAACCAGGCAGTGAAAAGTTTTACAGTTGTAGGAAGGATGAGGCCAAAATTAAAACGGTAAGCACGTCACCATATATTTGCTGCATTGTTGTTCCCACATGCATCTGCATTACTGACTGGCAGCAAACTTGCTCTCCCCAAACGTCTCAGAATTTTTCACAGAAAATGTTGTGACTAATGATGCACATAATGATATACAATGATTATGTTCCTATTAAGAAACATATTCTCCAGAGCAAAAATGATCTGCCTCATTTCAACATGCCTCTTTTTTTTTTTTTTGAAGACCATACAGTACATCTTGTCAAAAAGAAAATTAATGAGACGTGTAACAGAGTACTGACAGCTCTGTTGTGTTGTTACATCACCACCGATAGCGAGATGCAAATTCACAGCATTCAGTCATAATGAGAGCCTTCACTCCTCTTACAATAATGCAGCACAAGGGGTGACAACCATGCTCTATACAACCTGTCTGTTGTTGTGTTGTTTGTCCCGGCTCCATGACCAACCACTGGGATGCACCAGTGCAGAAACAAATGCAATATCCCTAACTGACCCCATAAAACACTGTCAGTTGTGTTTGTTGGGATTCATCACAGCGGCCACTGAACCTGGATGGCTGCAGCAGTGGGGGTGTGTTTTCCCTCTGCACCACCAAGGCACTCATTTTGAGGTTGTTTTTTTTTGTTTTTTTTTAAATCTATGTAAGCATAGTTTACTCCACAAAACCTGCACTTCCTAATTCAACCCCATCATTAAGCAGGGCAGCTCATCTCAATAATAGCAGGTGGACGGGAAAGAGGATAAACAGATGGTTTTCAGTCAAAGTGTCTCTTTGATTTATACTGTTTTCAGGAAGAAAGACTGCCAAGGGGCAAAACTGGACTGCAGACTATATTTGGATGCAATATTATTTTGTGCATCTATTTAACAATGCAGGAGAAATCTTTTTTCAAATGAGGATAGGTCCCAGTTTAATTGTTCAAGGATCCAATTACTGGGAGATGTAATTAATATTTGAGAGGGGACACAAACATAATACATACTAATACAGCACCAACATTTTTGTCTTTTCAAAAACATCACCATCATCCAAAAAAATTAATTATTAATTCATCCACTGATCTTTTGGATTAAACAAAGAATGAGACCACATGTCTAGTTTTCACATAATTAAATGTCTGAACATTCTTATCTGGGTCAGTTTCAAGAAGTTGAATAAGCTGCACATAGTTAATTACATTTGAAGGATGTTTGCTGGACATGATATTAGATCTTGCAAATCCCCATTTTATTATCTTATCAAAAGAGCAGCTTCCCTTTATCAGCATGGTGGGTGTCCACTAATATATTTCATACCAACCGGGGGTACTCATACCACATGGGGTACTTCTGCAGTCGCAGGGGCTCATGGAATCACTGTCGTTTAGTTAGCTAAAAGAAGGGATAAATGA
This sequence comes from Seriola lalandi dorsalis, assembly GCF_002814215.2. NCBI lineage: Eukaryota > Metazoa > Chordata > Actinopteri > Carangiformes > Carangidae > Seriola > Seriola lalandi. The sequence goes on along the minus strand of NW_019525097.1, from coordinate 3,021,631 downwards.
TAGAAAAGAACAAATGCAAAACAGACCAAACAGACCTAAATATTGATCATATTGTCAGTTCAATTTTATTAAAAAAAAATAATTATACTGAAAATAGTGTTAGATAACATCCAACTCAAGATGATTCAAACGAACACATTTTGATCATGATGGCTGGTGTTGAAGAGGGGGATACTGGAGCTCATCTAATAGGGCTCTGAGGTTACAAAGACAAAAAAGGCCAGGAGCCACTGCACCAACACACAAAATGTAAAGAAAAATCTACCCATTTTCAACTTGAAAGACAGTGGTAAACACTAGCTGTCAGCTGAAATATTTTCAGAGGCAAACATCTCCAGAGTACTGCCCCAGCTTAAAGGTCATATCACAGACTTGTCATTTCCACATAATATCTACAGCAACCTTAAAATATCCCATTTTAAACTGGAAAGCTGACTCCCATCCTCACCTTAGCTTCCGACGTGGATTCCAGGTAACATATACGGTTTCCTAGTCCCTCAGCAGCCAGGCAGAACTTGCGATGCTCCTTCTGGATGGTGGCCACACTCTGGAGCACCACCTCATCATCCTGCCAGAGAAGAGAGGAGCATTAAAGCCAAAAGTATTCAACAGTGGCCTATCCAAAGTAAATAAGACAGGACAAGAATCAAATAATCTATATTGGCTAGCTATTGTTGCTTCCTCTGCCTCCCTGTTTTGAAATTCAAATATACAACAGTTCAAACTGCACACCCAGATATGGCACATTGGACTTACAGAAGTCACTGCTGCTTAGATAAAAGCAGCATAACAGATAAACCTTAGAATTTATGTTATAGGTTGAGGGCAGACTGGGTTTCCTCAAAATCAATAATCATATTAAATTGTGAATGTGCCAAGAAGAGTAAGATCCCACATGGTAAAAACACTGCCTATAGGAAGAGGGGAGGGTTTTTGCCAGATATTTTTTATCATGTATTGATAAAGTGAAATAACACCTCCCCACAGGGTGACAGGATGGAGAAGACATTTCTATTTCACAAGACTGTTTTGGAAATCAAATAAAAAGTGCACACTGCGACCAATAATGTTCTGGCAGAGAATGGAAAGGAAGCACAAAGACGTGTCTTGTTGACAAATTAGAAAAAAAAAATTAGAAAAAAAAATGCATTAATCAATAGCAGTGAGGGCAGTCCAGCTTTGAGTAATATCATTTCTAAACCTGTTACGCAGACTTTGGTATCTCTGTGGGAGAGATGAAGACCTCTATTCAATCAGTGCAACCAATAAATGAACATCTGTATCTGTCAGGGCAGAGAGGGTTGTGCTCTAGTTGGAAACACACACACACACACACACACACACACACACATTTATTGATTTGTTTGTGTGAGTGAGTGTGTAGTGTATGTGGTCTGTGCATGTCTCCTGCCAGCTCACGTCCCACACTAATCTGAGCTGATGGTTGCCATGGTTCTGGCTCCCACCTCCTTCACAGCAGTATTAATTCAATAGATTTAGATACAGGCTGCACAGCACCCACAGACTCAGGAGGCAAGATAACGGGCCCTGACAGTATTTCAAACAATGATGCTCTGGAAAATTTTACAGTGATCGCAATGTAAACGCCACCATGTGATGAAAATAATTTCAGAGGGTTTTTCAGCCTTCCAACATACTCCATTATACCGTCAGATGTTTTTCAGCATTAGAGAGCACTCAGCACCATCTCGTGTATCCAACAAAAAAACGAGAAAATGTCTCCTGCGTAGAATCCAGGGCAATTTTCTGGGAATTAGGACATATTTTTCTGTTCTTTCAGAAAATACCAAAGTTCAAACAGACACTGTAGTCATTCTCTTTGTTTCATAGTTCTTGAAGATGCTTCATTGTGTGTCGGCGTTGCACCACAAATTAGATCCTCAGTCTTTTTGGTTCTTACATGTGGGAGGAGGAGAGTGTACTGAGTGGACAGTCTTCTCCTGCTACAGCAGCACACTTTAAATGAATTAACCGGGCAATATGAAGCTACTGTTGTGAAATCTTACACATAAAATTATTAGTCGAAGGCTAGAACAAAAATTAACATGTGATAAGGCTCAAGAGAATAACCACTGATTACCTAAATAAACAAAATCTTCATAACATCTAACAGATGATGTAACTTCTACCTCAGAGATGTAATCGCAGCAAACTGATGGCGAAACACATTAAGGTTAAAGGAGCATTTACAGCAGCTAATCAGAGCAGAAGCTAATGAGAAAAGATCCAATGAAAAGGAAAAGTTCTGGAATATTTAAGGATGCACCAACAACCTGTATTAAGTGTTAAGATGTAGTATATTTTGGTCCGTTTGTGTTGCACGATAACAATCTATCTAGAGGCACTTTTAATGTATAAAATGAAGCACAGTGGAGTTAAATGTCATGGCCAAGTAAATGAAGGGCCGAGCTGGCACAGAGGTCCATACCAGCAGCGCTTTAAATACCCCACAACCCGACTTTGGGCTTCAGGGGGGTGATTACTGATCGCAGAAAGTATCAGTGTTGGCTCTGAATCACCGCTGCAGCTTTCCTGGTAGTTTTGTGATAGCTTGTTGTTTCAGGCTACAGACAGGGAAACTCAATATGGCCACAGGATGACCGAAGACTTGTCACCTCTTTAAAATCAAGTCAATACACCACTTTCTTTACAGCTGTTTGGGATAGTGGTGGCCTTGGCACCAGGTCCTGGCACTGTTACTTCACTGACATACCCTGTCTACATGTATATGTACTGGACCACGCCTTTCTTAAGGCTTATGAAGAGACATAATATACGGCTCAGCGTTTGTTGAAACTGTTTTAGAGTGGCGTAGATTCAACTGTGCGGTCATTTTGAAGGATGTAGTTTATAGTGCTGTTGAGTTGTATTGAGTTATACTGACAGGTGTCACTATTATTTTGTCCACCCCTTTTCTATCAATGAGGGGAGACTCTGTAGAACACAACACAATTCAACAACACCACAAACTGCAGCATCCAAAAAGATCAACACACCTCTAAAAGAGTTTGAATAAATAAATACTGAACATTATAACCTTCATGATAGGGGATAGGGTTTATTGCAGGGCTGTATTACACTGCATTAGTTTAAGCTAGGCGTACCAAATGAACTGAAAACTGAGTCTACATTCATGCATACTGAAATTTGAAAATGGGCAACCACACTCGAGAGCTCAGATGCACAAAAATTGATTTTTTTTTTCTCACTATGATAGAGCAGCTTCAGAACCAGAAGTGGTCAGAGTTGCACTGGGGATCAAAACACTACATAGACTGGATGCCATCCAGTCATCTGAGCAGTGTGAAGCAATGGGAGGAAGAGCAGAATGGATGATAATGCCAACGTCGTTCTAAATAAATACAGCCACAGGAGACGCCGTTTATGGGGCCGTTTGATGTCAAGGGTGAATGCATGGTGGCATTAACTCATAAAAATCCAATCGCTATGATCAGAGCTCAGAAACGAATGAAACGGCCATTTGTACCCACAGCCAAGACACTTTATTAAGACACTTTCTGTCACTCTCTTCGCCTCTGACTTGATCCAAAGCCAGAGAATCTAGTGAATCTGAGGCAAAGTGATCCTCGCAGCAGCAGTGTGACCATCTGCTAGACAGCTAAGGAGCAGCATCAGTACTATGTATAGGGTCCTGGCCTGTGGCAGGAGGAGGTAAGTGAGGGTTGGGTGGCTGCTTTACCCAGCTTCCAAGTGTACAGCGGGAACTTGACTCTGCCCTCTCCCAACCCGACCCCACCCATTCTCACTAGCCGCTCAATATTCTTCTGAATCCTGCAGAAACAACACAATCCAGAGTTTCTCTTGAACGACCGCCAGCTCTGCTGGATGAGACACTGCCCCCTCAAAAAGACCCCTCAACATTTGCCCACTCTTGCTTTCTTTTCTTTCCCTCCGCCTTCGTCCACCAAGCACTCAGCCTCCGCGTGCCTTAACAGACAGGGACAGGTGTGTTACTGTGTGTGCCGAAACCCGAGAACTCCCGTTGCTCCAGCGTGCCAAATAAACTCCCACAACTCACCCGGCGCTGCCACCAATGTGAACTTGAGAAAAGGTGAATCTGTTCAATCCCTCAGCGCTGCTATTTTGACACGCATGCTTTGCACATGCTCAGTGGAGATCACCAGGCGAGTTTTGAGAAGGAGTAAAGGCAGACGGGGGTTAAAAACTGAAAGGAACAAAGACATTTCCAGCACATTTGTCTTCTTGTTCACACTGTCTCGGTGTGTAGTCTGTCTAAATAGCTCTGACTGCTCAGGAGTCGTGTTTCTCATAAATGTCAGGCAGGGTGCTAAGTACAGGTTGAGCTACATGTTTTTAGTGAAGCTTAGCTTAGCAACATGGGGAGCAAAGTAGATACAGTGTAGATGTGTGAAGGAGTATATCCTGATAAGCTTGATAGAGGCTGACGATGTTGCCTATCAGAGCGCTGAGATTCGAAGCCTGACATTTATTTCTGGAACACAAGAGTTTTTAAAGAGCCTGTGTCCCAGGATTGTTGTAAACTGAATTCCAAGCTGTAAAGGATCACAGCTAACACAGATCTAAAGAACCTTTGTATTCATAGGTGATCTGTCAAACATGAGCACCTGGCTATGAAATAAATTAAGTTATTATTCACAGAGTTCCAACCTAATGTTAAATTTTTAAAACCTTGTAGAGCCTTAGGAGACGGGAGAAACGCTGGCCGTGTGAAAAGAAAGATTAAAAGGCAAAAGAGAATCTGACAAAGTGCAGTGACGGTGAAAAATAGAACTGGAAGCTAAGAAACAGAAACAGATGAGGATGTAAACAAGAAACGAAGAGAGACGGAGAGGAGGGATGAGAAACTGCTTTTCTTTTTTAGCAATTTGACATTTTAGCTCTGCAGATATTTTTCCCACTACATTTCTATCAATGACGGTAGGCTAAGTAACAGAAACACCTCTCTGTATGATGCAATACAGTTCAACAGCAGCGCAAACTGCATTGTCCAAAATGATAATTCAGATGATTCAACACCTCTAGAAGCAATTTCAATAAAAACTGAACATCGTAACTTTAATGAAGTCAGGATTTATTACAGAGCTGTTGTATTTGAATGCATTAGTTTTAGCTGGGTGTACTTTTCACATTTCATAAGTCAGGATGCAGGTAGAAATAATCTCATGGGTTGAGATATACCTATACCAGTTCCTGCCCTGGTCTGTTGTTGTTCTGTCTATGATTCAAATACAAACTCAAGTCAGTCAGCTACTGTGGATGCATCTGCAGCTACTTCACAGACATAAAGATGCAAAAGACTTTATTCAAATGCTTAATCTTGAACAAATATATGTGTAAATGTTGCCTGATTTGTTCTATGATTAAGATAAACTCATGAATCTAAGGGTAAACAAAAGCAAAGGTACTAGACTGTGTACTGTTCAGGTCTAGTTTCAGCACACACAAATTTCATTAGATGATTTCAGAATAAATGTCACTGAGACGGGCAAAACAATGAAACAGCACTTCTTTGTGAGCACTAAACAGTAATGACTGTTGAAATGAGAATGGTGTAATAAGACATCCTATTCTTGTTTTAAAAAGCATGTAAGTAAGTAAGTAAGTTTAAATTTCAATGCTGCATTGTTAAAGCAAAAAGTTTAGTTTTCATAGACAACTTGGAACCACAGTAACATGACTGATGCACACTGTTGCTGTCCAGAAGAGCTAACTCAAGCGGAAACTGGAAGCTTCCACCATTGTTACTCCTAATCAGTGATGGAAAAATGTCGTCATTAATTTTAGTTCCACTGTTCCCAGAAGTCATTCTTCACAATTACACATCCAGCTGAGGAAGGACTGTGAGGGAAAAGAGAGAAAGTAATGGAGAGCATAGGAGAGTGGGACACAGGCAGATGGAGAGATTATGTCCATTCACTCAAAAGTTTAAACTTCCACAGAAGCCCCCCCCCCCTCTTCCCCACTCTGTGTTTAAGCAGCAATAGCAGTTACACTGGGTCGTTCAATGTTTTTGCTCAGTCATCTTCTACAAAAGCTACAGGACGCTTTCCATCATAACTGATTAATGAGGTGTTTAAATGAATGAGATTTAGATCCACGTCTTTCCATCCGAGCCGCCGTTTAGCTCCAGAATACAAACAAAATGAAGTGAACATGGAGCTACAGTCCGTGCTGTCTCTGCAGGAAATGTCATTATTCAGATCATTCTGGGTAAATTATTCATTTAGTAATATTTTATATGAACAAGCACAGCTTCACAGAGCCCTCGTACACATTATTACAGATAATGACATTATTGTGTGTTTTTCCTGTATGCAAATAAGACGCAGTTAGCGCGGCTCAGATAGAACAACACTACTGCAAACAGGAGGTATATGTTGTTCAGAGAGGGATGGAAGGCCACATCGGTAAATGCTTTTCAAGCTTTGCCATCACCCCGTCTGTTTAACTTCTGACTGTTGTTCGGTGCAGCCGCTCACTGTTCCTGCCCTGTTGTCATTACTTGGTCGCCCTTTGTGGGTTGACAGGTGACTCTTGCTGTAGCTCTTCTCGTTTCTCTTCTCTCCACAAGGTCTGGCAGTTCTTGAATGTGGACAACTTTGATTTAGATTACTTTTTTTTTTTTAAACAAGACAGATTTAATAAATGCTCTGTTTCTAAAAACCCCTCAAATTCTGGAGGGTCACTCAAGGCAAATGTCCTTTCCAAACTGTATTGATAGCTTGCTCAAGGACAGACTTTCAAGTCATTGGACTACTTGGTAAAGTAATGGGCAAATTGTGGATAATACTCAAAGGTTTTGTTTTTATCCATAATTATTGCCATATAAGTAATTCAAAGATACAATATCTAGACCTCCAGTTTTGAAGTAGTTTGGGACTTTCTACAGCCTCAGAGAATCCACAAATATATTTAGCAGATCTTTATATTATATACATTATATATAATAATAAGTCTTCTAAACTCTTCAAGAGCAGAAATATGTCTGATCTCAGGAGTTACACACAGATTTGTTAAGGTTTTAACATTAGGTGTGCAAATGCAAGTGTGTGTGCATATCTGAGACTACATAATGGGTCAAAATAAATAATGCAGCCAACATTTGAGCTCTATATTAAAATTCTACATTCAAGCAAGGTTTGCCCCATAGTACACTGCCATGGATCACAGACTCTGAGATTTATATGGTGTTCTTATAACAAATTGGATTTTCTTGGCTTAGTTTGTATGCATATTGCTTTAGAGAAGCTTCAAAATAATGGAGGCCTCCATGCATGCAAGGCCGAGGAATCCACCTCAGCAGATGCGCTGAGAAATGGGGGGGGGGTCCTCTGGTCAGGGACGGAGCTGGAGCCTCGCTAAAGTCCATCATCCTGTCTGATGAGACAGAGCGGACACAGGCAAGATGTAGTGGGGTGTGAAGAGGGAGAGGATTGTGTGTGTGTTTGTGTGTGTGTGGCTGTGAGAGAGTGAAAAGTATTCTGACAGAAAGAGAAGTGCAGAGATAAAGTAAAGTGAAGCCATTCACCTGAGGCAAACCTAAGTCTTCTTTTCTCCCTCTCTAAGCTCTCAGCTCCTGACCCAGGCCAACAATTGTTTCACCCTCCATCCCACCATTGCTGTGTGTCCAACTTTGATGCACACTTTAAGTTGATTTTTAGCTCTTGTGTTGCAAAATCCTCAGAAGACATCAACATGATAAGGCAAGCACTTTTTCCTCGAGGCAGATTTCACAGAGGTCAAATTCAGACAGAATAGCTGTGGGTTCAATAAGAGGACCTGGGAAGATAAATTTAATGAGCATTTCAGAGTTTCACAATGCATCAGTAGCAGTGTGTGACAAGGTAAACCCTCCCTCTCTAGAAGGAATGGAACTGGTTTCCAGATCCATCAAGCTATAAGGTGTCATCTCTAGACGTAGCTGCCATGGTTGGATGCCCACTGTAAATATCAGGGGGCTTACTGAAAAACTGAAAATGAATGACTTATTATCAGAATGACAAACAAAATCATGTTTTTCCTGAAGTGAAACATTCTTAAATCCCACCCTGTCAGAAAGTAATTTAAAAGGGATCAGTAATTCAAACAATTGATTATTTTATTTATTTATTTATTTTGTGGCCATTTTATGCCTTTATTGGATTGCGTAGTGGAGACAGACAGGAAACTGGGGGAGAGAGAGAGAGAGGTTGGGGTTTTAACCGAGGACCCACTGCTCAGGCCGTATGAGCCCATGTCATACGCGCCCTAACCATTTGACTATCAGGTCGCCCAACAATAGATTATTTGTTAGCAGTAACTGAAAAGATTTGGTGTGAAAGTGACTGAGTGCTTGATCCTCGCTCCTTATTACTATGAGGTGCCCCTGAGCAAGGCACATTGCACCAGCACTGTTCAGTGGCTGTACAGCAAGGAGTTCTGGTTAAAAGGGCTTTCATGCACCTGCTGAGACTTCAGCTGGTGAGTACAGTGCAGTGTTTAGCAGCTTTATGGTCAGATATTTCCCTCAGAAGTTGGTAGAGACCAAAAGCAGAGCTAAAAGAGCAGGTGGCCACACCAAATGAATGACATTGTTTCATGGCGACTGCTAGATGTGTAGATATGCAAAATATGTATAAAGAAATATGTATATGTTTGCTACAAAGTTCAACATTTCAACTTAGAAAGGTATCAATGTAACAGTGTTTGTTCACAACTTGTTTCTGCTGCCCCCAAGTGGCCAAACAGAATCAGCTATTGTAGGTTTTTTTATTTAAACATTCATGACTATGATAGTTTAAAAAAGCATTTTAGATATATCTATTAAGAGTTTGAGACTGAAAGACTTTACTTATTTGCTTCATGGTGACAGTTCTCCTAAACAAACAACCCCATAGGGTGTGCACCTGTGCAGCAGCTTATTACGACCCACAGTTACATTTTATTGTTAGGTGACCTCTAGTGTCTGTAGTAATTATGACTGGACTAAAAGAGGAAGTCAGGTGACGTTATAGTGTTAAGGGTTTTTTCGTTCCAATGAGGAATTCTTTAGGCCACTATATAGTGGATTAATTTATACACCCAGAATTTAAACACTCATTTGAAATGGCAGAGGGTAAATGCAGTTCACTTTTCTCACAGAGAAAAAGAAAAGAAAAAAAAAAAACAGAAATCTCTGTGAAACAACCAAATTTGTCAGAACTTGGGCAGAAAATACTTTGGTCATGTAGGATTGTGTTTCTCATATTAAGAAGCTGATTGAGAAAACACATATTCAGGGCCTTTAAAGTGGATTAATAAAACAAACAATTCTATCTCGTTTCAAGAAGAAAACCGTAATGGCCAAAGAGCTGATAACAACCTGAACCATGTTGGCTTTAAATGAAAATGAACTGAGTGACCTAAGGGACACTTAAAACGCTAAGAGGCTGCACCTTTTTCAGTCCTCGGTTGATTAATGAAGGTAATTATTTGGGTTAGGATTCCACTCGCTGCTGCTGCTCCTCCTGAGATTCACTACTAACTCTGCCTGGACCTCCACAGCAATACGCTGCACAATGCGTCCTGCTGGAACCGAAATATCAATGCAATAATGATACAAGTTACATTTATTTGTTTTTTTGCTTGTCATATGAAACTTGACAAACACACAATATGAATATAACATTGTTGAGTAAGTACATTTAGAGCCGCTGATTCAAACAAGGTATTGATTTTGATAGTGTAATGCATTCATAATTAAATCAGTTACATTCTTTGTGTTTGTGAGACAGCAAAAACAGGCTCTAGGTACAGACAAGGCACACTAATGCATAGTCAAAATAAATATGTAACTTATATGTAGATAACATATATCCTTAACATTGCAGGCTAATATAACTGAGTAACTGAGTATTTCCATATTGATATGTAATATCTTAGGAATGAACACTTGGATAAGGTCCGCAGGTGAAGACAAACCTGAGGCCAAACAGTAGCTAAAATGACAAAGAGCCTTGTCCTACCTCATAATCCTACTTTCATAATCATGTGTATTTTATAAGCTTTACAAGCCAGTTCAAGGTCGAAGACATAGAATAATGCAAAGATAATACAGCCTTCTTTCTGGAAAACAAAATAGCACTAGATGATGTTGACCTTTTCACCAGGCGGAAGCAGCCAGAGATGAATAAAGACTTCACCTTTACTAACAACATTTTATATTGTTCTAATTCATTCGTTCCATATTTACTAACAAGCTCTTAATCTTCCTCTAAATCGACATATTAAAAGAATTTTTCTGAAATCTTAAAACAAATTCACACATTTCAATGCAACTCTAACACAGCTCGCCTCTGATGAAATATTTAAACAATCTCAGGAATGTCAGCTTAGATGATCAATTAGTCCGTTATTTAACTAAACAGGGTCAAAACCCTGAATACCCAATTCATGAATGAAAAGCACTGAAGCACAGATAGTGATGTTGGGTGCTGCCACCTCTACATCAGGGCTGTGTAAATGATGGGGACGCTAACCTGCCGCCTCGCTGTCCTTCAGTACTGGTGACTGAAAGAGCCGGAGCTGCCAGAGAACACTCTGTTGCATTGGCACCACGGCCTGCTCAATCAATACACAGGAAATCCTTCCCATTCAATTTAGATCAAGCTGAGGGAGGTTCACCTGAGGTAGCAGGATAACGCTACCTCTTCTCTCTGGTCTCTGTCTCTCTTCTCAATGCGGACAGAGGAGGGAAACTTTGCAAGGGCGTCAAGTGGAATATAGTAAAAGCTGAACACAGGAGTGAAGACGCAATGACTTGGGACAGATTTTTATCTTTTCACAAAGAAATTACGAGTGTTCCTAACTTTTGGATTATTCCAGCTGGTCTCACAGTCAGCATTGTTAAGATATCTATGCTCATTTCCCACCAATCACTGTCTTTATACAGTATCATTTCCACAGCTAACGCCTCTCTTTAGACCTGTTCATATGAACTTGCTCTGGGAGACATGCAATGCCACCAGGATGATAGACTGCACTGTGAATCATACACACTGAACATTACCACAAAGAAGCTCATCGTCACTGGTGATCATGTGATACATTGGAAAGCCCAAAATCATCTATTAAATAGACTTGTTTGGTTTGGTTAACTGCTATTTCCAAAGACAAAAACAAACTTTAAAGTTAAACGTTTAAGCCAGCATGGACCAGTAATCCTGCTCAGGCAAAAAAAAGAAGAAGAAATTAGAAGTCCACAATTACACGACAACTGAGCAAATATAGTGTGACTATGATCGAAAGCTGAAGATCGACTTCTAAATGCACCTTAAGGTCAGATAGTTTCATTAAATTTACAATGTTTTTCTTTTTCTACAACCATAGTCTTGCAGCATAAAAAAGAATCGTTATGTTCAGACAATCGACAGCACACGTTTATGGTGAAAATATTGTTGAATGTTAAAAATGTCAACTGTGGCTCATTGTATAAGAAGCGACCCAAACGTATGTCTTCTATGTCAAGATCGAATGCACTGTTAATTCATCTACCACCACCCCAACCACATTACCATCTCTGCAATGGCATTAGCAGTGATTATTATAATATCATTGAACATTATGGCAGGAGGAGACAGGGTTGTCCACAGATACACAGTAGCTCATCATGATCACATTTAGCTCCTTTGGTTTTGCAGGACCAAATGCAAGACTCCTCTAGGAAATAATCTTTCATAAACATATTACAAAATCCATTTTCACTTTGTCTTGTTTGCTCGGGTAGTTAACTTCAAATTAGGGGTTGACTTAGGGTTTTGTTTTTAGCTCTCTTCATGTTCGCTGACACTTGACTCCACTCTTGTCATTCCTCGTCAACCATTCAGCCAATTATATCAATGAAACTTGTCCAAACCTACACTCTTCATCCCTTAGCTCTGGTTTAAGACCTAGGGTGTGATCTCTTTACTCAGTTTAAACAATAATATCCAACCGTTCAACTTCAGTTAACTTCCCCCCAAAATATCCACTGGCAAGGACTCCAATCTTGCCATCCCCATGCATGACCATATTATGGACATGTGATCAACAAAAATACCATACATCAAACCTTCAGAAATAAACCCTGAGCAATATGTTTCACAGCAAAACCTAACTGACCACTGAAATATCTATAAATAATCACATCTGTCGCTGCCCCACCGCACTAAAAACTGCTCCTCTAGAGTTGTACCACATTGATTTGTTTCCTATATTTATCAGTTCAGTGCAACACTTGAAGCCCTTCTGACACTGTCAATTACTTTGACATATTAAGCTTTAGAAAATGCTGTATATAACTGTGTGGTATCAAGTAATTGATTTCTAAATGCTACTTTATCCCTATAAAAATGGTGTTAAAGTGTCACTGGTCTTGTCCTGCCCCAACTCAAGCACTTCCCCTGGTGTGGTTTAGTGCCAGGGGGGTAGAGCTCTATGTGCTGTGGAAGCATCATCTTTAAAAAGGCTAAATTTAAACCCCTAGAGTCTTCGCCTTGGTATGCAGAGGGCTTCCAGAACAACATAAACTCCAAATAAGCCCAGAGGAGCTACTGGTGGACTGCAAGCCTCGATCACCTGGTTTCAAAAGGTGTAACAGTAGCTCACCTGGAAAATACTGTTTAATATAAACGTATACTCTTGTCAGGTATAAACCTAATATCTCTAAAAAGTCCATGTTAAAAAAGCCTCAATTTACTGTTGGCTTAACCCCACCCCACTATTGTGATTATAGACTGTGCCTAAAGCTGCGTGTTCCAGTCATCATTCTCACCAATTATTAATCCAAGACATTGAAATAAAGAAACAGTATTTGTGTTGCAGGGTAGAGGTAGTTGGTGGACCCAGTATTGTGGTTGTGTATGAAAAGGAAAAGGTAAGATCAGATAATATTTCATTCTGACATAATCCTGTTTGGCTTCTTAACTTACACTCAGAAGCCAAGCCATATAGGCTTGTTGGATGAGGACTAACCGATGTGTTTGGCGATTGCAACGCTATCTCAGGTAACGCTACTGAAGTGTAAATTTCCCCAAATCTAATGAAAAGTGGGACAGAGCTGCTTATGTAATCCACATTTTACACTTTTGCTTGTGTGTTTTCAGCTTCAGGGAAGATTAAAAAAGAGATACAACCCTCCAAACTCTTTAGATGCTGAATATAATTCTAACTAGTGCTGCAAACATATTCTGTGTTTGCAGAAATCCAAAACAACCAAAGAACCAACCTGCCATGCCTAGTTAAGGTTGCTATGACTGGACACTGGCTGTTTGGGGGGGGAGAGGTTTCAGCAAAGATTCAATTTTGGCCCGACCACATTAAAATTCTTGTCTTGTTTAGAATTACATCATTGTTTCACACAGCAACACAATCAATATGCAACAATACACCAAATAAAACAGGTGACTGCACATCATTATCTGATGGCACTGCAATTAAGACTTCTCATATTACAGCAGTTGGCAAACGGAGCTAATTTCCTGCAAACTTTCTGATTCCTGCATAAATTAAATCTAGAACAATGTTGTTGTTGTTGTTGTTGTTGTTGTCCTGTGCAGAACAAGCCAAAGCTGAACACTGATCATTTTCTGAAGATAAATCCAGCAGCATTTGCTTGGCACCAAACCTAATACTGCATTGTTACTGTACTGCAAGAATGACAGTAAACAAGTCTAAACTATCAGAACAGAGGGAAAGCTTGAGTGTGGGACTATAAAGTTACAAAAGCGAACTGCTTTCTTCATTTTGCAGGAGAGCTGTAACATTTTCCTCCTCTCGGTTGCTTTTCGTTGCTGTTTTCTTTGACAGAGAAGCTCTCATCGCTGCCAGCTTTCCCAACGTTACACATCGACAGCAAGCAGCAAGGTCCGCACCGAAACTGATTCACAATGTCTGGACCTCTGTCACCACCTGACAGTTGGATCGTATCACGGGATCATTTTAAGAATGTACTACTCTCCATTTAAAACTCACATCATTTCTATTAAATCTCAGACCCACAACTGCTAAAATGTCCACCACAAATCGGCTTTAACTATAATTTCCATTCAAAACTGAAACAAAATGTCTACAAACAATGCTAGAAATGCAAAATCTATCAAACTATTTTGACTCCCTTCTCCACAAAGACTTTCCAGTTGTACACAGGCTTATTCCATAATGTTCAAAAGATTGCGATATAGTGTATTTCAATTAACACTCTTATTTTAGGGCTTCCTGTGAGGGCATGCTTCTCTCACCACTGAGGTTTGATAACAAGGCCCTGTGGGCCCTCAGGGGAAGCCCCTCTCTCAAATCGCTGTTGTCATCAGATAACCAGGATGCCATTGTGACAGTTGAATCTGAGAGGCATGGATCAGCATATCACTGGCGTCACAAATAGTGGGAGCTGTTAAGTACAGGGTCCCGCCTGCCAGTAACAACCAGCCAAGCCCTCAAGGGCTTACGTATAGATTAACATTACAGTGTATGTATACATACATACATACACTGTAATGCAGAGCATAGAGCAATATGCTGTATCTGTTTCAGCTAAACTGAACGGACGTCAATGGAAAACCAAGACGAAAGTTACTTAAGGACCAGCCATTTTACAAATGAAGATTAGTTTCACTTGTCATGAGTATAAGTGTTACACAGCCTGTGAACACAGTTGTGTCTCTAGAGGGAGGGCTTTTACCAGGCAAGAAGGGTCAAATGAAAGAAGATATCAAGTTGCATCATGGGAAATGTAGGATCCAGGGTTTTGAGGGTGTGACTCATAGTTTATGGACTAAAGGTTAGAATATATTGGACTCTGCTGCTTTGATTTGTCTCTCACAAAACATCCAACTTTATGGAAGCATGGAACCTAAATCACTGGAATACCCCTAGAAGTTTTTCCATTGTTTTCCATTAATTTTTGTATGAAATTTAAGTTATTAGCATTCTCTTGCAACGTGCTTAAATCATGTAATTCCTCAGAGTTACAAGGTGATTGTTCACATTGTTTGTCAGTATTTCTTTATGGTTGTAATGCAGTTCAAGTGTACAATAGGTCTGCAGTGAATGACCTAAATGCAACAATGCAGCTTTAATGAAAAACAATACAGACTTGACTGTGATGGACTACACAACTCAAGCAAGTTCCAATGTAAAGACTACTAATAGATTTCATATTTCACAGAAATAAATGGAAACCAATGGTTGTCCGAAAAAATACTGTAAATCAGATTTTCCTAAATCACAGCAGCGTGGTTTGCTAAATGGAGTAGTAAATGGATAAATGGACATGCAAAACCACTGGTGTAGCCCTTTAAGTAAACCTTTTTAGACAGCAACAGATTCCATCAAGCAAAAAACAAACAGGTGCAACATGGGAAAAGTTTAAATCTATGGTGAGGGGAAGAGGTGGCCCAGAGATCTCCAGGGGTTTCAGTTACTCAACGAAATGAAGCCAATTAGAGGATAAATTCAATTTAAAGGTGACAATCGGTTTTATGTGCAGAGCTCAAATCAACACATTTGTACCCATGTCTCTCAGGGTAAAAATTGAAAGGTATGTGTCATAAAACCATAGGCATCCCTGCTGTGCTGACATGAGTCATTACTGAGTCGTATTGCTCTTCGTGCAACACCTTGGACACAAAGCTTCACGAGGCAAAAGAGAAGATTACGTGCGCGGTCAAACAACCGCGAGAGATATTCCCTCCACACTAACATACAAGCTGTCATATCATTTACAAGGATAACTGCTGTGCATAACCACATGAACCAGGGACACCGTAAGCAATCTGCGTCAAACAACTAAAATAGTAATCGCAGAGGGTTGGCTTGCGTGTGAGCACAACTTATTGAAAGTCTTCCCCCCGGGGAGGAGAATGCATCCATAAAAAAATAAAAATACAGCAGTGTACGATTATGTAAAAAGAGTTATAAAAATAAATGTTTTTCTCCTTAAAGGCGTTCCTGAGAAAATCAGACAGGTCAGAGAGGCAGGAAGGGTGGAAAATGAGAGGGGGCATGTGTTATGAAATAGCGTGTGGAGTGTTAAGTCATTTTTGCCCTTGCACCTGCAGACGGGAGTCTCATTGAGATTCGCCACATGAAAGAGTCCTGTCGACAGGTGCGCCGTGGCCCTAGGGTGCAGCTCGCAACCTGCGGCAACTTCCCAAAAAAAAAAAAAAAAAAAAAAAAAAATGATTCATGCAGGATCAAAGCCAACATTAACCCCTGAAACTTCCACGATAATCCAACTTGGATCGGTGGTTTTAGTTAATTGACGATCTGTCTGCTGCCTCTGAAAGCGACAACTGAGCTGCAGCCTGCACCGATGAAATTATCTTTACTTACAGTTCTCAAGAACTGGATCTCATCTTCCCCTTCTCCGCCCTCAGCCATGGCTGTGAAGGAGCCTGCTCAGACTCTGGAAGCCACCACTGACTGCCGGCAGAAACGCGATGCTGTGCCTCTCAAGCCGATATTAGCATAGAGCTCATCCACAGCCATATAGGGTAGCCCGGCGGAGCCCCCCCACCCCCACCGC
>NW_019525097.1:2929553-3005068 GCF_002814215.2 Seriola lalandi dorsalis | reverse complement strand
CCGCCACCCCACGCCCCTCTCTCCCCCTCCACTCCCACCTACCTACCCCTTCATCCACCCTTTCCTCCTCCTCCTTCCCTCCTTCCTTCCCTTCCTCCCCCTCCTCCCCGCGACCAGACGCCAGCAGCAGCAGCAGCAGCAGCAGTGCGGACCAGCGGACGGATGGAGACGGGGCGTCAGAGGACGAGCTCCCGGTGGTGGTGGTGGTGATGCTGCTGCTCCTCCGCTGAGGATGGTGATGATGATGATGATGATGGGTGATGATGGTCAAAAGCTAAACTATTGGTCTACTACTTTTAAATGTTTGCAGTGAAACCCCTTTTGCCAATTGAGTCAGCAGTTTCTGAGGACTCCCTGTCTGACAATGACGCATGGTGGTCGGAAGGTGGATTTGAAAGGCAGCAGTGGGGCTGAATGTAAAGTTTCGTTTGGTTCTGTCTCTCTGTCTGCACCCACTGAGCACCCCACCTCACCCTCCCTCACCCTCCCTCACCCATGCACCAGACACTTCGCCCGACAGATTGCAGACAGGTAGTAGGTGTCATTTCAGCTCACAGAAATCATCTTGGGAGGGAAAACAACTTTTACTTTCTCATGTGACAAGGCTCATTACATCTTTGGCCTGTAGATTGATTGCTTTTTGAGCATACCCACTGGCTTACATACTTGTTTGTTTATCCATTTGAGTGAAAGCAGTGGGGAGTCAGGCTGCAGTTGCATCAATATACAGCAGTTGTCATTTAGGATTAGGCAGAAGAATTGAAGCTGGTTGAGAAATTATTCATTTCCCCTACCTGTACACATGGACTCTATAGATTTAAATTGTATTTAAACATTTGTAAGATTAAAAAATTATGTTAGTAAGATATAAAATATATTGCTTACAGGTTATAGTTACATACTATCAGGATTGTATAAATGTAATCTGGATGTAAATAAAATCATCACTTGCCATTGTACAGATTATACATTCATTAAATCTTCTATATTTTGTGTCTTGTAAAAGAGCTGCTCCTGACTTCTAATATTATCCCTGATCATTCAAATTATGTAGCTTAATTGTATCTACCTTTTAATATCAGTTCCTATGGGTAGCAAAGCCTAATTATTAATTCATTAATTAGTCAGACTAATTACTAATTAACATTAGTCAGACTTCATGTGGTCTCATTCACTGATGAGGAGAAAAGCCAGCAGCAGTGTTCTTTTTTTTTTTTTAAATGGAAGAGATCATGTTTGCTGTCATAGACTTTGCTGACACCTAGTGGTCAGTTAGTAAATCTTCAGTGCAACTGCAGAGAGTAAAGTGTCAACTGTTTGCCCAACTCTGTTTGAATTTAAATGCTTTTTGACCATCTGCTCATGTTTTAACATTTTAAAATGAAATTGCCATTCAAGAATGACGTAACCATTTGGTCCATTACACTGTCCGTCTTTCAATGCCACAACCATTTTCTAAATTCCAGAAGTAATCTATAACAGAATAATCTTTACCATCTTGATCCTGACTGGTGATTATTACCGAAGTGTTATTTACATATAAAACACTTATTTTAGATTTGTTTAATTTAATAAAATGAACCTGAACTAATGTTGCAGTTCAGTAGCAGTATAAAGAATAATCTCCCATCTCCTTTTCTGTTTGTAAAGATGTCATTGTTGTGGTTAAAGTGGCATTAACAGCTGTTTGCTTTCTTTAAACGTCTGTAATCCATCACAGACAGCTGGCCAGTAGGTCAGATCAGCTCTGTGCACTCACTGACCAGTGTGCAGCTCAGCATGGTGCACAGCTGACCTAAATAGAGTTCATGGTCAGTGTATGGCTGGGGGGCAGATGTGATTTACACAATCCAGATTAACATATTGATTAGCCTATACCTAGCTCTTGGCATGAACCCACAGCCTTAACTCTCAGGGGGCACGGTCAGTGGTGCAATGTAAAGTTACTAAAGCACTGTACTTAAGAAGCACCTGAGTATTTCAATCTTCCACTATTTTATATTTCAATTTCTCTGCATTTCAGATGGAAATATTGTACCTTTTTTTTTATTATTTTTATTATAATTATTTGACGGCTATGGTCAATAGTTACTCTGTATTTTAGAAAAGTGAGTCCAGAAACATACAGTAATCTGTAATAATAACATTATACTATGATATATCTTAATTTAGAAATGAGAGGGGCCATTCCGTTGCATAATGAGTATTTTGACTTTAATCACATTTTGCTGTTATTACTGAATTTCTTACTTAAGTATGATTTTGAATGCAGGACTTTTGCTTGTCATGCAGTATCTTTACAGTGGTGTTACTTTTAGTTATGTAAAGGATTTGGATACTTGTATGTGTCACATTTTGTGGTGCACACTCCGTGTTCATTCAGTGACAGACTCATGTCGAGAAGATTACAATAATAAGTCTCAATCCTCATTGAGCCTACCCGTCTGTGTGTTCATGCACTCCCCTCAGTAGCTACCTGACAGTTTTGAAGAGATTAGTGGCCGTGACCTTTACCTGATAAGCCAATAGGAATCATTCGATTTTCCAGTGACAGCGGTGATTGGATGGACGCTCCTTCCTGTCACTTCTGTGGGCGGGCAGTTTCCTGTCACCTGAATGTAGCTGAGAGAGCAACAGAACAGTGACCTGCTGCTGCTGGTGCTGCTGCTGCGTGGTGGGATGCGACTGTAGCAAGTGAGTCAATGTTTAAAATCCATGTGCTTCTATTGTTTTTTCTTACACGTGCCAAATTCTCAAAAGAATTTGCATATTCATTTTAAAATCATTGCTGATGATGTAAGAGATTTTTTTCAAGGCATTTGAAGAAGTTAGTAAAAAAAAGCTTTGTGAACATTTGTGGATGGACTATATTGTTTATCTGATCTGGAGTTGCAGAACAGCTTTTCATGTGTTTCCAGTGAACTGATTATTCCATGAAATTACCTTTTATGCATGTTATCTTTGCACAAACATCTTTGTGATGCAGTAGTGCAGGGGCTGCAGCTGACAGTCATTTTCAAATAATCTCAGAAGACTCAAGCTGATGTATTCAAAGTCTTGCTGTGTTTGAGCAAGAGTTCAAAACAAACACATTTAGTTTGACGTCACAGAGGACTAAGAAAAACAGCAAACATTTACACTGGCAAAGCTACAACCAGGGAATCTTTGGCATTATTTATTTCTTTTTTTTAATGACTTAAATAATCAGTGATTCATTTTGTATTAGTCCATTAATTGTTTCATCTCCGCATTAGTGCTTGGTGCCTAAAGTGCTGTCTTCAGATGTCTTGTTTTGTTTGATCAAGAGACTAAAAGATTCTCAGTTTATTATCACACAAGAAGAAGAAAAGCAGCTGGTATTCACATCTGAGAAGCTGGAAACGGGGATTGTTGGGCTTTTTCTCCTTTTTGCTTGAAAAAGGAAAACCTAAATTAGATTATCAAAATTATCCCAGATCATTTTTCTTTGGAATCACTAACACTCAGTACTTAGGTTTTTACTTTTATGCACCCGTACAGTGTTTATGGTTTTTATACATCGTTTACTTAACTTACACCCTGAGAGAAATGACATCTTATTCTGCTTGATGTATGTTTTCTATGGTTGTAGTGAAAAATAAACTTAAACTTGAGCTATCTGCAAATGGATACAAGCACATATGCTCATTTAAAACAAGTTTTTTTTTCTTTTCTGTGAGATTTCAGAGGTTTTAAACACTCCAAAGAATCCATTCATGCTGCAAAAGAACCATCATCTGCTTTATCTCTGGTAATCACATAAGATCATGGAGAGCACCCACACAACCTTATGCCTCTACACCACTATCAGCGAGAGGAGCTGTGTGAGTCCAGCCCTCTCTCTCTGCAGGGGCCCATCTTCCCCCTTTAAAGCCCCTCTCAGCTTCCAACTAACCTCTAACTATGAGGAGGAGGGTCCAGCTGAAACAGTGAAGCGGGGTCAAGCAGACAAATTCGGCCTTACAGACTTTAAAGAAACCCTCAACGCGTTGGATGACTCCTCTGAGATCCGCTGGCTGACAGAGTTGTTACCGTTGTGTTTGGAGTGCCAGGCTTTCATGAGCATGGGAAACCAACAGGGCTCGAAACTTAAGGCGAACTTTCATAGCTATGCGGAGGGTCAGGATACTTTACCAAAATCCCCCAGAATCCCTCGGAAGAGAAGGAGAAGAGCAGAAGGGCTAGTTTACTGTGGCACCCTTCACCATAACCTCAAGATGCCTCCTGGGACTCCTCGGGTGCCTCCGAAAGCAAGGAGGCTGACAAAGCTTCAGATGACGAGCTCTCCTACATTTGAAGAGTGGGACTTCGAGGAAGACAGGCTGATCATCTGCACCCCTGCAGCCAGGAGAAAGAGAGTTACAGGGAAAGAAAGGGAGGTTGAAAGTGCTTCAACACAGGAGTTGAAGCCTGTGTGGAGAGTGAAGCTGCCTGATGCTTCGCCTGAAAACGTTCCAGGATCTTACAGCAAAAGATTTAATTTCTCTCACGGAAAGGATTTTCCCGTAAAGGGTGAATATACTTTTGCTGACTCAGACACTGACCTTTCCGAATATGACAATGAGATGTACTCAATGTATATCTCTCAGTCTAGTCTTGACCTGACCAGGGGGACAGAAGAGGGTACCAGGAATCCTGCAAAATCTCTGATCACCCAATCAGCAAGCCAGAAACATGAGGAAAAGGGAGCAGAAGTTGGGGAGTTGAGTTCGCCTCAGTGGTGGTTTGAAGAGTTGGGGAAGAGGGCGGCAGCGCAGCGAGTAATGGGCAAAATTGAGGAAGTTGAAGGAATCATACGAAGGGTGAGTCTCACCAGTTCAGACCTGATCAAAGAAGGTAGTGAAGGCAGCGATGAACCTCAGTTTATCCCAGATGGATATGTTGGTGAAGATCGGCTCCAAATCCTGCAAAAGAGATTTAGGCCTGAGTTCAGCACTGATTCCCTATTGGAGACCCATAACAACGGAGACAAGCCTTTACTGGTTGAAGAACTTCGTGTCCTGGGTGAAGCTCTGAGCCAGAGCCTCCATCAGGCCCTGATGATGGAGGGAGCAAAAGCAGAGATTGAAGTCTTCGAAGAGGATAAACAGACTTTTTGTGAGCAGAGCCCAGTAGGATCAAAAAGGAGTCTACCGTCACATCCTTACCACTTCATCTTTAACTCTTCAACGCTGTCAAACAATTCGTCACCCTCTCTCTCAGCTGGTGGAGACACCTCCCCCGTACCCTCGCCGTCTCTGTCTGCAATCCTGGATGCTTCTCCGAGAACATCTAGCAGCTTTGAAGGCATGTCCCCGATTCTGTCGCCTTTATTCACGTCCACGCTGTCCAGCCCCAGGCCCAGCCAGCACTCTCTGCCTCTGAACTTGACTGATCAGTATGAAGAAGATGTCTCTGGGAGTCACAAAGAGTGGACAGGCTCAGCGGAAGACAGTTTATTCTCTTGGGAGGCCGGAGGCTGCGGGAATGCCATCACAGTCACTGGTGTGACAGAAAAGGATCAGTGGAGTCCAAAAAGGAAGTTGGCGTGGGCGAACTCCGGGCTGAATGAGCAGAATCAGATGCAGACATACAGATGCACCAATGTGACAGAGGCCGGCCAAGATTATCTGCTCTCTTCAGGTAAAAAAATAAAACAATTATGTTGTTCCAAAAGCAGTTGCTAGCAAGTCATATAGGCTCAACTTTCAGCGATATCATATTGTGAATGTTTCTAATAAACCAAAGTTATTGAGATTTGTCTGAGTTAATGCATATCCGTACGCACACATTTGCCATGTGAAAGTTGGCACAATGGACACATTTAGGTTAAAAGATATTGAGCTACTTGAAACCAGGTAGTGTCAACAGTTATGAAAAGGGTAAATAACAGTAAACATACAGAAAAAAGTTACAGCAATATTTTTATTATATCTTATACCAACAGGATGTTGCAAAAGATCTGTTTATGTCCAGAATTCACTGTATCGCTTCATGTCACATTCTGTCCACCGTCATGGAGGAGCATGTGAGATATTTTAAAGAATTTCGTAGCATAGCTGAGACACTAATCAGCAATCTCTCAGCATTGCTTTACAGATGCAGACACGCCTCCACCTTCTTCATCATGCAACACGTGCGTCATAGCCATTTAGCATATGGCGGATTGAAGATGGTGGCGTTGAAATGCCTGTAGAGAGTTCTCAGAGTAGCGGGGTGGAATGTATGTGTGTGTGCACAACAGTGTGACATTGACTTTTAGTGGTTGGTTAGTGAGCAGAGGAGGACGAGCAGACGGCTTCAGAGCTGGTACTGGCTGAGTCCAGACTGTCAGACTGTAGTCTCCCCCGGGTCGATGAACACAGACACACGCTTCCTCTCTCTCTCTCTCTCTCTCTCTCTCTCACCCACCACAGCAGCTGAATCAGATGCGAAGGATGTGTGGTAGTCTGTAAATAATGGCCCCCTCCTGGTTTGACATACCACTATGTTTCAGTGTGTGTATGTGTGTGCATGTGCGTGTGTGTGTGGGCGTGTGCGTGTGTTTGCTCAGGCATGAAGTACTAGGAGCACCTGATGTGGATAACCTTGTAGTCCTGGATTGGCACTCATCTGAGACAAACAGTTTCCCTTTAAGCAACAGAAAAAAAGGATGTGTGTGTGTGTGTGTGTGTGTGTGTGTGTGTGTGTGTAGATGATTGCAAACATAAAACACCACTCTAGCTCAATTAATTCTGTAGTGTTAAAAAGAAAATAAAACGTCTCCTGTGTGTGCTGCAGTTGCACATAACTTGCTATGCTGCTTATTTAATGGTTATGTTAAAGGCTTTATAGAGCCCAGCCAATAAATCCTCCAGGTTGATGTATTGGTCGATATCAGATCCTTTCAGATATATTGGTATCCATCTAAATGACAAAAAACTGAAATGCAGAAAAGATATGTTTTGAAACGGTGTTACCGTTCTTCATTATGCTGATGTAAAAAATATTATGGAATAAAATCTTTTTGCTTGGATTTACTTTTAGAAAAAAACGTTTCCTGTAATCCTTCAGTGACCTGCCGGTGGTTCAGTCATTACAAACTCTTGCTGTGCAGCCAAACTTTGATGAAACCCATGGAGTATTTTATTTATTAGAGATCACAGAATATTGAAACAATTATTTAAGACTGGATTTATTTTTTATATTTTTTTTAAATTATACATAAGGTTGCACAACATTTCATAGAGTCTTGGACTGGAATAGTTTGTTCTGTTCAAACATCATCTAGTTTATATCAAGAGCTGGAAGATAATATCCAATCTACTGTATATGAGACTGTCAGACAGTGTAGAATAAGCAGCTGCGTCAGGGGAAATAAAAAGCGAAAACTATATATGAAATATTTAAACTGGCTGTATTTCCTGATAAATCGTTTTGAAGCAGCAGAATCTGTTTTTCACTTGGATCAGTAGTCTGATGACTCTTCTTGCCTCTCAGTCTGTGCATCCGGACGCCCGCCTGTCCAAACTGGATAAATGCTCTGAGCTTTGTGATATACAACAAATCATTAGAGGATGATGATTAGGGTGAGAGGAAGAAAGACATTCAGAGCCTTCTGAGGGTTATTCTCAAAATCCAATGCTCTGTTCAGTGTGGTCAAACTGAGGACAGATAACACATTTCCATAAGCTCTTTAATCTGGCTTTGAGAGCGGTTATGTGTCCACTGGAAGTTACACAACTGGCATCTCTGCTGGCGCTCCTATCTGAAATGATACTGACAGATTTACTGTAGAGCAGCTCACGAAAGCAGACACACACTTCTCCCCTCAAGGTTGAGCTGCCTTTGTCACCCCATCTGGTGTTAGCTAGATGTTTTTATTTATCTATTTATTTTAAGCAAAGTTTACCCAATTAATTATACATCCAGACACATTTTCAAACATATTCTGTGTGACAATCACATCTACTAGTTTTTCAATTAGCACATTTGGCAGTAGGTGTCACCATTGCAACAGCGTGCATTAATCAATCACCCTTCATCACATATGGGTTGAACAATATATGTAATTGATAAGCATGATAATGATTCAAAATATTATTTAGTTTTATTATTTACTATATGATCTTTGTGTTGTGTCCTTGATAAACTTCAATAGCAGCATATTAATCGCACCAGGACTCCGACCGAACGTTATCATGTATCAGTATCATGGCTAATAACAACAGAGCAGAGCATGTCGGTTACCCATAACCCTTCTGGGGTGCTCCTACTACAGGAGTCATGTAAGCCCAAAAAACACAACACTTTAGATTGTGATATGTGTGTTTTTACTTTAAAGTTAATTGGAATATTTGAAAAAAAAAATCAAATTATTGCAGGATCTCATTCCTGAACATTTGCTCAACCACACTTGATTGAGAATCATTTAGAAGTTGAATAATTTTGGATACTGGAAAACTAATGGCGTCTTGAGAAGGAGTATGATTAAAAGAAAGAGGAAGGCACGGGTGCTAGTAGCAGAATACACTGTGTTTTATTTTGGCTTTCGCACTGTTTCTCTATGACATTATCTTATGTCATATCTTCCATTAGCATGACGTTACATACGCATTAAAAACTCATCACAACAAGCAACAGGTGCCCATTTACTATGACCCAAGACAACTGAGTATTTGTATTCAGAGGACAGGGAAGTGATCATCACCCACAAGTGAAACAATATGACAAAACTAAAAAACAGTCAAATAAATCAACATATGACAAGCAGGATGCTGGAGGTTGTTTTTCTTTTCTTCTTGAACTGAAAAAGCTTAATGGAGAGCTTTAGCTTTTGTTTTTGTGTGTTTGTAGCTAATGTTGTGTCTTATATCCTCACAGCGGTCGTAAAGTGTAACACACAAGATTTACAATGGGGATAAAGAGTCAGTCAGCCTTTTAAAGAACTCTGTTGATTAATTTGGCACTCAGTCTGTTTAAAGGCAAGTTTACAGACACAGCTTTGAGCAGCTCCCTCAGAGGCAGCGTGCACCTGATGCTGCGACACTGCGACATTGAAATGCACTTGCATTTCGCAGTGTTTGATGCCATGGTGACGACGATTCTGCTCTAATTGTGTTTGGACTCTCCTTTTCTCCCAGATGAAGCTCTCCGGAGACAGGAGGAGATCTGGCAGCAGGAGGTCGAAGAGTCTCTCTCCTTCTGTGGGTCACTCTCTCATCCGTCCAGACCCAAGCACGTCGACTTCTTACGCATCACTGCTCCGGAGGATGACATCACTGATACGCCTCCGCTCACACCCCTCCCCCCGGAGTTTAGGGTGAGTAGCATGGAAGACTTGAAGTGAAGGAGAGTGTCTCACTGTCTCATACTGTCTAGACTAGTGGGTTTAAAATATTTACTACCGCGGCCTTAAAAGTCTGTGGTTTTCATTTCATCTCCTGCTGAGCATGATACCTAACCTTTATCTGATGAAGGCTCACTGCCAAACACAGGGCCAACACTAGGAAGAGTGTCATGGCGGCATGATGGTTAGCTCTGTCAACTCACAGCAACTAGGTCCTGGGTTAAAAAAATCAGTTTTGTTTTAATTGTGGGTGGAGTTTGGAGAATTCTGGCTAAAAAAAAATCTCAATAACACAAAAATCTAGATGAAAATCTGAATTTAAAATTTATATTTGCATCGCAGAAACCTTATATTTTAACCATTCATTGATTTTGAGAATGACTCTTATCTGAGGATCATTTGCCTTTCCAAAACTACATGCCATTATCTGAATGTCAACATAACTTTTAAAATCATTTAAAATGAACCTGGAATTTTTATTTGGTAAAATTAGCAACAAAAATAACAAGATGACACATCTTTGCATCCGTCCTTTATTTATAACTTTTCTTTTGCATGTGTGATAATGGAAAAGTTTGAAAGCAGGAAATCGAATGCACTTTTCCTGTGGGAAGACAAACTTCTCCATGGTTCTAATGACAATAACAATACAACAATATTCTTTTAATGGCTGCTGTATATAATCAGGACTGGAAACCATATTGAAGTATCTGAACCTCGTCTGCATTTCCAATAATGCTGCATCATCATCATCATCATCATCACATTGACTTTCATGTATTTTACATCACAGTGGAGTCTGGTCTCTCGGGACCTTTGCGCCACAGTCCTGTAGGCGCAGGTTCAAACAGTGGCCTCATGGCACCGGTGCTGGGCAACAAAGAGCGCTGTGTTCCCTGTGGTTACATAATGGAAAGGATTTAATGCAACTCTGTAGGTGCATTGTATGAGGAATGGTATCTGTATAAGCATGAATTAGTGCTTTATTACTGTTTTTTTTATTGTCCTTTTCCCCTCTGTCTCTGTGTGTGCTTGCATAAATGTAGCTGCTCAAACAAATGACACAAATCAGAGCATTTTATGAGCATTTTGTTTGACACCAAGGCAGCGCAATGCATGAATAATATAGGAGGATAATATAAATGGAAAGAAATAGTGTGATAATAATAACAATAAAATTATATTTTAAAAAAAAAACATCTTTCGTGCATCACAACATGATTTAAAAAGGAAAGCAAAGCAGTGTTTCATAATGATAAGAAAACCCCTATGACCAGGACAGAGTTTAAAGTTTAGATATAACAAACAATAAAAAGAGGAAAACTGAGGATTCATTATGAGCCCCAATTAAAAGATGAAAAAAAGATACTTTCCTTTTTTCTCTTTTAATTTTTTTAAAAGAAATACTCATTTAATTTTTAGATCAATATTTTCAGGGCCAGAAAATACAAAGTTGCATCACCAGATTTCCAAGGTTCAGTTTCAGAGTTTAATCGTAATTTCAACAGAATTTATCAACTTTCACAGTTTAATATGATGGAGAATCAGTTCCAAATCAGTTCGATCAATACAAGTTAACATCTTATGGAGTTGTACCCTTCCCATGTTCCCCATGTGTATGAGACAGGATTGAATGTCCTCTAATGTAGAAGAAGTTTTAGAGATGCAAAGTGACATCAAGCGTCTCTAATGGAGGCAAGTAAGAAATTAAGCTAGATACATTAAATACCGACCATTTTTAATACAGTCACAGTGAATTATATCCTGGTAATCTTTAAATTCAGCTCATGTTGTATTTCTGCTGCCTGGTGCTGGATACAGTCCAGCATGTTTTTTCAGGAGTGTGTGTGCGCTCTGAGTCTAATGCTATTTCATGGGATTATCTGGATTCATTCTTATTACATAAACACAGCTCACATAAAGGCCACAGTGTCCCTCCCTGGGAATGCAAAAGCACTTTATTAGTATTCATAAGATTTAAGTGTCGCCAGTTAAGACGCAGCGACAGGGTGCAGGCATGTCTCATAGGACAAGAATTGTCAGAGAAAGTTACACAATGTAATGCCACACAGTAAAAAATGTTATCTGTCACTTACCTGCTGGCTGTGATAACGTTAGAGCAAACAAGGGTGGAACCTGAGAACTAAGAATAACACATATCTGAAGCAGTGAAGGAGGAAGTTTACGCTAGAGTCTCATTTAGATGTTTTTTTATTTTTTTTTATTCTGAAATCCATAAAAAACACAATGAACAAAGCCTTTGATTCTGGGTCAGTAATACACTTTGAAGTTTGGAGCTGCTCCTCAGGCAGCAGCTTGAAACAGAGCAGAGCAGCTTTCAGTCCAAACCTTTGTCTGTCTTCTGTCTTCTACCTCTGCACATACTCATAAAAAATGTGCTTACTATTTGCATCAAGGAAATTATTTATTTTGCTTATGTTAGAACTTATTTTGTGTGTTTATTTTTGTATAATTGTGTATTTCTGATTTTATACGTATTTTGATTCTGATTTTGTTTTTAACCCTTTTTTTTTTAAAAGACAAAATTCTTCCTGTTTTCATGTTGATCAGTGTCACCAGCTTGACAATGATCCTATTGTCACCTTTTACTTTGAAAAATCTATTTACTTAATAGATTTGTGTATTTATTTTGAAATTATTTTCACATTATTCATCAGATTTTATTGCCAGATTTTACTTTCTTTTGGATTGATGCACATCTTGAACCTGACTTTTTCTTGGCCAGTAGTTGTTTTTTCTTTGTTTCATTGTTACCTTTGCTTACCTTTTCTGCCCAGCATTTCTTACCATATTTTCCCTTCCTTTTTGTTGATCTTTGTCACCAACTCATATGCGATGTAATTTCAAACTTTATACTCAAAATTTATTTATTTATTTATTTGTTTGTTTGATTGTTTGTTGTTTATATTAAGCACAAAAACAAAGGAAAGCATGCCAAGTTTATTTACAGAGCAGGTTTCACACACAAAGGCAATTCAAAGTGCTTTACATGTTACATTAAAAACATTAAAATACAAATTAATTAAGCTAATAAAATTGTCACTAAACCAAGTAAGAGCTTCTCTGTGTATCAGGAGTGTATGTTAGATTGAATGTGAGCTGATCAACAGTGTGGTGTAGGTGGGGTTAGACCTAAGACGCCCAGATTAGCCGGGTGTTGCTCAGTACCTTCAGGGGAGCTGAGTCCTCTCTGTCACTGTGGATTTACAGGCCAAAACGTTTAACAAGTGATCCTTGGCAGGCCTATTTACCCTCCTTCAGCTCTGGGTGTGGTGCCCCTCCATCTGCTCTGGGTGGCTTCCTTCGCCTTATGGCTCACGGATCTGTCAGGGTGTTGTCACAAACAGTGGCTGAAGACGCCATCTGCTTCCAATTACACTGTGACAATCTGCAGGGACGACGTCCAAGGTGCTGTTCCGTAAACTGTAACAGCAGGTTTAGCGGAGCTGTAAGGAAAAGGAGGCTGAATTTGGAAGCTGCAGCCTGGACTTGGATCTGACTTTACTGAGGTTGAGCTGAGTCACTGCAGCCAGCAGCGCCGTGGAGCCAGCCTTGGATTCCTCCACTTTTCCATTACTTTGTGGATTTCTCTCCTGTCATTGGCTGCTCGGAGTGCATAACAGCAGCTTCCAGTTTTAGGTTTGGAAAATTAGTTCTCTGGTAAGACATGAGGGAGCAGTTGAAACAGTGAAAGGATACATTTATTTCTTTTCAACAAACTGGAGCGGAAACAGGTTGGATTTTCAGAAATAATGATATGACTATTTTTTTTTTTTACTTGCATGCATTTATCGATCGTAAGCAGAAGCTGCATTATCCAAATTAGTGCATGCCATACAGATGCCAAAACACCACTTACACCTTTTTACACTGCATTTTTCTGATGCAAGATAACACAATGTTGCACTGAAGTCTCAGATATGAGCAGTATAAACAGCAGCAACAATGCTGACGTTGTGGGAAAAGCCTCTCAAAAACTTTCTGCTCCCTCTAATCTGGATGATTTTACCACTTTCTTCATGAGCAACTGTGACTCGTGGAAAATGGAGGAGCAAAAAGCCATTCTAAGATTTTTCAGGACCTTGTCAGACGAGCAAAATGAGGATATGATGCAGGAAGAGCTGAGTTTTAATCTGAAGAAAAATGGTGATGTGAACTTTAAAGATGCTCTTGAGCATTCTACAGATTCACTTTTTTATGTTATATTGCCTCATGAAGGTGAGAAGACGACCTCTAACTCCATGGCACTCGTAACTGTGAGAGAAGAAGGAAATGACTCAGAGAAAACAGAGCATGAGAGGAATAATTTTAGCCCAACAGAGCCGCAAAGCAAGGCTGTAAACACTGACGATGTCTCCGAGAAACAGACCTCCGCAACAAATCAAGACCAGAATAAGATGTCAGACAAAAACTGTGACAAAGATAATGGTTGTCACATACTAGAGAAGTCACTGGATGAATGTGCCTTGAACACATCTCTGCAATCAAAATGTCAACACATTTCAACTGACTGCACAAACACAGACTGTGACAGTGTCAAGCAGGATGACGATGAAGAAGCCAACCAGGATGTAAAAAAAGCCCATGAAAATGGTCAAATTGCAGATTTTCATGAAGATTTTGTCACAAACACAGACAATTCATACGTGCATTTCGGCCCTGAGGAGTCGGAAAAAACCGAACGTGAACTGATAACAGTGAGTCGGACAGAACCCGATGTTGAGGAAGAGGCTGAACCAACACTGGAGGAAGCTGAAGAGCAAACTGGTGAGCCATGCTCTAAAACTGAAGATGATGAAAAGGAGGTTAAAGGTGCAGAGGAAGATGAGGGAGAAGAAGAGAAAAGAGATTTATTCCCTGACTTCTCCACTGAGCTTCACCAACACCCTCTAAGCCCAAAAAGTAAGTTTGGGCCAAACATTTCCATAACATCAGCAGCCGCAGCCAATAACCCTCCACCTGGATCCACCTTCACCAGAGCCACCTTCTCCCCGGGGTCCCCCACCGACAAGCAGATCCAGCTGCCGGCCCTCTTCAGCGGCCTGAAGGTCCTGAGGAAGACGGTGGTTGGACCCGAGCATGACGCCGCGGCCCAGATCAAACCTCCCTCTCAGGGAGCAAAGAGGGACATTTTCCAAGAGAAGCACGGGGACGCTAAGGTTCATGGGGGTTTCCTGGATCAGATCTCTCAGTTTCTGAGTCGGGAAAAGAAAGAAGATGAGAAAGAGGAGAAGAAGGAGATGGAGGGTGAAGTAGATCAAAATGAAACGGGGGGGATGAATGAAAACGATGAAAGCCAAGAGAGTCCTGAGAAGGAAGACGTTGAGGAGGATGTAGAAGCTTCAGGGTCATTTGACTCTACCAGACCTCCGGTGTCCAGTGCAGAGGCAGCGTTTGATGCCTTCAAGGCTTTTTTCACCCCAAAGCCTTTGAAGAAGGACCCGTCAGATAAGGTGGACCTGGAGGCAGTGAGGAAGAAGATAAGAAGTGAAAAAGATGTGTTAAAAGCCCTTTTTGAGAGAACTTCCAATAAGACGCCCGAGAAGAAAGACTCATCTGATGGCAAAGTATGCACCGTGTTATCGAAAAGGGAGAATCAAAACTTAAATTGTAACAGCATACGTATATTATCTAAGTGATTGATTACAATATTTCACAGTCATTAATTCTTTCTGTGGGAAAACATCCTTTATTTTATTGTTTACTATGATTTATTTGACCTTTTAAAACACATTGACCTACACTCAGGACGTATTGATCTGGGTAGAGGTACCTCAGGTGTGTTTTGGTCTGTACCTGACTCAGTCTTCACACAAGCTTAACAAGTTATACTGACTGCTGATCTGTCTGAAGCATTTTCAGAGAAAAAGCAAAACAACTTACATTTTGATAATGTTTGTGTCTCTGTGAGTTACTTTTTAAAGGACATTACAGCTGTAATCAAACGGGGTGAAGAACAGTTACCTTTTTATTTTGGGTGAATTACTTGGAGACTATAATGGGCAATGGACAATAATGTGGGTGTATAGAAAAATCAAACAAAAGGTGTGGAGCAAGTCTTTAGGTAAACAGTAATTATTGGTGTGATGTAAATATCTAGAAATGTACAAGCTGTGTTTTGGAAGTCAAAAATCTCTGTTGTCCACCTTCTCTCACTCTAGTCTGAAGCTTCCACGCCAGGGGAGGGAGAGGAACGAACTCCTGGTCGTTTACAAGCCGTCTGGCCGCCACTCAAGGAGGAAAAAGTCGGGCTCAAGTATACAGAAGCAGGTACTGGTTCATTCATGCATATTGATATTTTGTCAGAAGACATTGGCTTTTCTAACCTCGTAGTTTGGTGCCCCACAGACCCTGCTGCTATATGTGTAAAACAATACAAATAATAATTGCAAAAATGAACCAGTTTTCCCCTTCAAATATGATTTTTATTTGCTTCTGATCTTATTAAAATCCAATGTCAGGACAGGAAAGTAAACAAAGCCCAAAGTATTGAAGTTGTAACCATTTCCTTTGTCACAAACTCAAACTCCAGTGATGTTACTCACATTATTCGGGATTTGGGAGTGGAAATACTACTACATACTACAGATAAAAAAATCATGTGAAAATCCATTGCATTTTACAATGTTTCAAAAAGTCTGTGACACCCAAACAGAAGTAACATTTCATTTACTGCAGCAGACTACTGACACATGTCATCAGGTAGTCTTAATGAGCTGCAGTGGGTTGTTAAAGTGGGGCTGGGGTCTCCAGGATGAGAGGAAGTTGTTCTAAAATAAATGCAGTCTATGACTTACAGTAGATATCACCACCCTACTCATTATGTCTGATTATTCATGTTAGACAGGAGGAGAGTTTGCTCTGTGATATCATGCGGTGGATGTTAAATAGAAGCTCCACTGCTAAAGCAAACACAACTCCACCCTGTGTGTGTCCACAGGCTGTAAGACTCCGCCTGCAGTGTGTTAAAGCGTCTACTGCACACTGCACTGTGGCACTGCCTCTTGTTCATCTGTTCTGTTGAGAAAGTGATTTTGAAACTTTTGTGGTTGAAACCACTTTGTTTATGATTTAAAATCTTTCAACTTTGGTGCCACCTAGTGGTAAAAAAAAATAATGCAAGTGATACAAAAAAATCTTTTGCCAACAGGATAGTGTATGTAAGTCAAGGTTATATGAAAACACAAGCATATTTAAGTCATTTTTTACTTATATAGCCCAATATCATAAATCACAAATTTGCACATGACTGACTGATTCAACATCTTGAACCACTCAGTTTATATACTGCAGCAGAACATTTTTGTCATTTGGTGCTACTGCTTATTTATTCTTACCATGTGTTTGTTACCATGACAACATCGGCCTCAGAACAGAGTAAATCTGAGAGTAGAGCGGCAAATGTTTTAGGCTTAAAATAAGTTTTTATATTTTGCGAAATTGCTTAATTAGTGTTAGACTAATCAAAGAGCAAAGTTGAGACAGACATAACACATTTTGAATTGTGGTCTGTGCTTATTCTGACTTGCATAAAACTACTTTTTAAAAAGAAACACATGGTCAAACACTCGGTGAGTCATAGCTAATAACACGTTGTTCATCGCACTTTACTCATCACTTTTTAAAGCCATGAAAGTGGTCCTGCTTCCTTTGGCATTTAAATGGATGAGTGCTCAAAAATAAAAATAATTACGCCTCACTTGTAAAACATTTCCGGCTGTTCATCATCAGGATTGTCAAAGGTTGGACTGTTTGAACATGGATTGAAACTGTGCTCCATGTGTACACACCTACTTCCCTGACAACACAGCGCTTGTAAATACTGTCGAGAAGGTGACAGTAAATACACTTTGTACTGGACCATTCAAAACATTCAGGCATCCATTAGTCATATATTTCTTATTTTATTTCCATAGGACATTTCATACACAGGATGAAACAACGTGCTTTACATAAGAAATTAACACAACATCAACAAGATGCACAAGAAATACATACAAGAAATCACATACACACAAATATATAAAATAAATACATAAAATGGACAAGATGTACAACACAAGCACTAAAACAACCCTACAGAAATGTTTGCTTAAATAGTTTGTTCAAGATGGCACCTGCAGGCAGTGCGCTGTCAGTCAAGGTGTGTGTGTTTTTGTGACACGTGAGGCTCTACTGCCCTCACCTGATGGCGTTTTACACTGTTTTTGACCCAGTCTGTCCCACAACATATCCTCAAACACCCCTCACCCTCAGCCACAATGGCAAAACATTTGATTTGTTCTGCAAAATTAGTTCCAGCTCTCACGTGTCTCACTGTTGTAATTTGTTTGTCTGCGGCTTGCACCCAGCCACATCATTAACGTGTCCATCGAGGTAAAGAAAGCACTCTCTGGCACCACAGCTGTAGTAATGAACATCTGTTGTGGTGCAGGAAACAACACAAAGCCATTGTTTTTTCTGCTCTGTTTCCTCTCAGAGCATCAGGCCGCGCTGCTGCAGCTGAAGAGAGAATGCAAAGAGGAGCTGGAGAAGTTACAGGTCAGTATGACGGATCGAGATGAAGTGTTGAACCAGGTGTTGTCAAATTCATGTATGATTATTTAAAAATTAGCATCTTTTAAGCAGGGCGTAATCCAAAAATGTGAACAGGCAAGCATACAATTCAGCACAGAGAATACATTTTCCAATTATACACTGTAAATTAATCATGACTGAACATTTACATATTTCATTTGAGCTTTTCTCCTGAGAACATGCCTATTTCCCTATAATTACTACCAATGTACATCATAACTCATCTGACATTAATCTAAGATTACACACACACATTATATTATTTTTTTCCTGAATAACAGAAGAGCCCTCGAGGATTTTTGAAATATCTTAAAAACTGCATATTAGTGATGTTAAATGATTTTCTGGATGATTTTTTTTCAGATAAACAGATACTTTTTAGCTCTATGGTTTTAAAGTAAGGCATTATTTTCAGGAGGACTACTGTCAGCAACTCTCCAGACTGCGGGTGGAAAACGAGGACAATGTCGCCTGTCTGGAGTTCACTCTGACTGAGCTGCAGGCCAAACTCTCCCAGGTTGGGACCCACCGCCGAGGGGAACTCCGAGATGTCGCTGTATCCACCGGAGATGACTCTTTGCAAAAATATTTCCGCAATGTCTGCATCCAGACGGACAGAGAGACCTTTGTCAAATCTCCGGAGGATGGAGAGGGGACAGGGAGGACATGTATGAGTCCCCAGCAGCAGAGGGTGACCCCCAAAAAGCTGGACCTGGCTTCTATCAGCCTCAGCCTGGCCGGTCAGAGGGATGATACAGTGTCCTCCTCTTCATCGCTTGCCCCCCCATCCCAAACAACTCCTCTTGGAGCCTCACTACCTCTAACAGAACAACCACCAGCTCCTCTTCAGGCACTTCCAAGCAAAACAGACAATCTCCCTCCTCCACCACCACCTCCGCCCTGTTTGCCATTATCCACAAATCACATGCAGACATCAAATGGCCCTCCACCACCTCCACCACCACCGCCGCTGCCACCTCCCCCATCCATGCCAGGCTTAGCTCCCCCACCTCCTCCTCCTCCAGGTGGGGGTTTCTTGTTGGATAAACCTCCCAGGAAATCAGCAGTAGAACCTTCCCAACCCATGAAGCCTCTTTACTGGACCAGAATCCAGATCCAGGACAACAAGTAGGTTCACATCTAAAGGACAACTACTCACTAACTAACAACCTCAACAAGTAGATCTTTTTATGCGAAATCTAATACTGCTTTCGCACAGTGTGATGCCATTTTCTTTTTAAGTTTTATTATCGAAAAATGTCTGTGACTATAAATTTTATGGATCTCCAAAATGGCCATTAAATTGTCCGTGTGCTCACTTGAAAAATGTTGAAAAAACAAGTTTATACAAGTCAAAATGTCATAAAATGTGAAACGTTTGAGGTATTGAATGAGAATGTCATTGAAGAGCCAAAAGCATTTAAAAGTTTAAAATATAATTAATAATATTTAGATTACATTTACATTATGAAATGAATGATCATATATTTGTAAACAAAACAATTAGGAAATTGTTAGTTTATTGAAGCAGACACTTGAAAAAGGGAATTTAAAATGAAAAATAAAATAATAATAAAAAGAAATGTTATAAAAATAAATTTGAATTAATTCCACTGAAACTCAATAATAACAATATTTTATAATAAATAACATTGTAAAGTAATTAGCTGAGTTGAAATGTATTAAATGATTTTATTTATTAATTTCATAATCTTTTTTATCACTATATCAGTGAGGGTAGGCTGAATAACAGTAACACCTCTCTGTATAACACAACTGAACTGATGAAGGTAGAATTTATTATTATTTGATAAACTTGCAACTGTGTATATTGATTCAAACAAACAGCAATTACATTGAAAGATGGTTCAATATCCAGTTTTTGTTCAGTTGTATTAATCGGCCTCCTATCAAAATGATGCATATTTAAAACCCCTACTGTTACTGTTTTGAATTGTTCTGAATTGAAACAGAGGCTGAGACAAACTGATGCTTTTCTCTCCCTCAGCAACAACACACTGTGGAACATTTTAGAGGAACCAAATATAATAAATGCCTGCGAGTTTGAGGATCTCTTCGCCAAAACCACCACAAAGACCAAGAGGAAGCCGCTGTCAGAGGCTTATGAGAAGAGAGCCAAGGTCAAGAAGGTAACATGGAAAATGAACTATAGTGTCAATCAAAACTCTCCTCAGCTTTTGGGAATATTTTTCTGAAGCAGCAGATTATTATTTATTGAAGAGGATGGAGGTTGTGACAGTTTGTAGTGCAGGAGATTGCAATATGAGTATTGTCCACTTGAGGGCGTGGAAGCCATTGCGTTTACAGATGCCAGGTCATTGCAGACCTCTCAGCAGGAGCTTTATAAACCCAGAACTAGACATAAGTATTAGATTTAAAAATAAGTATTTGGAAGGGCAAGGACCCAAAAGAATCGGTGCATGTTTCAGCTTATGTCTTCCTCTTAGTTTACAGTTCGGTTCATATGTCTTTGCCCTCCTGTCTCTTTGAGTTAGAAGTATATTTTTCCTCTGTTCTGTTTCTGATCAGTCATTTTCTCCCAAATCCAGAATTGCTGATGGACTCTAGTCCCTCACCTAGAATATGATTTATGTTTGCTGCTTTTTCCTGCAGTAAGAACACAAATGCCACAAGATTATTCCTTTAGCATCTCTAAATCACAAAGGAAATTCTAAGTACATTACATAACACATTAGGATGCATTAAAACATTAAAGAGACACTGAGTAGGAACAGAAAATACAATGCAATGAAAAAAAAAGACAAAGACAAACTTATTTATTCAAACATGAGTAGATCATTTACAGTAACTTAGTGTCTTTTCTCAGTAATGTGAGGGGTGTAGATAAATCAGTCCTTCATTCCTGACAACTCTGGTCACTAATGCATGAAGCCCTAATGCATCACGGTGAAGCCTGTTATGACCTTGGTTTGTTTTGCTCCATCTTTGCACAATAGACTCTCTACTAATGACCCAGTAATGGTTTCCAGGGGCAAGGTGGCCATGGTAACTGTGTGTGTGTGTGTGTGTGTGTGTGTGTGTGTGTGTGTGTGTGTGTGTGTGTTTTAGATCATTAAACTGCTGGACGGTAAGCGCTCCCAGGCTGTGGGCATCCTCATATCGAGCCTCCACCTGGAGATGAAAGATATACAGCAAGGTGAGTTTCATTCATTCAGTTGTGTTGCATAGAAACCACTTGGGTCAAAGTTCATTTCCTGTCAGCTACTGATATTAGGAATGACTGCAACTGGACCCAAACGTGGACTCACTCAAAATGTCCATGTACACGGACTATAGGATACAATATGATAATGCAGGACCTCAGATTTTATATGTATATATATAGACTGTGTAATTGTCATTTGAACCATAAAAAACAGCTGAATGAAATGTTTTTCTCAGGTACATGTCATAAACAACCCAACACATCTAAAGTGTATGAGTACAGTTGTCAAAATAAAAGTCTTTTGTAGTCCATTGTTTTTGAGCACAATAGCCTACAAATATAGGTAACCCGTTTCCATCCTCAAAATATACAAAACTTATAACTTATATATAATATAATTTTCTTAATTAATTGATTAATCATTTGGTCAAATTGTGAAAAATGCCCCTTACAATTCCCTAAAGCCCAAGGTGCAGTCTTCAGATTCAGAAGTAGCAGTGCAATATATTTAGTTTACTTTCACCACTTACTGTCTGACATAAAATTTAAGGATGGCAGCTGCTCAAGCTATTGCTAGCTATGAAGCTGTATTCATTTTTTCCATTTCAAACCCCACTTTTTTTCCCTCATATTTACTTTCAACACTTGGACTATCATGAGAATGACCATTGAAACCTCAGTGTGTATGTAATCAAACATACATCATCTAAACTAGCTGTATCCCCAGCCAGTCTGGGGGTTTGAACCTGCAGCCTTCATCTGTAAACGTTCAGGTAACCGCGGCTCCCTGAACATCACCCTTGTTTAACCTTAACCCCGACACCACACTGAACTTACCCTGTATTTCACTCTGAATATGAGCTGCTGGTGAATTTAAAGTAGGATTAAAGGCTAAAACACTCACCACAATATCAGCAAGACCGTTACAGAGAGGCAATCTGCATTGCTAATCCCAAACACAGAAATCTTTGTGGCTAACGGTGGACTGTGTTCCCCAGTGATAGGGCTGCGTTGGTGCTCTATGTTCATGCTTCTCTGGGATCTGCAGTTTTCTGTTTGATAAACTACAGCCCGACCAGATTGTTTTTTCCAGGAGAAAGCCAACAAACATTCATATTTAGAACCAGTTGAAAGGTTCTGGTGAACATGTAGCATGTAGGCTAAATCGCTCCTGTGTTGTTTAGAGCACACAATAAAGGCCTAATGTGTGCTCTGTTACCATCCCACTTCAAGCTGTACTGACTGTGGACCACACTGTGGTGGACCTGGAGACCATTGAGGCACTGTATGAAAATGTACGTATTACAGCACACTTTATTGCACTTTAATCATAACTTTCACAATTATGAATGAACCCCTTATTGACATTTTGTCGTCAATGTGTCAGAGAGCGCAGCCCGAGGAGCTGGAGAGGATCAAGAAACACTACGAGACGTCAGAGGAGGAGGAAGTTAAACACCTGGACAAACCCGAACAGTCAGTATCTCCTCTGCTAATGGAAAAGAGAGTGCATCCTTTCTAGACTTGTGTGCTTGTGTGTGTAGACTTCGCCTCTGTTAGCAGCTCTAAGAGGGATGTATGCTTACTGTTTATGTGGTTGCGCTCCAGGTTTCTGTATGAACTGTCTCAGATCCCGGACTTCGCAGGAAGAGCTCACTGCATCATCTTCCAGTCAGCGTTCATCGATGGCATCGCGTCCATCCAACGCAAGCTCAACACGGTCTCTTCTGTCTGTAAGGTAAGAAGAGCAGCTGACAGCTAACCCACTCATTACCTCATTAACTCCCTTTATATAGGGTGATATTAGGGCGATATTAGATTTGAGATGTTGAATATGAAGCATGTCGGAGTGAGCAACCAGCTCTCTGTTTGCAACCTGAAAAAAGCAGATTACCCTGCATTTGTGTTCTGTTCTGAGGCTCTGCTGGAGAGCGACGGTGTGAGGGAGGTGATGGGACTGGTGTTGGCTCTGGGGAACCACATGAACGGAGGCAACAGGACCAGAGGTCAGGCCGACGGCTTTGGCCTGGAGATTCTCCCTAAACTCAAGGACGTCAAGAGCAGGGTGAGGACTCGATCAATGTGGTAGCTCACTGAGAAGTTCTTTTTTTCTTTTCCCTGCCTTTCATCATGCTTTAGTTCAGCAAAGTTGACTTTTCTTAGGGAATGCCCATGAGTCTAATGTGATGGTTGACTGGTTAAGATGTGCAAAGGAGAAAGCCGTGCCAGGTAAATAAAAAACTTACAGTAGTTGGAGGCAGAGGAGGAAGCAGTCTGGTTTGAATATCCAGGAAGGAAGGATGTGTTCATGTGGGAAAAGCGATTTAGCAGCCCTCTCTCTCTCCATGAGTAAAGAAGAGTAGAAGACTGTGTTTGTACCAGTCAGCTCTCAGGTAGGAATCTGTGACACAGTTCAGTCGTGCGAGCGCTCACCGGTCTGAGTGTTCCCGTACTTATTTGTGATGCAGCCGTGTCTTTGATTGGAGCTGATTGCACCCTAAATATGTTCAGAAAATGCACTACAAAGGCAGGTAGCAGCTCTCGTTCCTTACTTTGTTAAAAAAAGGTGATTTAATTTACACCATGCAAATAATCTGTTTCTTTTTTTTCAGGACAATCGTATCAGCCTGGTGGACTATGTGGTGTCGTATTACCTGCACAATGTGGACAAGGTATTGATAAAAAAATGTGAAAGCTCATTGTTGACTTTGGAAATAGCAGTTTAACAAAATGATCTTAATTCAAGAGTCACTTACTAGCTTTTTAACTGCATTTCATGGTCTCAAACAGCAGATGGAGTTTGCTCAGTTATACTGATGAAGACCGAGAGACACAGTTGAAATCTGTGGGAAAAGCAAGAAAGTCCTGTTACTGAAATAATACTCTTATTGTTTGCTTCATGTACAGGAAGTTGATCCGTTATATTGTTTTTTCTCATGAATTTAAAAGACAGGTTTTTCAAGTCTTAACTTGACTTAGAATACTAGTCAAAACAACATCAACACACAAAATATTTTATTTGAGTCTAATATGAAGTTTCAGCAATCTGAGTTAGACAAATAAAATGAGTATCATCCAAAGTTACAGTGTTTTTAATTTTCCCTTGTAGTGTTACTGGCCCTGCACCTCAGTCCAACAGGGAAACACAAAACAAGCACTGTGTAGGAATGGATCTCAGTATAAAGAAGAGGAATGATTATGGATTTAAAGTCCATATGTGCACCTGACCACAAAATTAGGACAGACTTGAAAATTTCCTATCTATCTTTTAATATTGGAAAGCGCTCTAGTTAACTCTATAATAGTTGCAACATAAAATGAGTTTTAATCTTTCTTCACTCTACCTGCATCCAAAGACACAGTACGTGATTTCTTATCTCCCTGGTTTAACGGTGATGTTTTGTTGTTGTGCCGCGGCTGTATCCCACCAGGACGCCGGCACAGAGAAGAGTATGTTCCCCCTTCCTGAACCTCAGGACGTCTTCCTGGCAGCGCAGGTCAAGTTTGATGACCTCAGCAGAGACCTGAGACAGCTGGGACGAGATCTAACAAGTACGTGACGTCTACACTGAAACCTTTATCTATTCCGGCTCTCTGAAGCCTCGCAAAAAAAAAAACCCTCCAGAGAAATTAATACCAATACCCTGGGCCCACTGTTGCTGCAGATGGTTACACACACATTCCCCAAACCATTAGCTGCGCTCTGAGCAGACCGACATCCATGTGACTGGGTGACCGGAATAGCCTCGCCTTGTGGTCAGTTTGTTGTGTGTTTCTGTTTGAAAACCTCAGCCATGCCTGTGTAACTCTAGCACTGTGATTTTGTGTTGCTCTCGAGAGGCACCCACAGACCAGACCAAAACCCCGGCCCAGTCTGGCATCGTTTTTCCTCAGACACCCCTCCAACCCCTCCCCCAGCAACTCACCA
Source organism: Seriola lalandi dorsalis (assembly GCF_002814215.2). Taxonomy (NCBI): domain Eukaryota; kingdom Metazoa; phylum Chordata; class Actinopteri; order Carangiformes; family Carangidae; genus Seriola; species Seriola lalandi. Next base: position 2,980,030 of record NW_019525097.1, on the reverse strand, counting down.
CCCCGGTTTCCCATCACTGGCCCCAGCCATTGAGGAACTGTTTATACTTAGGGGCTAAAGGCCTGCTTCTTTGACCAGACTCGAGTTAGCTAAAGCCCCAGAACAAAAGATTTCCTCTCGTCTTTCTTATTCTTCTTGACTGCACTCTTCTCTCCCTAAGTGTGCCCATATGACGCCATTCAGCATGCCAGCCAGTTAAACCAGCAAGTCAGACTGAGGACAATGCTGACATGTATATGATTGTGACCGAGTACATTGTCGTATCCTTATGTACACATGTGTTTTTGCCTGCCTTGTGCACTGTATGTGCGTGTGCTCAGAGACTAGCAGGAGTCTTGCAGCTGATACTGGCCTGGCGCCTCTCAGATCCAGCTTCTAATCCTCATGCCCATCAGATCTCCCATCGTTGTGCCTTTGTGCCCATGTCGCCAGCACAGGGAGACCATAGCTTCCCACTTATGTAATCTCCAGACCTGCGGTATCTGCGGTATCTCTGCATGGACTTCTGCAGAGATGCATGGATCCTTAACCTGTTTGGCTGTATCACCTGGGCTCCAGTGTGGCCCCCAGATGTGTGCCACAGATAGCTTTCTTTACCTCTCAACACAGCTTCGTCTTATCAGGCTGTCTACCCAAACCACCGTGCAATCTGGATCGCCCGTCGCAGGTTCCTTTTGTTCTGCCTGTTTGAACCGCCCTCATGCCTGGTTTGAAGCTCTGCTGCTGTCGTTCTTCACTCTCCCTGTGTTTTCTGTTTGGTCGGTATGAAACGTCTCCCAACACAGTTAAAGGGAGATAAGTTTCATCCATGTTGGCTGTTCAGGGAAATGACATCCAAAGACCGTATCACATTAAAAAAGACTTCAAATTAGCTTATTCACTGTAGAGACTTTAAAGTTAATATTCTCCACAGAATGAACTGTAATAACCTCAGTGCTCCTTTAACTTCTGGAGCATTTAGCCTAAAGACTTCTTCTTGACTTTATTGGTTAGCCCTCAAGTTAGATTCTTTTATTTCTCTCCGCAATTTTAAAAATGTTATTATCTGATATTTTATATTCATATTCAGAACCTCTGCCTATGAAATATTTCTTTATTTCCATGACCATATATGAACTAAATAAGCTGGAGCAGGTTTTTAATTAGCTTAAATGAGGAGCTTTCATTATTTTCTTAGCACGTTTATGTTATTCTAACATGAAATGTGTTTTATAAAGACATAGTGTTTCCACTCGGTATATCATCATGGATTCTGACTGTAGTAATGCTGTGATTTAAGATGTGCCTGATTCCAAACGCACCATCACAAAATCCTTTAAAAATCTCTTGAAGAAAAGCATTGATCCATCGCCGTGAGACCGAATCACCGCCTGACTGCAGTTTTGTGTAATTTCAGCACCACACTCCTCATCAGCCGGCTCTGTTTATGTGCCGCTCCAAAACCCTCTTCAGTCTGAAGTAAGCAAACTTTCGTCAGGCACAAAAGGCAGACAAAAGAAAGAGAGGCTGGCCACACAATGCAGAGGGAGAGAGAGAGATACCCGCCTCCACAGTTTACACAAATCCCGAATGAAAACAGTATTCTTTTGTAATCTTATCTGGGAGATGTTGATCGAGCGTCGGGGGGTAGGGGGTGGGGGTCAGAGGGGGGCCTCTATTATGACTGGCTCCGCAGACTGGCTCCTCTGATCCACTGATTGGACGCAGAGCAACATGGAGCCGAAGACTGGCAGAGGAAGAGAGGGAGAGGGAGAGGGAGAGGGAAAGGGAGAGGGAGAGGGAGCAGGGTTAGCAGTCGCCATCTCTGGGTGAATCTCAATAAGTGATATCTGAAGAGGAAGTTGTGCTGATAACCTGCTGCTCAGGCACAGGTGGAGATAGTTTAATCCAGAACTCTCTCGTCATGGGTTGAATTTCTAAAATTCATGGTAAAAAAAACCCAAAATGCCTCAACTAATGAATTAAAATCTCAAATATTGTCTGCACACAGAAGTGATGAATAAAAAATATAGGATAGAAATCATAAAGTGTGGATGCAGAGAACAAGCAGTTCAGATTCAAAGTTGTGAGTTTAAAATTGTTGAATCCTTTGAGAGAACGCAGGGGTTTTCTTTAAGAGGCAGTGATGCATCCATATATTGTCCATCCATCCAGTCTTCTTTTATTCTGTGTGGATTTATAATGACTCAGAATGAGACAGGATCATGCAGGTTGTGTTGTTTTGTTTCATTTTTTTTTTTGTTCTTTGAGACTTTTTGTTGCTGTGGTGCCTCTGCACTTCATTTCCCAGGTATCACTCATCCGGTACTGTAATAATATCTTCCTTCCTGGGATTTACTAGTTGTTCAATGTTTAGCTCTTTGCCTCTGCAAACGGTTCATAATATCATGCATCACATCCTGAACAGAGACTGAGTCCTAACGGTGAATATTAAAACATTTCTCATGATCAAAGTAGTTAAATAGTCGATCATTGCGTTGCCTCTGTCTTTCAGGATGTGAGAAAGATGTACAGAGGGTTTGCTCGGAGTCTCCTGAAGAACACCTGCAGCCGTTCAAAGACAAGATGGAGGCTTTTGTTCTCAGTGGTGAGTTTGACAGTCACATACTGTCGTGTCACTAAACTTCTGTGTGACTTTTAGCATGTCGGTAGTTTGGGAAGATTAGGGTTCAGAATGACTTTTTCTCCGGGTTACATTTAAGATTGTGATGTTTTTTTTGGCGATCTATTTCAACTAAAGAGATTCAATTATTATTTATTATCTTTTTGTAATATGACAGAAGAGCATGAAGACAGTTCTGGCGTCAGAGTTTACTTCAGTTCAATTATGAAAAACTCTCCTGGAAAAAAAACCCCTAAATTTTAAGACTTTTTAAGAGTTTTTAGTGGCTGAACTGAAGATTTTTAAGATCTTTTAAACACCCTTCTGAAAACGTAGTTCACTTGTGCTCTCCTTCACTTTTACTTTCTCCACTAAAGTCTCTCTAAATTGTTCCATAGTCTGATAAATGTGCTCGTCATCCTCTTACTGGCCTGAAAATGCCCCTTTTCCTTTCTCATGCAGTGTCTTTGGTATCTCTCTCTCTCTCTCGCTCTCTGTGTGTGTGTGTGTGTGTGTGTGTGTGTGTGTGTGTACACACGAGAGATAGGGTGGATTCGGAGTAAAGGCTAGACACTCAGATAAGGATCAGGCAGATTTGGCAGTGACTGAGCCTCCTGCCTGAGACACACAGGCACTGGGACTTCTCAGAGACTCTTTCATTGCAAAATATATTCTTTCAACCAACTCAGGCACATCATGTTGTAAGATTTTTATATTTACGACTCATCTCAACGTAACTCACAACACATCCTGCAGCAGAGGAGAGCCTCATACGCCCAGCCTTTGAAATGACAAAGATTCGTTTGTAATTCAAAAACCCAAAAATGTGTCTTAAAGAGCAGTGAGACTGCAGTCCGTCCAGATGACCCTGGATCTATTAAAGTTAGAGCTTTTGTCTCTTGTATCCTATTTGTTCCATTTGGTATAAAAACATTAAAGACATACAGACGTTTTTTCAAGCCTTTATGCGTCATTGGGAACATGTGAAGTTAGTCTGATTTGAGTTCTTCCTCTTAAAATGAGAATCCCACAACATTACAGGGAGACAGACGCAGGTGGTAATGTACCTGTTATTTTGTCGTAATGGCATTGCAATTTGAAAGTGGCAGCAAGAATGGCTCCATTGTTGAATAACTGACTGTGTAATTGCCGCCCTGAAGAAGCCTGATGGTTGTCTGGCTCCATCAGACAAGGTCATCATCACATAAGAGGTTCTCATTGTGTCCCTACTAGTATTTACATCCACAGACTCTACATAGGGATTATGACTCTTTAAAGTATAATCTGTCTATTTTATTTATTTTTTTAGTGGGGGGGTGGGGGGTGGGGGGGTTCTGGCTACAACTAAACTATTTCTTTGTTTTGTTTCTTTGCAGCACGAAAAGAACACGCAGAAGCTTCCTATCAGCTGATGACTGTGCAGAAAAGGTCGGAGACTCGCATCATGTTGACACTTTGAGGGCAACATACTGGCCTTCTTCTGAAATTTAAAAATGATTTCTTATATTAAAGCCTCAGCAGAAATCACTTGATAGATGGAAATATTTTCTAAACTCAATTTAACAAAATCAAGGAAGCAGCGGCCACGAACGCGTAGTAACAGCAACTGTGTTGCGGAGAAGTTTTCAGTCTTGGATCAGGCTGTTGTAATAATACTGTGTTTTTTAAATGAGCCACTGATTCTTCTCGTCCTGAAATGTCATCACATCCTGCCTAACAAGACATAACATAGCATCTAATGGTTCTAGATGAAAGTCAGATTTAACTGAAATAAATGAACATCTCCAGCTTGGTTAATGGTGTTTTTTATTCTCTCTCTTTTTTTTTATACTTGCTGTTCAGTTTTCACGACTTGGTTCTGTACTTTGGACTGAAGCCCAAGACGGGAGAGAAGGAGGTGACTGCTGGTCATTTCTTCATGCTCTGGTTTGAGTTTTGTGCCGACTTCAAAGCCAGGTGGAAGAAGGAGAACAAGAACATCTCCAAAGAGAGGTAAATGTTGTCTGTGTACACTCAGCGGGCACTTTATTAGGAACACCTGTACATCTACTCGGTCATGCAGTTATCAGATCAGATCGTGTAGCAGCAGTGCAGTTTACGAAATCCTGCAGATACAGGTCGGGAGAAAATGTGGTTTCACTGACTTTAACTGTGGCGTGATGGTTGGTGCTGGTTCGACGATTTCTGATCTCTAGAGTTTTTACTCAGAATTAGAGTCAAAAACAAAAAGCATCCAGTGAGCAGCAGTTCTGCAGGTGGAAACGTCTTGTTGATGAGAGGTCACAGGAGAACCTTGAGGTGGATGAGCTACAGCAGAAAAAGTGGCGGTGTAATGGTGTCGAGAATGTTTTCTTTGTACATCTTGGGCCCCTTAATACCAATCACTCATGGTTTGAATGCTACAGCCTATCTGAGTATTGTTGCTGACCATGTGCTTCCCTTTATGGCCACAGTTTACCATTTTCTAATGGCTACTTCCAGCACGATAAAGCACCATGTCACAAAAGTCGTCTCAAACTGGTTTCATGACCATGACAGTGAGTGGCCTCCCCAGTCTCCAGATCTGAATCCAGTGGAACATCACTGGGATGTGGTAGAACAGGAGAGTGGCAGCATGAACTGAACGTGCAGCGGATAAATCTGCAGAAATGATGCGATGCAATCATGTCAACATGGAGCAGAGTCTCAAATAAATCAACATCTTGTGGAATCAATGAAAAAGGGAGGCCCTACCCAGTGTTAGTATGGTGTTCCTAATAAATTGCTCAGTGAGTCTTAAGTCACCACTGTTTGTGAAATGTGAATTCATAAGTGAACTCACAAAGCAGGATTGATCAGCTGATCCTCTGATGTAATAAAGAGTGTAAAGAGTGAGTTTGAATGCACATATCAGAAACTGCAGCATTAATAAACTGAGTGTTTGCTGTTGCAGGTTGAAGGAGGCTCAGCTGTCAGTGAAGAGAATCACAGGGGAGAAGAAAGTGGAAACGAGAAAGATCAACCCCAACAGCCTGGTGAGACAGGATTTATAGTAACACACAAACACATCGGTAGATAAAACGCCTTAAAGAAGTAATCAGTGTGTTCAAAGGGTCTAAATCAGCGCCTCAACATCCTAATCCAAGCTGGTGCCAAGTCCAGTGTGTCAGGAGAAAAGACTCCTTTATACTGACAGCATAAACTGAACAACTATTTTCTGTCGCCGTGGTTTGGAAGAATTTGCAAAAAGAAAAAAAAAAGAAATTCTGCGGCAAGCTTATCTAATTCTGATCATGTTTTGCTCCCAACAGAAAGAGCGACTGCGTCAGAAAGAAGCCAATATGTCTGCAACTTAACCGATTTACGAGAGGAAGAATAAAATCTCTAACTTCTGGGTCATTTCAGTCACACAACCACCTTCTCCTGCGTCGCTCTCTGTTCGGATCAGTTTGAAACCTGATACCAAACCAACATTTACATGGTAAACTTTTTACCATTTTTTTTAACAAGTTTATTTGCCTGTTGTTCTTTCATTTCCATGAAATACTCATACTTCAACCGACAGCTTCATGTCATATAATTTACTTCCTTAAATGTATTTAAATTTAAAAGATTGAAAGAATCTCATGTGCAATGTGTAAACATCAGAGATAGCTTCAGCTGTGTAGAAATTCTTACATTGCTCTTACATTTTGCATTGATTCTGATGTATAGTCGATAATCTTTTACCATATTTTTCCACAAATAAAAATCACTGATCAGAAAAAAAAGGTGATGTAAAAGCTTGAAAAATGTTTTATTTACAAGCATCATTACAATACATGATACACATATTATACACAGTCGTAAAATGAAGTGGCATTTAGCAGTGCAGGTCGTAGAAAAAAAAGAAAAAAAGAAAATCTTTTATATCATGAAAGACCTCGACTTTTACATCCCACACAGTGGAAACAATCAAAGCATCCAAGTCCTTTGAAGATGTGTCCTCTTACATTTCCTGCTAAGTCTTGCACGTCCACCAGCCTGTTTGTCTACAAGAAATAAGACACGATGAAGAATTTAGCTTAAACCCAAGCGCTTTGGCACTCAAGGTCATGAGAAACTTTGGCAAAGTCCCTGCATCTAAAACCCACTGCCAACAAAACCTCTCACTCACACACACACACACACACACACACACACACACACACACACACACACACACACACACACACAAAGACTGTGAAGTAATGACTGAGAAGTGACTAGATATTTTTTCAGTGTGATAAATTAATAGTTGCAGGTCAAAATATCACCATAAAGGGAACCTGACACCTCAATCAACCACCTATGTTTATTATCTATCAGCAAATGTAGTGGTGTATTGCTGAATATCCTCTTTCAGTAATAACCATAACAAAGGCTCAGGTATGTTCCTCACCACTTTATTCTCATGTGTCCAAGCAACTTCTCCCTTTTTTATTTTTCTATTTTTGCAAAGCTGCATTTTTCCTCCCTCGGAAGAGAATACTATCTGCCAGCATGTGTGTTTCCGTCTAGTCCGTATCTATGGTTGTGCAGCGGCACTGCTTTACGCGCTGCACCCGTTTCTTCCTGGTGCTCGGCGTTTGTCCCGGGCAAAAGAGGGTGTACGTGACGGTGCTGAAGGTTTTGGGTTTGCAGGCAGAGCAGGACTCAAAGGCGTTTCCGTCCTGGTAAATGTGCCGCGGGATGTAGAAGGAGTTGCACTGTCCGTAGCAAAACCGGTTGATGATGGTGCGGCTCAGGCAGCCCTCCTCGCGGATGGTTTGCTTGAGCGGCTGCGTCTTGCACCAGTCCAGCCGCAGGTACCGACGCTCCGTGACGTGCAGCGCCTCCTGACTGGACTCCAGCACTTCGTCCGTTGAGGTTACGGGCCCAGACCCGCGGGAAATTAATCCGCCGATGGGGGGTTGTAGACATCTCTCCGATTCATTTGGATTGTATTTGTTTGGATGTGGCAAAGCGCTTTGAAAGGTCGCAGCATCTGTTCTCCTCAGCGGGCAGAGCAGCAGCACCAGAACCACTGCACAGATCAGCACTGATGATGTCCTCATCGTTGAAGCTGAAAGGAAAACAAAATACAAATCAAGTCATTGATGGAGAGCTTTTACGCACAGCTTTTACGCATGAATTACGCACCAGCATTTCCACCCAAAACACCATCTGAACACGATGGATTGTTAATTAAATCGAAAAAACAAAATCAGTAAAACTAAGTTGAGTTACCTGCTGTTTATTTGAGCTCTTCACAAGAAAACTGTATCAAGTCAGACAGTTAACAGCATGTGTTTCTTCTTCAGCTCCTGCGTCCTCTCTAGTGGCCTCAAGAATGACGCACAGGGCTTTTGTAAACTGTCTTGAGTTTCAGAGCTTCAGCAGAACACGCCCCCAAACCCTGATCCTCACTTAATCTGTCTGAAGAAGGGGGAAAATAAATCCTCCTCCAAACGTTTTCAATGCAGATAAATCGTTTATTTGACTTTACAGAACAAAAACAGAACACAAACATATTTGGCAAGATGAAGTGAACCGAGAGAGATTCCTGCGCCTGTGGAGACTCATGTTTACTGCAGTACAGTGAAGTGAACAGATACAAGTCAGAGTAATCTCTAAAATATTTCCCATGCTACAGTGAAGTCACTGACAATTCTCCCTTACATGACAAAAGCAAAGCTACTCTTATTTATTTATTTATTTATAATTAAGGTTTAAGAATATGATCTGTATTGAATCTTCGCTTCAAGACACAGAGGTGATTAACTGCTCATATCAAGACATAAAAAAATTAAACATCAGTGTGAGTAAACTGATCTTTTTACAGTCATGAATAATAACTTTCTGATTCAACATTCCTCCAAAGTAATATATCTTTATACAACTCCTTCTTATAATACAGCTGTAGATATACTGTCAGGGAAGAATTTAACACCATATATTCTTGTATTTTGGGTTGAATGGTTGAATCTAAGGCAAAGTGACTTTTTTATATTCCTTAAAAATCTGAAAAAGTAAAATATATTTGCTTCAATCTTGGGTTATTCTAATCAGATACCTACAGGAGAACTGAAGTTAGCACTCTACTGTACAGCTGCTCTTTGATCAGAGTGATCACAGTTTCCTTTTAGCGCTTTAAGGTTCGTTCTTGACCCTCATAAGAGCAGCTATCCAATGAAATCTAAACACAAAGTCCAACCTACTTGTTGTTTGCAAAGCTTTGATCTTCAGAAACAACAAGATGAGAGAGATAATTACCTGGCAGCAATGTTGATAACCGATTAATTGTTTAGGTCACTTTTTAAGCAAAAATGCCAAAAACTCACTGACAGCAGCTTCTAAATTATTAATATTTGATAGTTTCCCAGTTTTCTATGATAGTAAACTCGACATTTTGGCCATTTGGGAAATAATGATAATTTTTCACAATTTTTGTCATTTTTTACTGAACAATCAGAAAAAAAGGTAAATTCCACTAATAGTGACGGTATATGTTGGTTGCTCCTATCTTTGAATAATACGACCTTACTCAAGGTTTTTCTGTGTATTAATTACTTAACATAGGAAAAACTAACTAGATGACAGCTTTACAAGAAATGGATACAACAGAACCTAAAACTAGATTTGTACACAGAGTCTCTCTTTAAGACTTAAAAGATGGAGGACTGTCACAGTGGCTGATGGTGAACTTCAGTGGTGCAAATTTTGATCTTCCCAGGGGCTCTTGGGGCTCTTGGGGCTCTTGGGGCACATGGGCAGTTGCCCACTTTGCCTGTTTGGTGATCAAGCTTTGCCCATGATGACAGCTGGGTGTCACTGTTTCAACAAAACCCACGAATTTTGTTTCCATGGGTCTTGCATTGTAATGCCTATTTGTTAAAAATAAGGACAGAGATACAATATGTTGTGCCAATTACTAAATAAGATCTGCGCTAATTAATATCTTAGCAATATCATAAAAACATTTCATACTTCCCATCTTTTCTCTACTTTACCATTTCTTATTTCACAGTACCTGTGCTGAAGTCTCTTTTCCATTGCTTGTTAACCCAAATGCTCAAATATGTGGTGTTAAAAACTTTTATCTGAGAGTATAGTTTAATATTACAGTGAGTGTTGCAGATGCAGGAGTTTAGGTTGTGGATTTGGTGGCAGCAGAGACGGTCGGTGCTTCCTCCTCCTCCTCTTCCTCAGAGAAGTGAGGAACAGATTTCTTGGCGACCACATTGTCCAGCCTCTGGCCCATTAAATATGGGTTGACACTCTGCGGACGGGTGGAGACAGAAATATGAGTGTAAACATGAAGACAAACAAAATCTGAGGGAAAACAGTGAGAGAGAGAAACGTCTTAACTTAAGAAATCCTCAGTGAGATTCTTAGCTCGTTCAGAAAATATCACTTCACATCTAGATCAGTGAGTTTAAGAGGACATCAGTCTCTTCAGGGGGTAAACATCAGTGCTGGTGATGTGGTTTCTAAGACTTAATCCTACACAGCAAAAATGAAAAAGACAACCATGAAACACTATACCCTTTTTCTTCTTTTCGGTCCTCCCTTCAGTTTTTGGTACAAAAGCTCCTTGTTCTGAGAGGAAACACAGAAAAACAAAAAGTTTACAGACATAAAATCATGTATCTGTTTTACAGCCACTCTCTTTGTTCCTAAATTATATTCAAATTGCCTCTTAAAGGAATAAAAATTCTCAAAAGGGTGACTTGATGCAAGCTTGTCTTCATTTCATCTTTAAGCAAGTAAGTTGCTTTAGACAAAAACATCTGCCAAATGGAGTGATATTAATGCTGTAGGAGTCTTGCTGTACGTGTTTTAACTGGTACATGTGCGCCTGAAATGGTGTCTCAGGTATTCCAGTGGGTAAAAGCAAGCGTACTTAATTTGCAGGTGAAGGAAAATGGGACAACTCTGTGTTAATGAGGTATTTGTGCGTTTGATAATAAGTCAACCATTTAAACATTTGCAAGTTCCAACTTTTAAAATATGAGGATGTGCTGCTTTTTGAGGCAGTCCTACTCTGTACTCACCCACTTCGCCAGGGCTGGGTAGTCATGCTCTGGGTCAAAGAGGTGCTGGTGTTTCTGAAACTCTCTGCTGAACTCGGCCGTGTCCGGAGCGTTTTCCAAACACCCGTCTGCTACTGTAAAATGTGAGAAGGCACAGACGGAACGCACAGAGGATGCATTATCTTAAATGTTCATAGTGTAAATAAATACAATAAAAAAGCAAACAGACAGAAAAGCAACTCTGCCAGCATTAATAGCAACATTTGCCCCTATTTCAGTTTCAAAGTAGCAGGTATGCTGCAAGTAATTCACTTTATCCTGCTGGTTTTACAGATGCTAGTATGTTAAAATAAAGACTTTCCACCTGTCTTTCCCAGGGGGCAGGGGTTTGGAGGGTCTGGGTATCCGTGGTCATCACTGAAGTCTTTGGGAACATTGTCGCCCGTCAACTCAGCCACAATGTTTGGGATGTTTCCATAAGGGCCGAGGTGCTGCAGTCCCTCATGAGCACCACCTTGTGGAAGAAAACAAACACTACAATCACTACAAATACAACTGCACCATCAGCTACGTTAACAGGCATCATGTAGCCTACCTATTTTCCAACAGCATTTCACATATATACCATTTTATGAGTTGGTTCAGCACAGGATTAAACTTGATATAAAGAAAATGTAGAGCAGTATCTCTATAATGATTGATAAGTAATTATATTGATATTACTTGAAAACAACATTTTAATTTGTGTTGAAAAACGTTAACTCAGGTAGGATGTGGGGGGTCTAGAAAATATAAGAACACTGTGCTGAAATGTAATTAAAAGAGCCACATAATGCACATTTTAAACCCATTTTAGGTTCATCACCACATGACGTAATAGAAAAAAAGCACAAAACAACTAATAAATCAGCAGCAATAAATACAAGGCATGGAATAGGCACATCCCCAATAACAATAAGCTCATTGCTTCCCTATCATATCAGTGTTTCAGAGCGTCATAGAGTCAGAGAGTTAAAAGGAGGGAAAAAGGCATAAAATAAGAAGAAGAATTCCTGTTGCTTTGAAAATATACTTTACTAGACTCTATACTTCATTATAAATCCATCCCAACTCACCCTGTATGCTCTGAGGCCCGACGATGTTGGTGGCCTGATGTGCGGGATACTCCACCCTGGGCCGAGCGATGCCCAGCTGTTCCATGACACCGTGCAGGAGACGCTGGATGTCGGCCTCGGACACCTGGTCCGCCGTGCGGGGGCTGCGGGCCGGAGCTCTGCCGAGCTGCAGCCACAAGAGGAGGCCGAGCAACGATAACCGCACCGCCGAAGCCATTTGTGTCATCTGCGGGGAGAAAAACACACATCAGACCGTACCGTGCAGAAGATGGACAGGCGTGTGATCATGTGCAAACACAGCTGCATTTTTACTGTTAAACACATGACAGGATAATTAGACAATATAAATGGAAAGGGTGGTTCTGTCATTATGGTTAATAGAAACCATAAACGGCAGCCTATTGTCTGTAAACTGAATAGCCTAAAGCCTTGGTGCGACACTTGCTCTGTAAACAGAGCCATTAATGCTGATGGAAACAGTCTATAAATAGCCTGCATGGTCTATCTATCAAACAGTGAAAACACCATAGTTCACTATAAAAGCTGCGTTTAAAGACATTTATTTGATGATATACTTGATTTCATTCCTAGTAAACTTCACAAGTGATCAAAATAGAGATTTGTTTATTTGTTCTTACCGTGATGATGGAGGGACCTGCCGTTTGCACGAGACCCTATCAAGACCCTATCAAGCTGGACATACGGCCCATTTCCGGTTTCCAAAATAAAAATGTAGATAAATAAAAACTTCACAAACAATAAAAAACGACTTAAAATTTAATTTCACTCCACTTCACAGCCAAATTAAACCTGGCCTACTTTAATTCAGCATTATTATTCAAATTGTCATCTATGTATTTTCTTGTTTAAAAATATTTGCCTCCATGAGACATTTTTATGACTTTATTTTGAAGGATAATACTGAGTTTCCGGTGTTATTGATGTCATTATGCAACCTTGTTAGAAAAAGCTATTAGTCTTGCTTCACGGTTCAGATGCAGTTGCTAGGAAACCCCCTATCATTGGCTCCAGTGCCAGTTGCTGGTTCAGCCCACACAGCAGCACTGCACGACCAGGAGGAAGTCCCAGCATCAGACACCATCAAAACAGTTTGTTTATGTTATAAATCTGTTTCAGACAAGAACAACTTCTCTGTGATTATCTTCAACTACCTTCAAGGGCATCTCGGTGTTTAGCTACTCATTATGCAAAGAAGCCGTTGGCTATTTGTTCTTAATTCTCCATATGCATTTTAAAAAGTAGGCTACTAATATATAATCTATTCCTGGCATTTTGAGTTTGGATCTTTGTTTTCCATTAAAGATAAACTGATGAGAGACACGGCACAGTTTACCTCCTGACCTGCAGTATGTTTAACATGCAGAGGTAAGAGATACACTTGAGAAAAAGTTGAAGTATTTATTCACTTGATATAAAACTATGGCGCATCTTTAGCCAAACAATGGCATGTTGTGAAATAAATAGTCAAATATAGAAAAATGTAGAATGCTAAAATACAACTTCGGTGATCTGATGGAAGACGATGAAACACTCTAAGCCACCGTCTGAATATAAAACTTGTCTATTAGAGATCATAACCTAAAATACTGAATGAATGTGAAGCCGCTGACATGGCTACTTCTTAATACTTTATATGTCAGAGTAAAGATCGTCTTCTCCAGGGCGTGAACTGCAGTTTCCCCAAACCAGTGAGCACAGGCGAGCTGTCTGCATCTTGCCTCCTGGTCAGTCTGGGGAAAAATCCCAAATGCAGATCTCTGCAAACAAAAAAGGATGGATCAGATGGTGTGTGTTAATTTATTGCCATAGGCCTACCACAAAGTAATCTGAAATTGATTCCATAAGCTTATAATTTACCTTCTTTGTCTTTCTTGTGGTGTCTTGCATGCCTCTTTGCCAAGGGGACTGGAGCCATCCAAGGAATCTGTTTCAGGTTTGAAGTCTTGTTCTGTAAATTATTTGAATTTAAAAATCTATATTTGGAACCACGTTCATGTAAAATGTCCTGCCCGTTACAAAACGTTTCTTTCTTCATATTAGATTCACCTGCACAAGGCGCACACGTCCTAAACATCAGGACACTGGGGAAAGTTTCCAAACCGAGGCTTCTCCTGAGGGTTGGTCTGCGTCCTGATGTGGACTCCTGGCTCTGCTCACAGACACCAGGTGTGACCTTTGACCTCCCCTGAATCCAGGGCACCGTCTTCACAGGCCGAATCACTGCATGTGTGAGAAAATAAAGAGCACACAGGAGGTGGACACGGTTCCATTTTGAATTTTAGTGATTAGAGAAGCGGTTCACTTTGACCAAGTGCAATGAAGTCCATGCTTTTTTTTTTTTTTTTTTAACCTTTGAAACTGTGTCTTTTTCTGTGTCCCTTCTTCTGAAAATTGAAGTTCATCAGAAACTCCATACTGTCCATTACAGCCTTGGGAATCACGCCTGGTAAATACAGTGAAGGTCATAACAGATATCCTGTTCACACAAATACATTTAATGAGAGTACAGGGTCAACACAGAATGACTGGCTTATTACCGAATAAATTAGGATTTTCAATGAAGGTGCGCAGGACAAGAACTCGGAGTTCAAGTCTGCCCTCAGACATCTCAGTCTTGTTAGGAGGAGGTAAAAGACACGGAGCGAAGACCGTAGCAAGGTTGGAGCTGGTCATCAGGTTTTCTGAACACCTGACAGCGGTACATCGAATGAGGAGAAGAACACGTGAAATCATTGGTACATGAACTCATGTCTGGAAAATCTGTAGAACCCTGGCTGAAGAAGATCCAACACTTTAACAGAGAAAGACAAATGAAAAATAGTGGAAATAGCCAATAATTTCAAGGCAAACTTGCTATTGTAGATCAGTGGTACCCAGTGTGGGGTCATGACCCCCAATGAAGGGGTGTCAAGAGAAATCTGAGGAGTCCAAAAATGAAAAAAATGATATTTTTCAGATTTTTTTCAATTTTTGCTTTTTATTTTTCTTGCAAAAATACTAGATACTTTAATCTCTTTCTGTATTAGGCTTTAATGATCCCATGTTCATACCTCTTGGAAATTTTGGAGAGGAAGTTGAACAGGTAGTGCAGACAGGAGGAGTTTCTGGCAGGTAACAGACAGGACAGCAGCTGCAGGGCTGATGTCCTGTCCTGCAGGTTGGACAGTGCCTGGGCCTTGAGCAGAGCTGCATGGAGCTCAGAGGGAAACAACGGCTCCGGCAGCTCCCTGCAAAACTGTTTGATGAGAGTGGCCACATCGTAGGGGAGGGCTATGGACAGACACCCCTCCCCTCTGTTCAGCTTGGCCTGAAACAGACACACAGTAATTCATAGATGGCAAGATTGTATTTGAAATAAAGGAGGTTGACAAAACACCTTTTTAAAGCAGTTTCAACAAAAACTGAACATTATAAATCAGGATTTATTGCAGGAATCTTGTATTTGGCTGCTTCCGTTTTAGCAAGATGTACCTAATAAACTGACAGCTGAGTGTATTTGTTCAAACCACCATCTGAAATTGCTTGAGTAGAGATTATATTAGAATAACCTAACAAAAAAGCTCAAGTTACCCTGAGGGTCTTAATGCGAGGAAGAGAGCCTGGTTTTCTGAACAGGCCCACAGTCCCAGCACGCTCCAGAAGAAATGAGCAAGCATCCACCAAGAAACTGAGACAAAAACAAAATTCAAAACAACGGTTTATCTCTGCCTTTTTGTCCTAAATCCTTTAAAAAGTTTTCCAGACTTGTTGGTTCCACTCACCAGGGTACAAGTCCAAACTCAGGGATGTATTGCCTGGCTAAATTTTCCAGAGGCACACCAAAGATCTTGGCACCACCGATGAACAGTCTGTCCTTTTTCTTCTCTAAGCTCTTTGCAGTTATCCCATAAAGGACTTGAAGGTGAAACCGAATCACATTACTGTCTGTGGCCTTCATGATTTAAAAACAACGTAGTTCAACAGCCTTTCACTGACAACGTAATCTGTTAGAATCACTGATGAATGAAGGAGGCGGACTTCATTATGCTCATCCGTATCACCTGTGGCACAGGAAGTGAGTTCTGAGGGAAAAGTGGTGCATTCAGGTGACACGGGGAAGGTGGTAGATAACGAGCTTTCAGCTCGCCTCAGGTGGCATAACATCAATTTCTCAGATTTTGCTAATTACTGGCATCACTCTGTTTGACCTTTGCAAAAAAGCCTGTTAATAGCTGCCACTTACTGTGAGATCATGTCCACTATATCCATCCTAAAAACTACAAGCACACCATTTTCTTTCCAATTTAGCCTTTAATCCACACCAAACAACAAAACCCCAGCAACACACGTCGTATTAGGAACAAGGTCAAATTGTTCTTAATACTCTAAGTGCTTCTGAAGGTTTTGACCCTTTAATTAAGCTTTAATTCCATCACCTGATTTCATGATACTTTCATTTAGAATTGCTGGCAAAACATGCACTATTGTTTGGTGGAAATATATTTTTCTATTTCCTAATCTCTGGTATTAGGGAGAAATTAAACCTTATATAGCAGTTCTATATTTGGGGAAATATGCTTATTGGTTTTTCTTGCTGGGCATTCGATGAGAAGATTGATACCACTTTCATATCTGTGTGGTTGATACAGTATAAAGCTTAACTGAGCACAAAGACTGGAAACAGAGCATGTATATGCACCTCTTAAGTCGACATTATATCTTTTGTTTAATTCATACAAAAGAACGGAGAAGGTGAATGATTTGTGTTCAGCAGATGACTCCGTTTTTGTATAAAGTGCATTCAAACAGTTTGGTTCAGATTTCATATTGGATGTAGAAGTATGACCACCCTTTTACTTACAGTGCAGCCATGGCCTAATAACATGCTGAGCCTATGAGGGCATGTTCATTCAGTGCTTGCTACCTGTATACTGACACAGACTCCAACACTCCAGATTACTGTTAAAAGCAACTATTTTTATTACAACAGTACATGTATATACAGCAAAAGGTACAGTAGAAATCGAGATATGGAGGGAGAGCTGGTGTGGTTGTTGTGTGGGTTTGTGTTGCGGGTTGGAGATTTAGAAGCACTTCCTGTGGACGATGGAGGGGCCAGCCTCATCGTACTCCTGCTTGCTGATCCACATCTGCTGGAAGGTGGACAGAGAGGCCAGGATGGAGCCGCCGATCCAGACGGAGTATTTCCTCTCGGGGGGAGCGATGATCTGGAGAAAAGGGAGAGGAGGAGCAGAGGCACAGGTTGGTACGAGAACATTTTACAACATATTTAAATGGATTTAACCGGTCAGTGCTGGTGAGTGAGGGCTCACCTTGATCTTCATGGTGCTGGGGGCCAGGGCGGTGATCTCCTTCTGCATACGGTCAGCAATACCAGGGTACATGGTGGTACCACCGGACAGCACGTTGTTGGCGTACAGGTCCTTACGGATATCAATGTCGCACTTCATGATGCTGTTGTAGGCAGTCTCATGGATACCAGCAGACTCCATACCTGGGCAGGTAAGATAAGAACAGGTGAGTGATTATACTTCTGACAGTAAAAATGTGCTAATATGAAAATAATTACTGAAATAATGACACTAATAATTATAATGACCTTTTAAAATAAAGTTAAAAAGTGCACATTTATGATCACAACTGAGTTCTAATGTGTTATCATTCTTCATCTGTTTATTTTTCAGCCCACAGGGGTAGTTAAAGTTGCTCACACTTAAAACTACATTATAATGTGTACTATGTAAAGTGCATTCATTAGATGTTTATATATTGATTATAGGCCTAAATGTAAAATATTGAGGGTTAAAGCAAGTGTTGCTGTTAAACTTACTTTTAAGTATAAGATGATAATAAGATTGAAGAAGACAACAATGATGTGCTTTTTCCCAAAAACACAATATAATAAGAGAAAAATATGAAGAAATATAATATAAATAAATGATTTTACTCCCTATGAGTTAACACTTTTCAGTCAAACGATTGGCTCTTTGTTTGAGCTTTAACCACTAGGTGGAGTAAATGCACACGGTCTCTATTCTCTGTATAAATGAAACTTAATCACCTATAAATATGACTTGCAGGATGAGTGGTGTTTACATGGAGTAACAGTGTCTGCTAAGCGTCGGGTCAGCTGTCATGACTCACCGATGAAAGAGGGCTGGAACAGGGTCTCGGGGCAGCGGAAACGCTCGTTGCCGATGGTGATGACCTGACCGTCGGGCAGCTCGTAGCTCTTCTCCAGGGAGGAGGAGGAGGCGGCGGTGGCCATCTCGTTCTCAAAGTCCAGAGCAACATAGCACAGCTTCTCCTTAATGTCGCGCACGATCTCACGCTCAGCTGCAGGGAGGAAATTTCACAGTTCAGTCGACCAGTGTCACATGACCTAACTGGCTGATCCACAATGTACATGCGTATGGGCCACACTGTGTTCATGTCTGGAAGTAAATGTGGCTCAGCACTTTAACATGTTTCATATTCAAAATCTGACTATGTGAGTTTTGTTTTGCACTTTTTGTTTCCAGCTAGTTGTTGGGGACTTTCTTTCTTACCAGTGGTGACGAAGGAGTAGCCACGCTCAGTCAGGATCTTCATCAGGTAGTCAGTCAGGTCGCGACCGGCCAGATCCAGACGCATGATGGCGTGGGGGAGAGCGTAACCCTCATAGATGGGCACGTTGTGGGTCACACCATCACCAGAGTCCAGCACAATACCTGTCCAGGAAAAACACAGCAGTTTGTTAGAAGACAACACATATACAGTAAACTGCTTTTTCTTTAAATCGGCTTGCAGTGTTGCACGGTGAAGGAGTTGAAGGCCTCGGTGGAGACTCACCAGTGGTACGACCGGAGGCATACAGGGACAGCACAGCCTGAATGGCCACATACATGGCAGGGACGTTGAAGGTCTCAAACATGATCTGGGTCATCTTCTCCCTGTTTGCCTTGGGGTTGAGGGGGGCCTCAGTCAGCAGGGTGGGGTGCTCCTCTGGGGCCACGCGGAGCTCGTTGTAGAAGGTGTGGTGCCAGATCTGTAAAGGATGAGGAATTTTACTGAGTGGATGTAACATTTCACAGCACAAGGCTCTCTCATTATTTGTTTTCATTTCACAGTATATACAGTATATGTATATGCACAGTATCTCCAATTCTCACCTTCTCCATGTCGTCCCAGTTGGTGATGATGCCGTGCTCGATGGGGTACTTCAGAGTAAGGATACCCCTCTTGCTCTGGGCCTCGTCTCCCACGTAGCTGTCCTTCTGACCCATACCCACCATCACACCCTGAGAACAAAACAAGCACATGTCAGAATCTCATAAAACAAGACTGACAGCCTGTGATAAAGCTTCAAAAATTTGAATCTTTTAGAAAACTCATGGCCCTTTCAGTATTCCTACCTGGTGACGGGGGCGTCCAACAATGGATGGGAAGACGGCACGGGGAGCGTCATCACCGGCAAACCCAGCCTTGACCAGGCCGGAGCCGTTGTCGCACACCAGGGCGGTGGTCTCGTCGTCGTCGCACATGTTTGGTCTTTTCTGGGCTGGCCTTCTACACGAGACAAGAAATGGAAACAAATGCAAAAGTTTAGTCTGTGATGTTGTTTTATTCAGTCCGGATCAGGAGCTTCTATTCAACAGTGTTCACATCAAAACACTGAGAATTGAACGCTCTTTTCAAGGTTCTTAACAAGGTGTCAGTTATACGTTGTAAGATTAAGCTGATTATTTGAAAGGATATAAGATCCTTAACGCGTTTAAGTGTGTATATTTTCATTTAATTGAAGTCAACACGGAGGATCATTTCACCTGAAAAAACAAAGCCATGCAATGCTGAGAAACAATCTAGCACTATGTTCAGTATGGAGACACCTCTGAGTGCTCTAATCTCCTCTCTGAGTGTCACAGCTGCCCGAGAAGCCAAAACGGGACATGGCTCGACGCCCCCCTACACACACACTCACATGTCTATTTTCAGCCTCGGGACCCTTGTCAACCCCCACAACCCCTCCTCTGCATCTCGTCGTTAAGCTGGAGCCGGTTAACAGCTGAGCTGTGTCTTTTGACAAGTGGTCTGGGTCTCTCCTCAGCTGTCGCCACATAGAGGAGTCCTCTGTTTGGAGCCAGACCATGTGCTCGGATCCTTCCAGGATCTCTGGCCACAGCCTGCATCCCAGGTGGCAGCACCCCCCCCCCCCCCCCCCCCCCCAAGCCCTCGTTTCAAACAGGCTTCCCCATTCAAATCATCATCTGTAAGTACAACTTAAATGGCTGCTGTGGCATTCAGTATCAGCTACTGTTTTCATGGCGATCAGCCTCATTACTGCAGATGAGATTTATGAAACAGTAAAATTTGGCTCTTACAAAATGCACCATTGCAATCAGAGTTATCTGAGAGCTTTATCAAAACTCTAAATGACCCAGCTGTGATGTTACTGGAAAGGTTGAGCCAATATGAGGGAAGTTCTACTGTGACCAGAGCTCAAGTATAAGAAACATGTATTTAAATATGACTTTCTAGGCATATCTTATTATTCATTAACTTCAAGTCAACTTGTCATTCTAGCATAGTCCAACAAGCTTAAAAACGATTCTTTAAAAAAGGTTTAAAATAAATTACTATGGGCAGTCCATCTGTATCCTAGGCTTTCCATCCTGCATTTTAATAGCTGCTTCTGATGCAGAAAAATGACTCTAATTATTCTTTAAATTTATATCCAACTTTTATTTAATCAGGAAAAGCTCAATGAGATTAAAAATCTTTCTCAGGAGTCTCCTGACCAAGATCGGCTTTCATTAGTTTCAGCATCTTGGCTTTCCTCAGTGCTATAAATGCTTCTACAGAGGGTTTTCATCCCTGCCAAGCAAATCATCTTGTCAAGTGTTTGTTCTTGGTATTTAAATTGTCAAATGTATCTATCTGTATTGGTATTGACTTTTAATTTACATAAGCTTCCTCAGGTTGTATCTAACCTGGTTTAGAGCTACGTTGCTGCCACTCCACAGGAAGCATCCTCACACCCCCAAAGACTATGTCCTAATCTGTGTAGTATAGGTCACTGTTAATGGACCCAGACGACATATCCATATAATGCAATAGTCTGATCAGTTCAACACCACCAAGTACCACTTTTCTCCCTCTCTTACGCTCAGATTTCATCCTTCTCACAACAACATATGACCTACTCTGATCACAGAAACACAACCAACTCCAAACTGTGAAGAAAATACATCCACGTTGCAGCAGTGATATGTCCTATAGCAGCAGCAGCAGCAGCATCTACTCATCCTCCCTATTCCCTGAGCACCACAAACCAATGGCCGAAACGCAGACAAGCACAAGCACTGCAGAGGAACTCACCAAGTTGTAACCGCAAGACTGGAATTTCCACTGGGACAAAGGGCGAGGGTGCGAGGGGGTTCTTAAATATGTCCCGGTGTCCTGAGGCTGGGGGCTGGTGGGCGGGCCCAGGAGTTCACACAAGCCCAAATTAAGTGCTGCTCAGCAAAATGGTTCAGTAAAGTGGATCCTGTGTCAGGGGACACCACCAAACTGGATAAAAGTTGCCTTGGAGATGAAAGGTAACAGACAGAAATGGGAAGACTTTTGCTTGGATGAATGAAAAAAGGATTGTGAAATGTGTTATAAGTGACAATCATGTTTACAATTTGATGTTAATTTAATTGATCCAGGAGCTTAATAATATCTTCAAGTTGCAATATTGACTTTAGACACACATACATGGTTTGTGCTTTAAAATGCTTGATCTTAATTGTATTTTACATGCCAAATCACTAGACTACAGTATGTTAATGGTATATTAGTTGTCAAATGATTCATGTGGATCAACAACAATAAACTTATGACCTTTAAAGCAACTTATGCCCTTTGAATTCAAAGCTACAGAGAGTTTAGGACAGTTATGGAAACCCTGTACTGCAATATCATCAATTATAAGTTTAGATTCCTGCTTCATACATAGCAGCATCTTTCTTCCACTCATACTTTGTGGAGCTGCCCTTCAAGTCTCTAAGGATGAGTTAATATGACTAAGCTCAAACAGGGCACTGGGGATGTGGATGATCACAGGGTAGGATGGAAATCTGAGATCTTGTCTGAGCAATCTGGTTAAGGAGCCGTCTAAGGGGATCCTGCCAGTGTCGTCGCATGAGACAGCTGAGAGGCAATGTTGTAAAAAGGGGGTGGGAGGGAGCCAGAGCCAGTGCCCAGACCTCCAGCAGACGACAGATCCCCGGGACAGCCTGTGCAGGGAGCGACAAGCGACCGTTCTCAGCTCTGATTGGCTCCAGTTTTTCCTTTTAGGGAAATGGAGTGTAACAGGTGCCAGTGGCTGCGTGTCGCTGCAGACTGAGGGTAGGATGACGAGAGCTCAGGCTCCTTATTCGTCACCTTGCACTGCCCCCACAGCACCTACATCCCCATGCTGGAGCCCTATCAGGCCACTGTGAGTGCAGTGAGAATGTAAATACCCCCCAACACCATCAACACTTTGAAATATTCCATTTGTAGCCATGTGCTGTAATGTACCTCAGAGAGAGACGCTACTAACCTACTTGTCTGTTTCTATTCCAAGCCTTTACATAACAGAGACCTGAGTTACCTTCAAATCATGTCTCTTAGTCATTTGATAATCTTTCATAGCATTATTGTTTCCAATATTTCCTTGCTGACCTAATGAAGAGGAATAGTAATCTGATACAAACTGGAAATTTCATGCTAAAAAGATTGTAATCTTTCTAACTCAGACAGCTAAAGATTGCCTAAACTTTCTGAGGCTTTTGCACAGATCTCTTTCAGCATTGCCAGGAGGAACCATTTTCAAATCTAATTTCTATCTAATCTATCCTTTAAGGGTTTTAGATATTAAAAAGAGAGTAAAATATATGGCCAGTGATCTCTGCCAAACAGAAGTTTGTATGATCAGCCCAGTGAGAGCAAGAAAAATGGGCACGTGACAAACCTGTGCTGATGTTTGGCGGTCTGAACTCACTGTTGTTCTTCTGACCACAGCAGAGCTTCTATATACTTTTGTAAAGCAGCAGTAGAGATAGTGAGTGAACACAGTCCTTCAGGTTTCCTCTGGCCTCGGATGCTCTGCAGAAACAGTCCATACAGGCCACAGACACATAATCATCATCCTCACTTCCTTGTCATTACAGCTTGAATTATTGATTTTTACCTTACTTGGTGATGCTTTGAATCTTCAAATTTTCACACCATTCACCTACCAAGTTTGGTGGGATTTACACCATTGAACTAATTAACTCGATAAGTGTTGAAATTGTGGCCACGTTCAGTAAAAGTACAACCTCTGCACATTGTGGGGCATAAAGTATGAGGCAGGAACATCCCGTTAGTTTTTGGGTGAAGCTGGTGCTGTGTTTTGTCAACAGCTCCTTTCAAGCCAAAGAATCACTTTTTGGCAGAGTGCTATCTTTATCACCAGGTCTTTATCAGGATAAAGCAGATTGGTCTTAAATGGGTCATGGTTTTGAGGGACATTCATCCTTATAAGGGCATGTAGGAAGCACACGGTTTGTCTGTCTTGACAGCTGCCCCCTCTCCATCCCCCCTCGCCCCCTCCAACACACACACATGCACACACTTCAGCAGCTGTTAGCAACAACTGCTTCTTTACAGTCAGTCCACCTTAGACAGAGTCTTGTTTACCATTTGCAGGACATGTTTTTGCAGAAGCATAAGGTTGAGGTTGCATGTAAGAAAGAAGTGCACAAGAAAAACAAGCTGGTGCCTCTTCTGCCACAGTTTCTGTAAAGAAGTTACATAACATCTGCGCCTGAATGACCCTTGTTTCCAACTTTGTGCAAAAGCTGAAGAAATTATATTTTTTTCAAATAAAATTGGATTATTTGTATTTAAACCAAAGCAAATAATATTTCTAGGGGTGTAAGTGCTATTTGTTTAAGTACTGTAGCGCACCTGTTCAAGTTTATAATTTTCTATGGTAATTTAACCACTATTCCTACAGTGGCAGGTGTACATACAATAGTCAATCATAACTGACCACATGCTCAAATATTAATCTGACTGCATGAATAATACAGAAAGTCATCATGTTGCAAATAATTTATGTAGATAAAAAACAGGTCACAGTTATTCTGCCATAGTGGATGATGTTTGTATGTTTTTAACAGCTAGCAGCTACATTGTTATTTTGTAAATTAAGAAAATGAAATGAGTCCAAAAATGACAACAGTGGATGATATCTGATACCAAAACTTTGGCACTGCAGAGGAGTGAATTATGGAAAACAGCCCCTGACAATGAACAATATCCTATTCTGGGTTCCGCAACACTGCCCTGGCACCAACAGCCGTTATCATAATGTGCCACATGCCAGCTGTAAACAGCTGATGGCTCTGCAGTGTTCGAGGAACTACATGTTGGAAGACATGTTAATCAGAGCAATCACATCAGGAGCTATTTTCTTAACGTTTACGCATGAGGTTGAGAGAGAAAATAGGATGTGACAGCAGAGATACGAAGTTCCATGACAAATTCAAATGTTACCATCACCTAAGAATGTTATTATTATAAGAACATGACTAATACTGACTTTTTGAGACCAGTACCAATGTTGATATTGAAAACGTAACAAATATAGCAAAAATGCAAAACAAAAGAAATATGAATGATAAGGATCCTTTAAATTAGGTTATTAAAGAATTGTGACCCAGAAATGTATTACGTGGGACATTTTACAGCTGAAAAATACATTTTTAAGTGCTATATGGCCGACAAACCATGCAATGGGGACACAGTGACTAAATTAAACATTCTTGGCATTTCTGGCTGACATACTGTATGTGACAATACAGTAAATCTCTGATAAATTAACATGGGTGATATCGGCAAATTTATAAGCCAGGCTTCCTTTTTTTTTCTGGATGAACTACTGTATATGCTACAGTTAAAAGTGTCACTGTAAAATATGTTCTGCTAAATCAGTTGGCTGAATGAAGCACACTGATTGAAAAACAACAGGTTAATTTAAATTTAGGGGTTTACTATACATGGCAAGAACCAAACAATCATCCCTGGAGCAGCTCTCTGGTATCACTCTGCTGTGAATATCAGGGTGTGTTTCACTGATTGCTGGGACCTGTGTGAAGCAGACAATGTCAAGTACTGCGAGCAGTTTCTCAGATAATGTCAGCTCTATAAATATATGGGGTGCTTTGAAAGTTTCCATGTCAGTGCTCCATTGTTCTGTGC
Organism: Seriola lalandi dorsalis; assembly: GCF_002814215.2. Classification (NCBI taxonomy): domain Eukaryota; kingdom Metazoa; phylum Chordata; class Actinopteri; order Carangiformes; family Carangidae; genus Seriola; species Seriola lalandi. Next base: position 2,955,026 of record NW_019525097.1, on the reverse strand, counting down.
CATGAGGGGTTCTACAGACCCATAGGTGTGTGTGGTTTGTATGATTTATCCCTGTGTAAGAGGACATTACATTATAATTGCAGTAGTATTAGAGGAATCTTATTTTAACACCATATACAAAAAAAGTACAAGAGATATAGCAAGACCCCATAAGTAGTAGACAATATATTTGGTATTTCTATATCTCTTGATGTAGGCCTCTCTTAAGCCTCTACATCATGGGAATATTGATTTAGAAGGTATTTGATGATAGGCTGGAAGTAGTGTGTCGGCGGTTTTGGGAACATCACATCATAGACCCTAATGTTTCTGCAGAAAAATGTACATAAAGTGTTCCTGCACTTAACTGTGTAACTGAACCATGGCTACATATATAATTTATGAAAGCTCAAACTAATCCAACTATTGTTTACGGCAGTGCAACCAATATGAACGGAAGACGTAACGGGCCGTTTCGAGGCATTCTATTGGCTGAGCCATAGCAACCGAGTGAGTCCACAGCAACGGGCAAGTTCTTTTTGTCAACAATGCAGCTAGACTACTAGTAAAAACGCTAACATACATATTTAACTAATAAAGTTAACCTTGTTAGCACTACAAGAGCGCATAGCATTTTTAAAATGGGGGACATAAAGCAACAGACTCGTCCCAAACGTATTTTTATCAGCGACGTCGACAAGTATTCCTCCAAGCACATCGCTAAGGTATAGTAAAGTAAGTTTGTGCTATATGTAGATGACCTTTCATTAGCCAGTTTACAGTAATTTTATTTTGTTTCTGACCTGCTTCAACAGTTTTTATCGACATGCGTAGCCGGGGAGACCTCAGAGGATGACGAGGCAGAGGGCAATCGAGGTGAACCTGCTTTCCAGATAGTGGGAACTGTATCTTCACCCAACGATGAGGAGACAGCCTTTCTACTGGAACAATATACAGTGAGTCATTTAGTAAAAGGTATAAAACACTGCAATTCTTCCGTTTGTATACACACATTTGGTGCTTCAAGCCAGTGGCCAGTAACTTAAGTACAGTACTTGAGTTACTATTACCATTTGATGTTACTTTATACTTATACTCCACCTCATTTAAAAACCAAACATTGTACAAACATTATATTTCACAATTTATTTCTTCATGCAAAGCATATGATCAGGTTGTACAATATGATTTTATTACTATAGATTAAATTATCCAGCAGTATACTGTATAATGTAGTTAAACTGGGTCCAAACATTAAAATGCTGCTTTAGTTAGGCATTAGTAATCTAATCATAAAATATCTAACATACAGTAAGATTGTTTAGAGACCATTCAACAGAGTGAGTACTTTTACTTTTGAATTCTTGACTATATTTTACTTAAGTAAATTTGAATGCAGGACTTTAACTTGAAATGTATTATACCTATTTTTTTTTTTTTTTTATACTGTCACAATATTATCTTTTCTGAAGTACGGGATCTGAATACTTGTACATATACTACAACTGCAAACAGGAACTTTAACAGCTCAAAATTATGTCAATTTCTGGGTGATACAATTAAAAGACATCTTCTTTGGTAGTCACCCACTCGAGATGAGCTTCTTGAGCGCCTGCTGGAGTGTGATGTGGTGGTGTACAACATCTCAGAAAATGCAACACAACAGCTGGTTGAAGAGGCAACATGGGCAATCACAGGTAAAGGACTAAGGTAGTCTTATTATTTGGTGGAATGGCTCTATTATAACCTGGTCTCTTACAGTTAAAAGAAATTGTTTAACCCAATATAATCCAATAATGTGGCTAAAATGTAGGATTGATTCTGTTTGCTTTGTTATGCCTGTACCCCCCCCCCCCTTCCCTGTTTTTTACAAACAGCTCTTCATGCTGAGTTGGAAAACTTCAAGTCTCGGAAAATGTTCATCTTAGTCTCGACAGTGATGACCTGGGCCATGTCCAAGCCACAGAATTCGGTGAGCCTGAAGAAAATTAAAGCAAGCTTTTGTCTTGTCCTGTCTGTAAAAACAACCAGTATGATAATAATTTCTCTCCGTTCAGGAGGAAACAGATGTTCTGCTAACAGAAGATGAGTTCAGAAGAAGAAGGCCTCATCCCACTTTCAAAAACCACAACAATCTGGAGAAACTTGTGCTCAAATTGGGTAGAGGGGTAAGTTAATTATGGTGCTGAAAATGTCAGTGTCCTCCAAAAAGATATTTCAACACAATAGTAGTGATTTATGGCATCATTAAGAAACTAAGACTGTACTAAAATTAGTGTAGTCTTAGTTTCATAATTACTTATATTTAACTGTTGCGCGCCAGGAATATTTAAAGTTTAAAAGTTTAACTGTAAATAGACAAAGACTGGAAAATGTTTGTGACCCACATTGATTCAACTGTTGACTCTGATTTCACAATTTTACAGAAAAAGTCCAAATTTACTGGTTATGTTGTTGCTAGTGGTCTTCAGTACGGAAAGGGAGAGAACCTCTTTCACTACTTTTTCAAGGTAGATATGAACATAATAATAATAATAATAATAATGATGATAATAATGTTACACAATATACTTTATGTTTCTGTTTGTACTGCACAATTTTCAGTGTCATTATTTTTAACAGGTGTCTTGGTTGATGCACTTTCCAAAAGTTCCTGTATTTGGACAGGGCACAAATAGCATCCCCATGATTCATGTATATGACCTTGCAGGGTAATTTTTCTATTAACTGTTCTTCAGAAAGTATTCAGACTGCTTCACTTTTTTCACATTTTGTTATGTTGTAGTTTTAATGCTAAAATCGTTTAAACTCATTCTCCCCCTCACCAAGCTACACTCAATACCCTATAAACTGGCTGTTCCTTTTTCAGAGTGATCCAAAACATCACTGAACTCAGGCCAAAGTCAAAGTACATCCTTGCTGTTGATGATTCCAAGAACACTTTGGAGGATATTGTGAAGGTAACCTTTCTATAAACAAGATTGTGGCATGTACATCATGTACAGCAAGTGGGTTTTGGTGACCCACTGCTTCGAGACTAATTTGAATCCTGCTTTGGACCCGACAAGAAAAGATAAAAAGGTTAAAAAATGATACAAAAATCTCTCTCTTGACTCTTAACTAGATGATAAGTGATACACTGGGGCCAGGAAAAATCGACAAAGTACCAGAGCAGGAAGCCATCACCATGAGGGCTTTTAAGGTAAAGCGTGTCATTTCTTTTATTTTGTTAAGAAAGTTATATTCTAGTCTGGATTATTGCTGTTCATGATCTCCTTCATCTCCATTCACAAGTTTGTTTTTTACATGCCCAGTTAAAATCTCTCCCAAAGTGAGAATCCAGCTAATTATTCAGTTAAATATGGAACAAATGCTCCATGGAAAATGGCTGGGATGCCGATTTTGCACACTCTTTTTTTCAATTGAAATACCTGACCATGTTTTAGCATAGTATAAGTATATCTAGAATTATTATCAGTTAAAGATTGTTGCTTTATGCCTTAAAAATATTTACTATCTGACACAGTTAAAGCAGGGTCAGATTTATGTCCACAACTATGACACAGGCTCAAGAGTCAGTTTTTCTCTAACTTCTGTCTCTGGGTGAGAGTTGGTCATGGTCACTAATATAAATTTAAAACTGGGTAAAGAAACAGATTTGAATTAGTATCTGAGTTGTTTCTACAGTAGTTGCAGTGGTTATTGAGACAGGCTCAAATAAACCACCAGCTGTTGTTTATGCATGTCATGAAAATCTGCTCAATCCTTTCCCTTTGCTCTACAAATTTTTTATATTTGCAAATTTTGTTTGTGACTATTCAGTATAAAAGAAAATTGTGCTCTTAGTAATTGAAGTTTGTGTTTGTCATTTCAGCCAGAGGAGCTGGAGTACCTAAGTATCAACCTCCAACTGGACGCTTTAACTATAAAAGACTCCTTCAGCCTCCGATGGACGTCTGAATCTGGGATGGTTGAGAACATGGAAAGCATTGTGGAGGAATACAAAGACACCAGGCAGCTACTTGTGAGTGTTCAAGTCATTCAGATGAGGGGAACTATATTTGTTTTTGACTCTTATTAGTACTAGATATACACAAGGCTTAAAAGGCTACCACTTCATACACTGGAAAATGTTCAGCAACACTGAAGGGCAAGAGTGTTCGAGAGATCTCATTGTTTTGTTATGTACAGAATCTCTGTTACTCTGATCTACAGTATGCATGGACTCAATGTTCCAGTAAAATCACCGACAACAATAAACCCTGGTGGGGTATTTCGGGTGTAAAGGGCAATTTTGATACCAGATGATAACCAGCTGCCATGATTCATTCGTGAACCAGATTTTCCTTTTTTTCCATTTTTGTAGCCCATCAGAATCTGCCTGGTTGGACCTCCATCTGTGGGTAAAACCACTGTTTCAGAGAAGCTCTGCAATCATTACCAGATACACCACATCAAGATCAAAGAGGTCATTGAGGAAAAGATTACACAGTTGGTCAGTAGAAGCTAAGAATTGAATTCAGTCAACCAGACAGACATGCAACTAAAGGAAATATACTGCCCTCTTGTGGAAGTTCTTCTTTGAAGATGCAATTTGAAGGGTTTTTAGAAAATGTCATGTTTCTTTCTGCATGTTACAGAAGGAGATCGTGAACGAAGGTGACCTTGAATATGTCAGTGAAGAGGTAGCAGCTGCTGCGCACACACAACTGGACAATATTAACAAAAGCATGGAAATGAATACAGGTTAGTAATAACAGCACAGAGTAGTGCTACCAGCCTCTCTCAGTGTCTGTTAGTGGAGCAACAAAATACCACATTGTTGTTTCATTTTGGTTTATTAACATCATTTAGATACTTTGGATTGCACAGTGTCATACGATGTAAAAGTGAGAGAGACATGTTGTTACACCAGAACGCAACCTGAAACAAGTCTAATCAGAGGGAACACCAGATATGTTCATTAGAACAATATTTAATATTTAATTTTGTTCTTTTAAGTTTAACAGAAATTATTCTCTTCTTTTGCACATTTGTCACATCATACTGTAAGAAAGTAAATTTCACATTCCAATCTACAACAACATTATGTGGGACTTGATAAAGCTGTTTTTTGGACAGTTTATAGATTGATATTGGTTATAATAGGTGTCTGAGTGCCTGTTAGTTTCTTACTTTTTAATCCAGTCTCCTGATCCATCAGGTCGACTGGCTGACCATCTGGTTTTTGACATTTTGCAAGAAAAGTTGAATTCAAAGCCGTGTAGGAACCAAGGATTTGTTCTTGATGGCTTTCCTAAGACCTACGAGCAAGCAAAGATGATTTTTATAGGTAAGTTTCAGCCATTGATTTTGATACTGTTTTACTATTAATAGTATTTATTGCTCACATGTGTATGGTGTGCTTTTATTATTCAGATGAGGACACAGAGAACCAGGATACGATGGTTAAAACACCTGTGTACAACACAAAGATCACTCCAGGTCAATAGAATACTCCACTACAAACTAATAATAAGAATTGGATCTTAGTTTCAGAACCAACTTGCTAAACCGACTAAAGCACTGTATTATCCCACATGTTTAATGTTTTGCAGAGCATGTTATTGCCTTAGAAGCATCTGATGATTTCCTGACGAAAAGAGTTCAAGGACTTCCAGAACGTGTTGCAGAGAAAACGCGTTGCACCCAGGATGAATTCCTCCCTCGCCTGATGAGATACAGACAACTCAGCACTGCTGAGGAAACCCTGCTGGACTACTTTGATGAGCTGGAGATTCACCCAGAACAAATCGGTACTGTCCTCAAAGCAGCATCGTGTATGTCAGGGGATGCCGGGATTTAAACCACAAACAAGACAGAAAGATTATTGCAGAATTCATAAATGACAAGCCATAAAGAATATTTAAAAATACCTCAGATGTAGGAAATGAAAATGTTGAAAAGATGAGGCTTTTGGGTTTGTGAACCAACAGTTCTGTTTCTTTACACTAAGTGTGTCTTGTTCCTCTCCAGAGGTTAATACAGATGATCCAGACTACACAGATGTTATGAAGAAAATCACTGAGATGGTTGGGATTCCCAAAAACTATGGCCCGAGCCCAGAGGAGCAGGAGGAGGAGGACAGAGAGAAAGAAGAAGAGAGGAAGCAGAAACTGGCTGCAGACGCTGCTGAGAAGAAACGCAGGAATGAGGCTGCGCTGGCTGAGATGGCTGCTCAGTATGAGGAGTGGGTAAGATGAGAAAAGCTGTGTTGTTCACAGATGACAATGATGAGCTCTGATTGTCATGCTACACTGGGTTAAGCAAGGTGTAACGGTGCAGTAGTTTTAGAGTAAATAAAACCAGTGCGTACTTAAAGCTGCTGGCTGGCAATTCCCTTAATCACAAATCAGCCAAGCAGACTTTTAGAAGATGCAAGAAATATTCATTAATTATTCATTTATTATTGGAAACTTTTCTATCTACTGCACATATACTGAATTGTTTCCCTGGCTTAAGATACATACATGCAGACACACTATGTAGCGCGAGCATTTAATTATAACTGGAAGTGTGCCAATTGAACACTGTCTCTATTCTCACTGACTAGTACCAAATTTCATGGTTCTTTCCAGGAAACAACCAAAATTAAATCCAATGTGTTGATTTTTATGGGAGCAAATGTGTATAAATGATGTAACCATCAATTCAATTAGTTCATCATTTATTAGCAGAAGAATTTGTCCGAGGTGAAGAGACAGGAGCACGAGCTGCTGGAAGCTCACTGTCTTCCTCTGAGGAACTACCTGATGAAGTATGTGATGCCCTCGCTCACTGAGGCCATGATAGAGTGCAGCAAGATCAAACCAGAGGACCCCGTCGACTTCTTGGTACTCCTCAGTATTTATATTGAACAGAACGGTATTTATTGAACATCACAGAAGGTGTCACTTCCTGTATCTTGTGTTTTGTTTTTGCAGGCTGAACATCTTCAGCGGAGCAACCAACAAGAATAAAAATCTATTTCACAAGGAGATATATTCATTTCTAACATCTGAGGCTGTGTTTATTCTACAGTAATTAACATAATCAAATGATAGTAGTACCAGACATTGTGATGTAAATGATTTGTGAATCATTGATGTTACAGGCTTAAAATAAATATGACGATGTTTGAAAACTGTCATTCAAGCAATTGATCTGTCTGATAATTCCCTACAGTAATTACCGGAATGTCACAGATCTCATTCATAAAACCACCAACATGTTCATACTTGGTTGTGCCTTTGTTGTCAGATACTTTGTCATGTAAGGTCTTTCTTTACTAAACAACAACAAAATACTACGATTTTTCCGCAGTGTCTCATTTCAGTTATTTATGTGCTACAGCACTGAGATGTATAATGATCCCTGGTTGGCACCTTTTTCTCATACAATGAGTTACCATTTATAAAGGCTGGGTTTAGCAATGTTCTTTTCTTTATCATCTATAAGCCATTAATGAGAGCAACCTTTGGGTTGTCATGTTGTAGAAAAAAATCTATTGTGAAATTAATAGTCAAATAACTGAAAATGCTCATGAACTTCTCACCTCTTCACCCATCAGATCTGCAGGAATAAATGTAAATAAGTCACTAATAAAGGGTCATAAATTTCTCACTTTCTAATAAGCATCAGTAAAAATTAGTAAGTCATTTGCATGCAATTATAAATGACAATTGATGAATGATCTATAAAATTTGCAGCTGTAAGTATCAGTAAATACATGGGTCGTTGTCTTGATGCCCTCCAGCCCTTTTCAGAGGGTCAGAGGTTAAATGCGCCATTGGAGGCTCCAAAATAAACTACAGAGCTAAAAAAGGACAAAGTGTCCTGCTGGAGGATGAAGACTGGCTACAGTGACTTGTTAAAGCTTTGCAACCCAAACTTAGTTCTCAACAATGGATTAAAATCATAAAACAGCAGTAAAACATTTAGTAACTATTAAGGAGGAGGCTGGAGTGCAAGGGTCACAACTATAAAAGCCAAAGTGGAAAATAAATCTTTTTATTGGCCCTTTTGCCAAGTCAGGAAAGTCTGCTGCAAAGTGAAGCAAAACTATGAATACTTTCATCCAGTTAAATGGCTGCATTTCTCTTTCGAAATACATTATTATTATTCCGTTTGAATTAACTAAATGAACTACATTACAGCACATTAAATGTCCAACACATTACTACATTTTCAGTTTAAAAACTACTTAGCTTAGGACTTGGCTCAGTGTTTGTGAGCTATGTCTATAGTTTAGCCAGGTTTCCACTCATTACAGATCAGAGCCTCCATCTGGTCTGTGACTCAGCTCCCACTGTGCTGTACAGTCAGCGCTTACTGGAAGTAGCATGCCGACAATGGTCCTAATCCAGTAAAGATGTAAACACTGCGATCTTCAGAAAGACTTTTTGGTTGCAGGTGATAGAAAGGGTTTGAAAACAGTATGTCTTTCATGGATTAGATGAAAATTCACTGTATTCTATTTCCGTTTTTTACTCAAACGTAGATCACAAAAAGAGAAGCTGATATCTTGTGCAATTTATATTTATGAGATTTACCACTAAAAAGACATTCAACAATTTTTCACTCACAAAAAAGTCACATAATGAAAACAAAACTTATTATTTTTTATTGAAGTTCTGATTCTTGGATGGTAATTGTGCAAAGGTTAAATTAGGCAACAAGAGTTCATTGTACATGCAGTTAAACAGAACGTCTCAGGTGTTTCAACACTAGGTGGCGCAGGAATTCTTTCTAGAAGCTTCACAGAGATACAAGAGAGACAAGGGCTTGGACTGAAGGCTTTCAGTGTCTTTTAAATTTGCATATTTTTTCTTAATTTCTCATGATATTTAATGCACTGAAATGCATCTGTACAAAGCAAATTAGTCTGGCTGTGGTGAGAGCCTTTGTTCTAATATGATTGTAAAATGCATTGTAAAAGAAGAATGTGTCGCTACCGTTTGTTGTGGATTATTGAAGTTATTCAAGTCAAAACTGGTGTCTGGAGTTTGCTTTGAAGTTTGTTTGCGGCTGAAGAACTGTTGAATCCACCACCTAAACAGAAGCTGTCTGCAGACTCGCTTACAGTATGTGGAAAATAAATCATGAGATTATAGAAACGCCTGCTTTTTCTATGTACTCTTCTGTACCATGATATACAGTTGTTATAATAGTAAATTAACATTACAGCTGTACTGCAAGACTTTACAATAGCCCCTAAAGTTTTAGTAATTCACACTGTGAAACCACATCTATACAAACCTTTAATTCAATCTTAAGAGATTCATGTCTTTTTTTCTTAGAGAATGACACTGGACTGTAAAAGAGAAGTGTCATTATCTTTTCCTTTGTTGAGTTATTTCTAGAATACCTGTGCACATCATGCAGAGTAGCAACTACAAACCATCAAAAACCCCACATGGCTCACAGGTGTTTTCAGTTACTCTCACAATATGTCCGCTCTGCTCACAAATGAGTGAAAACACCTGTGTATTAGTGCAGGGCCCTTGAATTTACTCAGTGAGGAAGCTGAACACTGACAGTTAAAGAATTATTTTAATTTATGCTTCATATTATTTATGTTAGAGCAGTTTACATAGTAAGCATGGTTGGATTAACCTCCAAGGGGCCCTGGGGCAGGGGTTTGTTGTTGGGCCCCTATTGACCTTTGCACATGTCAGTTTTAGTATTTCCTCAGGGACCCACAAACCAACCAGTAGGCTACGCTGGACCAGAAATGACAAGTTCATTACTTGACCGAAAATTAATTGGCAACAATTTAAATAATTAATTAATCAAAAAATACCAAAAAATTTATCCGTTCCATCTTCTCAAATGTGAAAAGTTTTCTATGATAGTAAACTCAACATCTTTGGGCAATTTGAAAACACAAAGGCTACAGGATGGAGGATGGAGGGTCACAGCTGATATTCAGTGGTGCAGATTTCTGACAAAATTGCAATCAAGTAACTCATACAGACCTGAATGATATGGAGTAAATTTATCTTTCTGGGCTCCTGGGCTTTACCCATTTGCTAATCCAGCCTTAACAGTAACAGTTTTATTGTAGAGAAAATTATTGCCAGAGAAAATAGTCACAGCATTTACTGTGTTGTAAAAACACAATTTATACTAGAAACCCTTACTTGAACTCCTTCATGAGTGTACAACTTGGATTGCTGTTAATTTTATCGTTCATTATTTGGATTTTGGCCACTTGGAAACAGTGCAACAAACTGTAACCATAACATAATACATGTTAACAGCTCATATTGCTCATGTTGGCAAAGATTTGATGATTATCCAGCAGGCACAGAGCAACTTCAGCATTTATTTCACCTGGCATATAATATCTGCTTTCCTTTTTAATCTGCTCTGGTTTCCACCAGCTGATAAATGCTCCACTGTGTTCACCAGCATCTTGTAAACAATGGGAAACTATGTGTTCATCACTATGAGTTACACTTCTGGTAGAACATTTTTAATGTAAGAAATATTGATAAGAGCAGCTTTAAGTTTACTTACTTTGTTGAAAGGTGTGGAAACTCATTAAAATCCCTCAATAAAACAGGCAGTGGACTCACTCACAACTCATTGACAGACTGTCATTGTTCAAAGCAGGGATCAGCAACAAAAACCAAAAGGACCAAACAGGCAAGCAAGAAATCCAAAAAGGCAGGCGGAAACAAGACGACAAAAGGATGGAGTGTTGCAGCTGGGTTGGCACAATAGACGAAACTTCAGAGAATGATTGCTAAAGACTATAGGTACAGTATATCTATCTACTGGGGATCTAATGAGGGAACTGGGAGCAGGTGTGCACACTGAAAGAGGGAACGCAGGTTGTGATATGACAATTGGCTGTCACTCACTGTATTTGAGGTCAATTATTTATATGTTTGTTGTTTGTGTATCTATCATTATGTTTTTGTGTGGTCCAAAGTGTAGGGTGAAAGAAGTACTGTCAATATGCTTTCCTGAAATGTGGGTGACCGTGTTGGGGGAGTAAAACATTGGCGTGGGACACTGTAATTTGCAGGAGGTCAAAAGGTCGCCCCAATCAACCACAATAAAAGTGTTGGCAGTGACTGTGAGAGCCACAGCGGTCTGGCAGAACAAGTTACTTCCCCTGCAGGGAGCGGGTCCAGCTCTGTCACTGACATTTAATTTCATATTTATGTGGGGAGAAATGACGAGATGTTCTGGCCAAACACCGACGGTTCTCCTAATTCATATATCCTCAATGCATGTATGTGTCAATTTTGTTTTTTACTGGCCCCGAAAGTCAGCCAGCCCCTTCCTTGTTTCCAGTATTTTACTGCTGTGAGAGGAGGATATTATTCTGCCTATTAAGAGTTATTTTTCACACTACGCACTGGTGCAGCTTAGACGTTAGAAAACTGTAGAAGAAGCACTGATGTAGCCTATGGTCTATATTTCGGTAGCTGTAGAAGATTGTTGTTATTGCAAACTGATTATTCATATCAGCACATTTATTTCTTTACTTGTTTATGACTGAAAGGCACCAATTTGAACCGTTGTATCCTGAAGCGGAAACTAATATCCTAAAGCAGTAAACTCCATCCAGCTGGCACCACAAAAAGGTTGCTGCGGTTTTGTTGTAAATAGCTGGCCCTGTATTTGTATCTGTTTGGAAAGCGTGAGTCATCATCCCAAATGGTTCAGCTGCTTCCTCTGTACTGAAACTTCTCACCTGGTTCAAAGTTTGCTGAAAAAAAAGACAACTTTTCAGGTGTAAGGCTGTAAACGTCCCAGAGGGTGCTCCTCTTGCAAGACACTGAGCCACAGATTTACATTACAGAAAGGAAATTGAACAGCTAATGAATTTCATCCATCGTCTATTTGACAATACAGTTTCTTCTCATCACATTATGACCTCAGCAACCTTCCACTCCAAAATAAATTAAACAGTAAATAATAAATTAAAAAACCCTCCAATAATGGTCTCTAAATCCCTCATTGGTGACAGCCAGAGGTCACTGTCTGGTCTAGCATAGTGGCTGCTGTCCAATGGAAAACCTCTAATCCAGGATGCCAGAAATAGTAAAGTAGTGAAGACTTTCACCTGAACAAGCGAAGAAGAAAGGTCTCATTCTGTGGTGCAGGGCGTCGTCTCGACCAGCTGAAGTACAGAACATTTATGGTAGAAATAAAGTCCTCTGTCCTTGACCCTTCTTTAACTGCCTGTTTTAAATAATTCATCTTTATATTCAGCACTTTTCCCTCTGTGTGCGTCATGATGTTACCCCCTCTTATGTATTTTACATTTTGTAGCGTTCAGTTTTGCTTTTTTCATTCTCATTGATGTGTTCCTCTGTATAGGAAACATGCTGTCACCCTCTCAATACTGCAGTCCATCCTCCACCTACAACAAACAGAGAGGAGTTATGCAAAAGAAATGGGAAGCGTTAAAACAGTAAAATTACCCATGGTGCCAAATAGTCTGCACACAGCTAGTGTGTGTGTTTGTGAGAGAGAGAGAGAGAGAGAGAGTAGTCAGTGTGAGGTCTGTGGTGGTCTCAGTTAGCCATTTGTTGTTTTATTCACAATAACCTCTACCACCCTTGCAGTGGTCTCTCTCTCTCTGTCTCACACACACACACACACACACACACACACACACACGATGGAAATAGCATGCACTGGTGGTAACCCCACATCTGCTGGTGGTTGCAAATGTTAGAGCAGGACCACACACACATCTACATGCCCTTCATGGCCCTAAGTGGACAGGTATGTGTAATGAACCATGCCAGTGTTTCTCATTGTGATAACCCCCCCCCCCACACACACACACACACACACACACACACACACACACACACACACACACACATGCACACACTTTACCAGCCTGTGTTTGACAGCAGTGTTTGCTTTTGTTGGATCATGAAACGGACATGGCAGCCTAAAGTGTGTATGTTTGTGTGTGTGACATGTTTTCATTGTGCGTGCAAACCAGTCACACATCTGGAGCCCAAAAGGTCAACCCTCATTTGTTTCAACCAACATGTTGTATCTATGTGTTTCTACAGAAGATTTCTTCTTTTTTTTACCCAGTTCTCCAAGTGATGTTGTTCACATCGAGTCAGATTAAAGGTCTGACAACAATTACAGTGATACCTCGTAAACAGCCCAGGAGGAGACACTGTGTCATGGACTGTATATTATATATAAATATACATAGTCTGCTTGAGGCTAGCAGCTTGTTGCTACATTAGCCGCTACTAGCATAACACAGCTGAATCTCCGACCCAACTGTCAGTAATTGAATTGCATTATGGGTAATGCAGGTGCCAAGTTATGACAAGGAAGAAGAGAAATTTGATCCTTTCCTTTTCCATTGTAAGTCAGACGGTGGTATAGATGTGCAGTGTTAAATCGGTGGAGCACTCCCTTTAAGGCTTGACAGCCAGAAACGACTATGACGACTAAAGAGTATCATTACTGTCATGTCATCAAGCAACACTCGATATTCAACGAAAGCACAAACTCTTGCCTGTTCCCTGCATTAAAGCTGAAAACCAAAGCAGTTCAGCTGAGATGTGGCCCTGCAACAAAACCTGATGAACTGGGCAGTAAAATACTGAACCCTTGTTTTTCTAACCTTTTAGTTTGTTGTTCTTGGTCTAGTTTTTAAACATGATTATAGTGCAGTCCAGTCAAAAATCACATTTTTAAAATACTCTTACACTGAATGGTGGGCAGTGGCTGGGTCAGAAGACATGCACAATCAGTAAACACCTCTGATTTTATCTCCCTGCTGCACAAACTGACCCAGAAGTGAAGATTAGTCCAAAGAGTTTTTGGTAAGTGTAACAGCCTTAAAGAGGATATAACAATAAAATAGATCTGGCGAGTCGAATGGTTAAGGCTCATCCTTGGTTCAAATCTTTGTTGCATATCATATCTACAATATCAAGTGTTTGAATGACAAAAATGTTGAAATAAAATAAACAGTAATACAGGCATGAGATTCTTTTTAGATTGGCAATAATAGAGAAATAAATCTCATCTTTGTCGTGTAGAAAACACATGCAATATCCTGGATATAAACTCAGCCCCTCCCATTCTATATCAATCAATACTGATTTATTACAATAAAGCTACTTTAAGGAATTATTATTTCCTCCAGCATCTTGGTGTTGAGTTGAGTGAGAATGACTTGAAACAAAAACAAAAACTGTCGTCTATGTTTCCATTCAAATTTCATAAACGGCACATTTCTGTTTATTCTGCAATTAGAAGTTAATCAGTTCACTGCGGTGGCTCTGCCTGGCCACTGGCATGTCCCAGTAATCCCAAATTTATGATGGGACGACAGAGTAATTAAGAATGCACAGCTAACACATACCAGGTGATGTTCAGCCACGAAGCTCTTTGAGATAATTTGTCTTTCCAGCATGTGCACTCCTGCTGTTCAGTCTGGCAGGCGCTTGTGTATTTGTGTGTGTTGGTCTGGATGTGTGACTTTTGTATAACATATTTATGAATTTACCGTAAGAGTGGTGGAGGATGTTGTGCATAAAACGGCTCTGACCCTCTGACCTTCCCGGCAGCCTAATAAAACTTATCTGGGCCAGGCGGGGGCTGAAAAATGTGGCCAATATTTGCTTTAATCCTCTCGGAGCATCAGTGCGAGTAGAGGAAGTGTCAGCAGTTTAACTCGCGACTTCTCCAGGGTAAACAGACCCTTTCAATCAATCACAGATACAAATATCTGAACAGTTTCCAAATGCTAATGGGAGCCAGGTCCTGCGAGTCTGTACGAGGAATGTTTAGACGGCAAGGACGAAGTTCAAATATGAAGGAAAATGTGATGTGTGACGCAGCACAGAAAGAATTTCCTGCAGAAAAAGGTGCAGTTTAGCTTTTTATCTGTCATTCTGCACAGTACACCTTCAGTGGATATCCATCATCCGGAGGAATCAGGGTCTACTGGATAAGAATACTTTGAGCTCTTAAGATTCAACACGACTTAGGCCTAAATACCCTCCAAAACCATTTCCCAAATAAGAGGGATCTGACTGCATCCAGAGGACGACCGCGTGTCTTTAACCGTGTTTACACGAGTGTAAGAATGTGTTGTGTAGGTGGGTGGCTGCGTGAGCGTGCATGTTTGTGACATTATGAACATCCCATAATTATCTCTGATTGCCTTGGGGACCCCTGACTCTTACACGCCCACAGTCATAGAGCTGCTATCACGACACACTAGGCACTGTTTCATTTCCAACTTCGCCATAATCTGCTCCCCATGGAAATAATTATCTGTGTTGGAATGGATTTGTTTACACTGAAAGACTCTTGTTTGTCTCAATTCATGGTGTCTTCTTTGCACCCAAAAATAAATTTACCCTGTGTTGTAGTCCACATAGCAAACATCACATCTGGTTCTACTATAGATTATATAGGTCACTGCACACAAATAAACACACATTTATGAAAATACGGCATCTCTCATGAGCAAAAGACCAGAGGCGGAAAACACCAGCGCAAAAATTCTCAATTCCTGGTTCATATTAGTGACAGAGGGGAAAACTTGTTTGATCAGCCAACATGAGGAAGACAAACTGCCACAAAATCACCACTAACACAATTTTAAAAGATGTTCCAAGAGGACATTAGTGTGACAGCACATTAAAAACACCACAATCCATTCTGAATCATTCTGTGGAGCATCTCGGACACACACACACACACATACACACACACGAACACACACACACACACACACACACACACACACTTTTTAGACACTAAAAACGCCAAATCAAGGATGACCTTCGAAGTTGAGTTGAGTTCTCCCCTTCAGACCCAACTCTAATGAACCAGAAGTCAAGCCAACTCTAGAGACTCATGACACAGTTTTAACAGGTTCATATTGGTATGAAAGTGTTTGGCTAGTTTGTTATTTTTAGTCTTTCAGCAAGAATTTGTGATTAACAACATAGTACATGTTGGTGGTTAGGTAGCCATCATTAGATGTATCCATTGATGTTTGCTATCCTGAACAGTGAGTCCACTGTCTGACTCTGGTACACGGACAAATCTGGCGAGCCCTGAAGCTACAAGTAAGTCTCTTTGACATTCTGCAGGATACAAGCTGCACTTCTGCATGTACAGGAAGCGTGAAGGGCAGCCAGTCTGTTCGAGTCTCTGTCTGGTGTCAGCAGCAGCCAAGTGGAGTCTGTAGTGCTGAACGGCCTCGGCAGTGAGCGTACACAGGCATCGGGAAGCCTTGAAGAGTATAATCGATTCTTTCAGTCACTACCCCACTGCTTAAAGCAAACTAAACTTTGTCACGCAGCACTCAAGTCAGTTTGTAACACAATTTAAGGTTGCAATGCTTTCACTCACATGGCAGTTTGGTAACATGTAAGAGCAGAGAGAGGTGATGGAAGTATTTGATCATTTTGTTACTTATGTGCATAAAGTGTCCTGAACCCATGTCTGGTTCAGAGCTGCTGCTTGATAAGTTATGCTGAACTCATTACATCACATTATAAATTCAGTTTTTATATTCCCTGCTTGTGCAAATGAAACCAAGGGAAGTATTACAGCATGGAGGAACAGGGATGTAAGGCAGGGTATACACTTGATGTAAAACAGAGAGCAGAGAGAAAGCAGACTGAGAGCAGAGTGAACTGTCTGAAAGCAGCAGTTTCCACTTGGAGCAGCTGGACGTCTGTTATTCTAAACACAGGGAGGGAAATGAAGAGAGGATTTTATACTGCAGCTCCTCCCAAAAACACTGAGTGAGGGTTAACCAAGGGTCTGACTCTGTGTCTGTGCAGGCTCATGTGCTGAATGCAAGAATTTATAAGAAACATTTCTTTTGTCAGCATTGAATGATGGCTGGTCCCTGTTTATCAGAGTTTCTTTTTCTGACACATGGGGCAACATAACAAGCCTGTTTCAAGTCCAATATTCAGCAACAAGTCCTCCAACCTAAATGATGCAACCCCCTGACACGACTCGTAGGTGCACCAGACCTTCATCACCATGGTTGCAATACTGAACACATAGTCGAGGGGAATTACAGTGTCAGTGGATAATTATCTGTAGGTTTGTCACACATAATCAACTGTTAACATCAACTTATTAATTAGTGAAGCTTTAAAGACAAAATCTCTGTTGGAACTCATGACTCACTATTGATTTGCTGCCTTTGCTACAGATATTGAAATGATTATTTTCTGTGGCGACAATGGGTGCATTGACAGGACTTGGATACACAAGCTTGAACACAAACATCGCGCATCATAAAAAACATTTTTATTGCTAGAAAGTGTAATGAAATGATGAAATATACTGGTATTGTTGCATAATCTCAATAAGACCAGAAATCCCTGATTTGTGGTAAATCTTCACCAAACTGCTTTTGACTGTTGGTTAATGTGCAGTGGAGTTTGCAGTCTGTCAAAATTTTATGGCTAAAATTTACAGATGATGGCAAAGTTGAAGAGAAATATATTTAACCTCAATAACTGAATTACTGGTTTTTAATGTTGAGAAACTGTCGTGACTCATCCTCTAAGTTACCACAGCTGTCTTCCATGTGGGTCCTGCATGACTCGTACACAATTTGGCCTGTCTTACCAAACAGGAAAAAGCAATAAGAGAAAACCCACCAACCCACAACAAGACCACCATCGTGTTGCTGCTTAATTGCGATGATGATATCCAGGACCCGGACTTTTAGCTATTTGATTCATATTGGGTTGTTTGGAAGAAGAAAGACAAATGGCAAATGTGGTTCATAAACAAAAACATCTCCAATTGCAAAAGAGGGGATCAGAAGACCGACTTCCACCTTTAGGACAAAATCCCAAGAGTATACAGAAAAGCAGCCCTTCCACAGATAATCCAAACACTATGTGGGAAATTTGATCCACCCCTAAACCTATTTATGGCGTTGCTGATCCAGAATTGGACATGAGTTTTGCAAAATGAAGCTTTGGATTGTTGGACTTTTATTTTGCTGTTTGTGAAATAACTGCAAAACTAAAATAACAAAGTTAATTGCAATTTATTACAATATTCTGTCTAGAATTGCTGTAATTTCTCCGTTGTTTATATGAGAAACATTTTTATTTGTATCCAGAAGAAAACTGTACAGTTGTTGTGTAAAGTTCTGATTTATGCTTCTGAGTCATTGCTCATTAGGTTTTCTCGCCAGGCTTCAGAACTAGGAAGAAGCATTTATTGGAATTAGCTAAAACAAAATAGTCATTTAACTGAACCATTTTATATGAGCCAATACGTGACGTGTTGGATCAATGTGCCAGAAATAGAATGAAGGAAAACAAATCAGCCAATGTTCTGCAACGGGTGACTGCAGACTAATCTTCCTCCTTTGGCTGCAGATTCACTCCAAACTCCAAACACGTGGTTGTGATGATAGAAGACCTCATTATTTCCCTCCTTCTGCTGCCGTGCAAAGCAAACAAACATCTAATACTTTAATTTGGTCTCTGTGTTAAATGTAAGGTTACTTATTGAAGTGACTTGACTTCAGAGCAGCGTCTGGAGGAAGTTGTTCTGCAGGTGAGTCATTTTCCTCTGGTGGAGCAAAACAGTCCTAGAGAGAGGATTAGGAACTGGGCTGATGGTCAAAGTAAACAGGTGTGTGATGTGAAAACTGCAAGTCTTTATATTCATGTGTATTATGAATGATGTTTATTGCACATTTATGTCGTTTTTTCTTTCACCACGTCTCCATCATATCAATCTTTCCACACAGATGTGTACATATGGTATACTGTATATTCTATTATATATGGAGGCTTCAGTCAAACAGACACTCAGCCTGTGAAATCTGGCAAAAGTAAACAGGCCTGACCGAAGCAGCAGCTCTCAAGCAGGAAGGCGTCCCACCACACAGGTTTCAATGTGGTGTGGAGTGTGGCAGCAGGCCGGGGAACACTGGTCCTCCTTGCTGTTGCTGCACTTTCACAATTCAGTGAGACGTTAAAGTCATAGATCAGGACAGCAGGAATACGTATTTTAGCCTCTTAAAAACATGCCCATGGAAAAAAAAGCTAATATCAGTTTAAGTTTACGGATTATTTTGAATTTTTTCACTGCTTCATCTTGTCATCAAACAGCCCTTTCCTTTGAAACTGCCTTTTTTCAGCCACTGACCTAACATATACTGTAATACACTGACTATATAGTAGCAGTACCTCTCACAACCCCACGTTAAAAATAACCCAAACTATCACTTAAAGTGACAGTGAAAATTTTCTGGTTCAAACACAACTAGTCCAACAGTTTTGGACATACACATAATTGCTTTCTTTCTAAGAGTTAGATTGAGACCGCTCTCATGTCTGTGCGGAGCTAGTGCTTAGAGGCAATTAGCTTAGCTTAGCATAAAGACTGGAAATGGTGGGAAACCACTAGCCTGGCTCTCTTCAAAGCTTGCGTACCTGCACCTCTAAGACTCACTAGTAAACATGTATCTCAAATTCATACACAGAAATGTTAACTCAAGGGTTAGCTTTACTAAGCTAGGCTAATCGCTAACTGAGCTCTATAGCTAATGCACAGACATGAGAGTCATATCAATCTAACTCAAAGCGACTAAGCATATTTCCAAAAATGTGGGACTATTCCTTTAAAACAACCAGTTGATATGCCCTCTTGTGATCTCATGCATAGCTCATGCATTTGTATTGCGCTAACATGATAATAACATGATGATAAATTGATGACCAGACCCACTCCATTTTCCCCAACTTTGAGGAGAAACCTGGCGAGTACCTCAGCAGAGACGATGGCAGGGTTCAGGCTGCTCCTCCCTTGTCTGTCGTGATTCTGCAGAAGCTCTCGTGCCTTGAGCGAGCCTGCAGCTCTCCCACCCTCCTCACTGCAGTCGCTGCCAAAAGAAATAGTGCCTCCAGCTGGATGACTCAGGAGGTTCGAAAGGTCTGTGCAGGACTTTCTTCAAGTTCAGGGCAGAACTGCTTGTAGCTTTAGACAGTACAGACCCTCATAACACGACAATGCACAAAAGGCCAGTGTGCATTCAGCCTGCATTCCACTCTTCTAACTTTGGACTACTGTATCTCGAGCACCGCACGCACCTAAATGACTGTGGAGAGAGATCAAAAGCATGATTTATATAAATCTGTGAGATGATTTTTGAGTAAATGAATACGAAATACAACCCAATCCACACGTCAGGTGATTAACAATCTGTTACTAAATGCAAAAAGACGTATAACAATCTGTTTATTTTCAGAGTTCCTTGCTGACTCACCACGCACCGTGCAGCAGGTGTGATCCCTGTCCTCACACATACAGAATAATAGTTACCTGAGCCAGAGTGAAAGGCCAAGTGTGTTTTTACAGCTGTCTACGTAATGAGCTCTTTGGGGGCCTGTCAAGTCAACAGTTAGCTAACGTCTCAAATTGTGTGTGTGTATATATGTGCATGTATGTATGCGTGTGTGGGTGGGTGTTGGCGCAGGTTAGGTAATGTCTCCCTGTGCCACCTTCCACTCCAGGCAGATTTAATGTCATTATGACTGAAATTACACAACCTGACCTGAGAATTAAAGAGACAGAGCGCCAGGAGAAAGCATGTCATTTAAAAGAGGAATATATAAAGAAGTCATCTATTTTTTTCTTCGCTGAATCTGGTTTTCCTCCCGAGGTCAGTAAATTTTAAAAAGGGAGAAGCTGTAAAAGAAGACGATCTCTATCACAAAGTAGTTATAGTAATTAGTGGCACAGACATTTCAAAGATAAAGGGTTCAACTATTAAGACTGGGCATATCCATCAAAAAGCATTGCCAAGGTCGTATGTCTTTGTAAAATATATCATTAAAGGTTGTGAGATGGGGAGAAAAGTCTTTAAAGTGACACTGTTGTTCGCTTTCTGTTGAACAGGTAACCAAGCAACATAATCATTTCACAAGTCATTGCAGCAATACGTAGGTGTCGCAGAGAAAATTCAGTCATTTTGTTATTTTCATTGGCTTGGAAGAACCTGTCGGGAAAATGTTCCTTTAAGGTGATGCACTCAATTCATCTACATAGAGTGTTAAGAGTGATGACAATGTGGTAATGTTACTTCAGTTAATTTTAATCTTGACAAGGCCCACTTCCTGTTTCTGGAGTTGTTTTTGGCGTGTAGATTGGAACCATTGTCCCTGTTCAGTGATTGTTTTAGACATTGCACTTGTGCATGTATGAGGATGTAAAAGCTATTTTCATTCTGGCAAAATTCTGCATGAAAAATACTTAACTTTTCTTGGCCTGCATCCAAAAGTTGTTGAGTTATTTCACTCAAAACTGCAAATATCGACCTCGGGGTCCGGTTATGTTTGAGACGGAACTAGTTTGTATGACGTCTAAATGGCCACAGTCAGAGTAGAGGCAGTAAAAAGAGAGAGTAAAAAGCTGGCTGTCATAGAGACGAGGGAGATGCGATAATTGTTTAATCGTTAAAATATGCGGATAATGATGCACATCTTCTCTCCTGGAAGGTTTTCATAGTGTTACACTTGTTTGTACACACAACAAGTGACTGAAAAAGTTGCGCAAAGAATGAAAAAACAGCCCAGCAGTCGGGTGACTATAATTCAATATCAGGAAAACAACGTCAAGTTGATGTAGAAAACAGACGACAGCCGATACGATAGTCATGAGCAAAACCCAACATTTGCTAAACATCTGCTAAATGTATTCTAAACGTCACATTGTCACTTCGCCAACGCTGGGTTTTGACGTCAACCTGACTTTCATTTCCAAACAAAATTTAACGTCTGTGCGATGTTAAGAGTCGTTAGAGTCTAGCGGCTTTCTGATGTTACATATGTCCGGCGTCAGCTGGGTGATATGAGACAGACAAAGTCCTAACACCATTTACTTTCTCACCTCCGCACAGCTGGACAATCACATTAAGTGGGTGTGATTTTCGGTTTGCAAAAAGTTACAAAAATTATCGGATGCAGCCCCCCCCTCTATTCTGACATCCGGAAGGTGTTGAAGGAGGGGGTTTATGAAGCCATTCGACCATCTGACAAGCAGTTCTGATGATTATAGTGGCAACTGGAAATCACCAAAGTGAGTGTGATTTATTATCTGGAAACCATGGAATGTCTGTGCAAGATTTTGGTGCCAGTCTGTTTAGTAGATGCAGATGAAGCGAAGTAAAGTTAGAGGATCTTCATTCTGGACCACAGTGGTGGACTGACGGACTGACACACCAACATTTCCATCCAACTGTCTAAACAAAACCCCTCTGCGATGAAATCTGAATTATAGCCTGAGGGACAATTGTTTTTTAATTGCAGACACCCATCGCTCCATCTGCTCACATTTAAGCCATGTGCAGTCATGACATCACGCTACTGAGTCAGCAGATAGCACCGGTCCTGTGTGGCACGTTAGGCAACAAACCATTACTCTGTCACAGTACATCACAGCTACTCAATCCACTTCACAGCCAATCAGCCCTGAAGTGTTCATGAGGAGAGAGGGAGAGAGTGTTACATCCCATCATTAATGACTTACAGACAGAGAATAACAGGTAAATTATGGAGTTAGAGCTTTCAGCCTGTTGCTTTACACGTATATGAAACGGTGAAATATATTCCACCAGGGGAAAGTCAGACCTGGCAGAGGCTGCCGCAAGCACATCTGGCTGCGGGGTTTATGCTGGCTGGACCTGGTGTTTTTCACCACAGCTATAGCACGACTTGCCCTCCTCTCACACTTCACACCTCACTTCCTTTTACCATAGCAAAGAGCTGCTCTTTGTCCATGTTGGAGACCTTTATGTTCTAACTTCATTCGCTCCTGCAGTTTCACAAAATCATACGAAACTACTGGTTAAACTCAAGGCTGCAAAGAAAAGCCACTGCTGCTCTTCTCAGTCACCAAAAAAGGTTTTCATCTCTCATCTCTCAACTCTTGATGAGCATTTGTGGTGTTTTTTTGTCAAGGCAGTATGTTTACAGGAGTCTAGGATTAGAGATGCTGAGCCACTATAATAAGTAGGAAAACAATAATTAAGCTCTTACAAAAAAAAAACCCTCCAGTGACCTCTGGCAGTATTAAAGTTCTCAAATATACCTTGCAAGTAAACATGGGGTGTACAGGGCAAACCAAAATTAACAAGTGCTTCCTGCCAGTTTAAACAGGCCACAGTCCCCTGCCCCTTTTCCCACATTACTCAAGTGAACCTCAGTACGATTGTGTCCGAGCTGAAACATGAATCACTGGATGTTGCTGTTACTGATCTGAAGGTCTAGATAGTGCTGAGACTGACAGGCGTTAAAAGATTAAATAATAATGTAGGTTATGTATCTCATTTCAATCCACTGTAACGGTAAGGCATCTGTAGCGTTTCTGTGACTAACATTTTTTGCCAGCAGACACAGATCAAGATCTTCCCAAGAAGAACGACAGCATCAGTCCTAGAAGCAAAACAACATCTGTTTAAGTTCAAGTGACAAAGCCTTCTAGCAGCTGCAGTAACTATGATGGGAGCAAAGAAGGAAGTCAGATGATGGTATTACAGAGCAACAGAGTCAGAGCAGGGAGTAGGTCTATGGAGTTATAGTAGTGCCATAAAAAAAAGAATATGGGAAAAATTTGAAGTTATCTGTTATTTCATTTTTTTCTCCGGATGTCATGTCTGGGGCTCCACACTTGCCTTTTCAAGGTTGCCCCACACAACCTCATCATTGCTGTATCGGTCAGCACAGATATTTGCTATCATATAGTTTTACAGTTACTTCTCAGTTAAATATTCAAAGGTCTACTCCTGTCTTCAAGCTTTCATGGCTGTGTTTAGCTAGTTGCATACCTGTGCATCTATGTGCATAGCGAGGACGGATGAATATATCAGACCAAAAATGTTTCAGTAAATTGGTCCAAGACTCCTCCTTTCCCTTCCCCTCTCTTTCGCACTCATTCTGTTATTTTCTCTCACTGTGTTTCTGTTTGTTGGATGTGGTGACATCTGTGGTACCGTGCCCTGCAAATTTGTCCTCCAACAGTTTAACAACAGTGCTGGTGATTTATGGCCCCGCATGTGGAAATATTTGTCTGCTGGAGGTCTCCCTTGCCACAAGAGAAAATCAGAGAAATGGAGCTGGTCAGATTGAAAGATGTCTAAAGGGAGAATACGACATAAGCGAATCAGATGTATGTAAGACTCAGTCATAATTTCTTGCCTCTCAAATCAGAGGCAGCAGCCACTTTATGCATTAACTTCAGGTTTCTGAGGCGAAAACAGCGAGTGATTTAGAGCAAATGTTCCATGCTCATAACTTGCAGCCATAGGGACGGAATAAGGGATTTGGGTGGATTCTTGAAGGAAGTTTTTGTTGGAGATCAGGTTCCAAACATCCCACAAGGCCTGTCATGTTCCAGCACTCAGAAAGAGAGAACTGCTATGAAAGTATCATTCAGCAGGAGATCAGGGCTGTCGCCACAACCTGCTGCAGGGAGGTTATCAGCTGTTTTCTGCAACAACACATCTGCACATATCTGTGTCACATATTAATATCACAGATGGTGATTTTCAGTAAGTCATGCCTCTTAATCTTCATTTTTGTGTACCCTATACTTTTCTAGATTCTACTTTGAACCACAACATGTAAATTATAGGCCACATTTTTGTTGGAGTACCTATATTAAAACAACAGGGTAAACCTAGACAATCGAATATCTTTGAGTCAGTGGTTGCAGACCTCAAATATTTAATGGGAGGGGTTGACATGTGTTTTGAATTAATGACAAAACCACTCCCTTTCCTTCACAGGACCACAATAGCACTCTGCTTTGGTACAATAGGATACTGACAAGACCGGGACTGTTCAAAAAAAGCATTTATTGAAGTTCGATGCAAGCCAGTCGCATTTCATTACAACACACAGGTTTACAAAAATAATGTTTCCCTTTTAGAAAAGCATTTTTTTTTTTGAGATATAAATGATTATTTATGTGTGTATCATAAGACTCAAAAACTCTCCAAAGTCATTTCTCTGCTTTCACAATTGTTTATAGTAGAAACTGTAAAAAAAAAAATCAAAACAACCCCAACATTTTGGCTGCAGGAAAACAAATTGATTGACTGCTACTTTGGTACCAACATGGTTTTTTATGTGTTGAATAAGTGACATTAACCCTCTAGCATTCACACCAGTTAAAGGAATAGTTTAACATTTTGTGAAGTTGCAAAGATTGATACCTCTCTAATGTCGGTGAATAAAGTACAAAGCTAGTACTTTATTCACCGACATTAGAGTAGCGATTAGCTTAGCTTAGCATAAATACTGGAAGCAGAGGGAAACAGATAGCCTGGTTCTCTATAATGTACATTTATGTTTATGTACAGATGAAACAAATTCAACACAACATGTAAAGTAGTGAGATTTAGGCAGAGTCAGGGCCAGCTGTCTCCCTCTGCTTCCAGTCTTTATGCTAAACTAGGCT